>NC_092026.1:17584690-17891690 GCF_042242105.1 Pempheris klunzingeri | reverse complement strand
TTGAAATCTTCACAGGGATGTTCACATTTACTCATGTCTCATTACTTACATTTACAGTTATTAAATTGTTTTATTTAAATGCTTTTGTCATCTTTGAGTCGCTCATAAGCCTGTTGTGAGGTTTTAAACACAAGAATCTTCACTACAAATCGTTTCCAATAAGTTCCCATGACCCAGCGACAAACTGTTCTGTTTATCAGTTTGGATGTGTAATATGTTGAGATTGATAGTGACCATAATGCTCTCCTCTCTGCATGACTCTGCCCGATTTTATTCACTGCTATCACTTGAAGGCTTACAGCACAGCACCCAGAGTGACAAAGTCTCCACTGTCATCAACTATGGATGAACGGTGGATTTTTAGACCAACAGTCTCCTCATAATGAGCTCGGAAAACATCACTCATCTCACAACCTTAAAACAAGACGTGTCTGCCTCTTTGTCTGACGGCTTCACAGCGACACGGACATCAACTCCGCCGTCAGCTCTGTCAGATGGAAACGACATCAGAGGCCATCATTGGCCATCGCCTGGATACCCGCAAACGGATTGTCTGATATTCAAACGGTCACCGATGGATACAAAATGAAAGGCTCTCTCTTGTTTTTCACCAAAACGACAGCTCATTCAGCCCAGGACCACCAAACTGATGTCCTTTGTGCGGTGCAACATATTCTGGATTCCTGTGACCCACCGTCTTGCCCCCGCTCGCCTTGTCTTCTGGGATGGCACCCAAGACAAAAGAGCCATCATCCGCATGATATGGTAGCCCCTCGGCCCTGACGCCCCCTGGGACATAAATCTTCAACATACAGTAAGCAAGCATAACATCTGGGCTGACTGACAAACTGACTGTGACAAGGCATTTCACACAGTCTGCAACGGAAAGTCTGCAGAGCTAATTGGACTGTATAACGAAATGATGACGCCTTTTTCTAATTTCAATTTTTTACTCCACTTGACTCTAACTGTGATGGCTGGAGTCACTGGTTTCTTCAAAACATTTTACATCGAAAATAACAAGATCATATCACTACTTTGAACTTTCTTTCTGGTTTTTGCTCTTCTTTCCTTTCATCTGTCGTCTTTTGTTTCCTTCCTTCCCTCTCCTTTCTATGGTTTGGTTAGCTTTACCGATTTACCAGTCTAATAAATTTACAAAATACAACATTTCATGCTTTTTCAGAGGTTCAATGTTCAAGTCCTGAACATATTTCCATCACTGTACCTGGTGTTTTGTTCTCCCTTTTGTGTGTATAGAGTACATGTGTATGCGTGCAGTATGTACAGTACAAACTGCTGACACACAGATTTCCTCAGTCTCTGGTATTCTTTGTCCATCACACACTCATTCAAAACAGCAAAACATTTACGCGCATACACTCACAAACTGTGTATGCAGTTTTTGAGCATATACAGCATATACATTTCCTTCTCTCTTACTAGAAGAAATACACACAGTCTGACCCACATGTACACACATATTCTGCATCTACACCAGTACATAAACACACATTTGATGCCTCTTCCTTTCCTACATTTCTTGCTACTGCACACACACACACACACACACACACACACAGTCTTGTACCTATAGCTAAGCTCACTTCACAAGCTGGAAAATGGCTTGACAGTGGAGGCCGATGTAACTGTCTTCCTTCTGCAGTCAGAGGGACGAGCATGAAACAATTCTCCTGACAGCCTCGACCAGAGCTGCATCACCGCCAGCCAGTCTGAGTCTGTGAGCTCCATTTCACCAGTCAAATCACACCCTGAGAGCTTAAAGGCACCGTGTGCTGACTGTTGTCCCCTACCATTAAGTAATGGGAAACTATTCTCACCAGAGAAACAACAGCCGGTCAAACATGTAAATGTTTTCTGGCGATGTTAGCCTGACAAGCAACCTCTTGAAATCGTACAAATAATCAGACACGTCCTCTCCAGAAAACACCACCGCTGGTTATTTATTAAAACACCATATGTTTATGTGTAGTAGCAAAGGTGAAGGTTGGGTGACACTGTTGTACTGCCGCCAATACAGTAGTCTGATGATGCCCACTCATTTACAGCTGTGACTGATATTAGTTCATTATTAGAATGAGCATCTAGTATCTAGTAAGACCTCATGCCTGCTTTGATGCATCACAGATTGTTTCAGTGAAATGAAATGAAATGAAATGTACAACTTTGTGTCATTAACTTATCCTCCAGTGTCCAAAGTGCGTGTAGAAGATGATTAACAATCAGGAAATGGACAAGTAAAGCTGGGTTGTTGCGTGCATCTGCTACATCAGAGACCACTTTTTGTTCCTCATTTCCTATCAACAGTCAGTGCTTCTTTTAATCAGCTTTCTCCTGCCTGAGCCGTGACCATCATTTCTGTAAGACTGAACACGCTTAAGCAGACTTTGAGCATAAAGGCTAGATAAAAGTGGGAAGGGTGGCTATGGACTAGTCTTCACATATGACGATACATGAACTCCACACCACAATGAATACATTTTAAACAACCGAACTAACACGAACTGCTTCTACTGCAGATCAGCTGTAGCCAAAACTGGTGGGACTGACGCATCTAACCTCCACACTCCAGTATTAATTTACAAATGTGTCGAGTTAATATTCTAAAAGACGATATTTTCTTGTCCTATTTACGCTCAGGTATTGTTGCACAGATCAGTAACGACACCACTGCTACAGCATGCCCTCTGACAGATATCATTTATTTTCAGTTACTGGGCACAATCGCACCAAGGCTCCAGACTTATTTCAACGACTTCATCTGACCAGTTCAGGGCAGAGTGTGTCCTCGACCTGGCTGAGAAAGCAATGACATTTTGAAAGAGCCAGCTTTTGTCTGCAAGCACAGAGAAAGGTTTTCTGTCTCCCTGCCTCCTCACACATCAAATGGAGTCTTTTCTGTAGCAGAGGCAAGTTGCAGCAAAGCAGGGAGGGAGAAGGGGTATGGATAGATGGATCCCCCTCAACCATCACCTTTATCAGCCATCTTCTCCGCTGTGAGGAGGATGCCTCAGAGCTCTGCAAAATAAATTGAGGGTTATTTTCTTATTAGACGCAGACTGAGGGGAAGGTGATAACAATGACTTTCCTCACGTCATTAAAGCTGTTTTTACATCTGCTTGTGGGTCCCAGTGGATTGTTTTCTTCCCTCTGTTTGACAAATAAACATCTAATTCATGTGGGGTGCTGCTACACAAGACTGCGCTGTACAGCAGCAGGCAACATGGAAGGTTAGTGTCTCTGCTGTAAAAGTGCTCCTAAGGAGTTTTCATAAAAGAACATTTAGGACTGTTTTCAGAGGGTTGTTACAGTGGCTGCAGTTCCCCAGCATTGTCTTGTCTCACATTCACTTGTATCCTGTTCCTGTTTTTTTTGAATAATCTCCTGTCAACAATCAATGTTGGTTTATTATCTGGATTTTTTTTTTTCTAAACTTGACCAAGCAGCCACATATAAGCATCTCCATTAGCCTGCTCATAAATCTGATTGCAATCCATTGTGGTTGCACTGGGCTAAATGCAAATCAGAGTGTGGCGGTAATGCACTTACAGCTGTTTAACAGCAGCATAATTAGTTTAGCCTGCTAACTGGCAACTATCCATAAAGTAACGCAGTTACATGGATGATTCAAATGAATCATTTTGCTCATCTTCACTGACTCACGCTGCTCTCACCCACACACACACCATCTAATGGCTTGCACTGATCAGACAAACCTTGGTAGTGTTTATGTATGCATGGCCTACAGAGACAATTGGAATTTTTGTGGAATGAGAAAATAACTGGATTTCTTCCTGACACAGTTTTCTTTGGAGTTAAAGTACTCCATTTCAGCTTTAAGCCAGCATGAGTCTCAAACCACCTCCAGAGGTTGTTTGTATGATCACACGTCATCCATCTTGAAAGCTTCTTGTTTTTAGGTGTTAGGCTTCTTGATATCAGAATGTTAACTGATTCACCCAAGATGTATGAAGTGATGTAAGTGCCTCTAACAAACCCTTTTGATGTAAGCATTATGTTTTCAACAAAAACTGCATGAACAAATAACTCAAAATACAAGACTTTAATAAATATACAGTATCGACTTGACAGGAGGAGAATACATTTTCATCTCTAAACCATATGACGGCCTCTTGGTCAGTCATTCATATAGCTGAATTCACATAAAAGTTGAATAAATTCACAATAGTCATCAGATGTTTATCTGATCGGCTCTCAGTCTGCTTCTAATACACCACATACCAAATGTGTCAGAGTGACCCCTCCAACACAAACCAGATCTGTGCACATATCCGCATGCACAGAGCCTGCAGACGCAGCAGCATTGTCTGTATGTGTGTGTGTGTGTTTAGTCACAGTGTGTTGCCGTTGACTCTCTGCCCAGATTAGCTTGTTAAAATAGAGCAGCAGCGTTAGCATGCACTGCGCTTCAAAGCCAAGAAAAGGCTGTTGATCAAGGTGAATGCTACGCTTGTCGTCTCGCCTCTCCCTCACATTCAATCACCCACATGTCCGCCCGCTGGCTGCTGGTGTGCGAGTGAGTGAATGTGTGTGTGAGTGTGTGTGTGTGTGTGTGAGGGGCTGACGGCAGCAAGCAAGCTTGTGTGTTCATATGTGCGAGGGTTAGGAGTTTATTAGGATCCGTGCATGGCTGTGTTCTTGAGTGTGCGTTTTCGATGTATGTACCGATGTGCGTGTATCTACGCGGGGCATGTTTTCCTGCACATATTTTTCTTTTCAACATTCAGCTCTGCTGCACTGAGATATTCTTTAAAACTGCAATCCTGATAGTGAAAGGGGAGCGGTTCGGAAGTTCTTTCAGGGAGCGTTTGAGGGTTTCATGTGCATAAGAGCTGAGAGGAAGCAAAACTTTGAGGTTAAATGAACAGCAACCAAATACGACGGCTGCTTGTAGCTTCACAGCAGCATTAGAAGAGATGGGGGGGGGGTGAAAGACAGAGTTATACAGGGAGGGAGCTGTGTAAAGCTTTGTTAGCCTGCTATCACATACTGATAGGTCTCATTATTTCTGTTTTGGTTTAAAGGAAACCCATATGAACATGTATTGTACACTGAAACTCTTTAGGGAATTTCATGATGAATGATATGAATGAATGGTTGTTGAGATGTTTCGCAAGTGTTAGACAAGGAGACCAACTAACCGACGTTGCAGTATTTATTTTTGTGATTTAGTCCTAAAAAAGGCTGATGATATTCTATATTTTCCTTCTTTTTCAGAAAATTACAAGAAAAGACCAAAAAAATCAAAACAATTGATCCTAGATATACCCACTGAGAGGTATTGTCTTAAGCCTGATACATTATATTCCTGTGTGTCAAAGAGGCCCACTGTTGTTCAAACACTGTTAAAAACACATCAGTGAGCTACACAGTTTCACTGGGTGACATGTTCCTTCATTACCACAAACACACAGGCCCACTGTAGATGATTTTGATTCAATCCCTAATGCACTACCGTGCTATCACTAAGGCACCAAATGTGTAACACTACGCCGTAGAAAATGCACTATTTCCTCCTGCATGAGTAATGTTAGCTAAAAACTACAGTGTCCAGCTGCTTTAGGAAATTAACTAGCCTATTTTAGACTTAATCTATGGGTTTGTGAGAAAACATTTACGTCTTCAGCAGTGACCAATGGGCTTGAGTTGAGAGTCACAAACAGGGTAGGGAAGTAATAAAGTACTGAGAGGCGGACTAACACAGTTGGCTTTGGTTGCTGCATGGAATATGTTGACTAAAAGAACCACAGTCCATCAGCCTTAGCCTTTAGAGGATTGGTTCACAAAAAAACAGGAACTACTTATTCAGTAGAAAGTACCTCCAATAAAAGTGTTCACAGTGAGAGATGATGACATAACTGTGGAAGGAGATTTCTTTTTAACACTAAGGTATTGTGTGTTTGCAGCCTCATGAATCCCTAATGTAAATGTCTCAAAACCTGGGCAAATTCAACTAAAAGTATCTGCAAGGAAAGATACCACAAGAGGAAAATGAGGTACTATATTTACTTGATTTGTAAATTGGGTGAAGTGCCCCTTTAATCCACATCCCAGTGATTTAAAGAACGCTTCAAGAAATCATCAAAATGACATCAAATTGTCCTAGCTTTGATTTTGTGAGGACTTTGGGTCCCATAGTGATGAAACACAGAACAACACATCACACAGGATGAAAAATCAATTATTTCCAGGTAAATACTTTAAATAACACCTCAGATATAACAGGTGCATTACTTGTTTCATCTCTAACACTCCTGCAGTCATACTTATGCTCCCTTATGTGAATTCAAACACACAACAAACAGTTTAGTCTTCAGGTTTTAGATTACCTTCATTAGCTGACTGATTATGATCTGAATGTGGGTTTCCTCTTTGGCTTAAAAACTTGTTAGCTACAACCTCCCCGCTATGATGTGTGCTTAAATTCATCAGCGGCGCTCGGCACCGGCTTTAATGCACCGTGCACAAGCTAGCACACAGTGCCATTAACTGCACTTGGCAAGGCTGCAAACAGCCAGCCGTGGAATATTAAATACATATGACCCGGAGAGCACATATTACAAAATGGCAGCGACCCCGCCTGAGGGGAGTGTTGTTTCCACGGCGAACAGGATTCTCTGCAACACCATTTAGTCTCCATTCATCAAAGTCATTTCTTGTTTTTCCAAACACCAGGAAATCAGGGGCGAGGTCACAATTTTCACAACAGGAGGACGGAAAAAAAGAACAACAATATTAAAAAAAAAAAAACTTGCATAATTATTCATCATTAGCTGCACCCCATTGGTCCAGACCCATGTCATCGTCATGACAACGACCCCCCGGGCTTGAACCCCCCCCCCCCCCCCCCATACTCCCACCTCACCTCCTACTGCATCCCACCCGCCCCTCAAATGCACAACTCCAGTGGGACGGCCCCCTGACTAAACATGGCCGCCAGGCATATCTCTAGCGTGCAGGAGGACTGTTTGAAACTCGCTTGTCCTCCTCGCCTGCATGGAAACCCAAAATCTGGCCTCAGCGCTGTCCGGCTATGTTCCTTATACTATCACTAGAAACCAACACGTCACTCTGTATAAACTAAATGGAACTGACCTGAATCCAGAAACTGTTGCATCATTTGGGTCCATTACTTAAATAATAAAAACCTAAGCTGAAACACACAAACTGTACATGTATATATATATATATATTCTGACACACATCGTCAGCAGGTCGCCGGATTGTTGTACCTCTTTGATGAGTCCTGTGAAGATTCAAAGATGATAACTACTAATATGTCTGATGTGTAGTTCAACAAGTTTCATCAGAGATAGTTGCAAGTCTGTCATTGGATATAATTCAAATGTTAATTGAAAGGGTGGCTTTTCATCAAAACTGTCACAGTTGATATCCAGAAACACAGGGAAAGGACACAAATGCAGACCAGAGATCTTCAAGGAGTTAAATGATAAGAAAAACCTTACAAACTAGGCAGGCAGTTGCAGGTGATAATGCAGGTTACAGGTAGAAAAACTGAGGAGAACTAACAAGAGCAGAAACCAACTATGCACAAGGGACGAACTGACAAGCAATAAAGGATTTGACTGGGTATATATAAAAGCTGAATGATGAGGAGAGAGAAGACAGGTGACACGAAACAGGTGCAGACAATCAAAGGGGCGGGAAAACACACAAAGGGGTGAGACAACGAGGAAGAGAAACTGAAACAGGAAACAATGAATGAACACCAATACAAAATATCACAGCCATGGACGTGTCACAGTCACTTGTTAAGACCCCACATACTTGACAGGCACGCTGTCGTCCCAATCTGGATTGAAATTAAATCAAATCAAATGCGGACCCTTACCATAATTCAATTGCGACCAGACCTGGACTGCAGGCGAGTGACACGTCGCTATCATAACACCTCACCTGTCATCTTTCATGCTGGTATGTGCTTTTAGCGAGCTTGTTTTCAGAGGTAGGACCTCAGGTTGAAAAAGGGGAATGGCACGGTCAAAACTAGCCATGTAAAGAAAACAGAGAAAAATGTGCACTTAAGGAAGAACAGACTGAAAAATACTTGTTTATTTTATATGTGAAAAGCACAAGACCAGAGTGCATCATTTTCAGTGAAACAGCTAGTCAGTGTGGAGAGGTAAAATGTCACCACAACACCAAAGATACCCATTTTCAACCAAACTTTCCTAAGAGTGCCGAGGAAAGAACCCACAAAACATTTGACTTGCTAGACCCAAACACTGGGCGAGTGGACCTCTATGGCATATTTGAATATCCCTGGTAGATACAGTCATAGTTTTGTAATCAAACATTCTCTATCTACTCTTTAGAAATAGTTAACTAGAACTTACTTAAGCTCACAAAGAAAACTCTGGGAAAAAAAGCAAATGAATAAAATGTATTAGTGAGACAAAACAAAATCCAGAGAGAAAGAGAAACGGTGACAAACAGTGGCACAAAATGACATCAAACCTTAGCCAGGGGGGAACTGGAGCAAAAACAACAAAATGCATCAAAAACCACGCAAGAGGTATGTTGAAGTATATGTTTGTTCACAGTGAATGCACAGGGGAGCAACTTTATATTGGAAAAACACAGAAATGTACTGGCTGTTGCAATATGTTTGTTACACAGAAATTGCATCATGAAGCAAGGATCTACCTTGTACGCCAGTATTGTGCTGGACGACTGGGAGGTGTGACAGTGAAATAAGATTTGAAAAGACAACAACTAATTAATCTCAATGCATAATTTATCGCTAAATCTATAATTCATCTCACGGAGGCTGATCACCTCGGATCAAACCAAAATTCAACGAGGATGCATGACACTGAAATTAAAGCAATGTGGCAGGCAAGACATTATGTAAAAACATAAAGAGTTCAATTTTTCAAATTGCACAAATATCGAATATATCTGAGCTAAATTAAGTTTTCAGATTGATTAAAAAAATAGATAAATAAAATTGCACTGATTTGGCTCCTGTGTGGCCTTTTAAAGTTGAAGAGCAACACCAAAAAAACCTCAGTGTCTAACAATAATACACAGTGTTTGCACAATGCTTAAACTTCATCTTGGACCAGGCCAGACACTGGGAATCCCTATTTCATGAACTGGCTTGTCTGTTTCTCTGAAAGCGGAGGGGAGGACCAGTGGCAATGAGCCAGGATGCCCCCCTCAACTCCCGCGTGCCGCCCGGCCCTGTCACCAGGCTCATGGTGTCCTCGGCATGTCCTGACTTAAGGTAACGGCTCCAATTTCACAGTTTAATTATGGCTAATCTGAGGAAACCGAGCCAATGCTAATGAGACGGCGCATGCTGGCGGCCAGCACTCTCCGGGAGACGGTGTCTGGACAAGGTGCTGAGGATTTACAACCTGAGTATGTGGTGTGATCCCGGCTGGGAGGGGGTGAGGATGGAGGGAGGAGCTTAATATTGACGAACCCATATTTTAACAAGGCATGAACACGGAGTTGTGATGATCTAAGTGCTGAAGTATTGGACTGGATCCTCATCTGTCCCCTCAGTTTTCTGCACTAATGACTATCAGTATGAAAGTGGAAAAACCTCTCATTGTGATATAACTTGCTTTTGGCAGCTCTGGCAATTTGAAGAAGGAACATCATTGAAAACACATTTGTTATATAAGAATAAATTATTGCAATTTCATCCAATGAACTGCCTTGTCTGTCTTTCTCTGTTCTGTTCTGAAATCTCCGTCTGCAGCAAACATGTTTGTTAAATCACCTATTACCTTCCCACTTAAAAAAAGGGCATCGCATTTTCTGACACATCTGCATCTAGTTTGGGATGAAACATGTTGACTCACCGAGTCTATTATTCTTCGCATTAAGAGCGTTAAAAATCACACATTATGTAACAGGCCTGTCAATAATGGAGTATATTGTCTTATGGACTGAAATGATGCTGTTTGATGATTCCTGTGTCAGCCAAAGTAAATTCAAGGCCTGTAGATTAAAGACAATGGAACCTTATGGCTTCAGTGTGAAATCTGACCTGCAACCATTTCTTTGTAGGTTCAAAGCTAATTGCGAACGTGTCTTATATGTTTTTTTTTTACATTGAGTTCTTTCTGTATATTTACTCAAAAAACATGCCCTTTCATTCAATTCTTCACTTAAAAGCATCAAACTACATGCACACGTGTAAAATGAGTCACTCAATAATTTATGGCATCATAGTACCAGATAAACAACAAGCATTTCTCCGACGTTCTATTTTCATTGCGGTGTACGCTTTAATCAACTTTCCATCGTGGCATTTTCTAATTGATTGGCAATCAGCCGCTCGTGACAGACACCTAGAAGACAGGTATTCATCCATTACACCCAGCCTCGCTCTCATTTCATGGTGGGTGCATGTTATACACTGGCTGTTTATAAGTATCATCAAAACACAGACAATTTAATTAGTGCCCCCCAAATGCCTCAGAGTCTACAAAGCAAAGGCAAACTGTCAGGACCTGCGATTTCAAGGGGGGTTTGCCTCAGATGTCCTTTCAGAGATAACAGATAAAATTCCATCAGCATTCATATATTTGCTGAAATCTGCAATCAGGCATTATCTTTTTTTTTTGCTTTTTTTTTTTTTTTTGCTTTAAGGTAAAGAGGATTGCAGTGTTTGGGGACCAGGTAAAAAGCAGCGCTATTGGTCTGAAAAACAATGCAATCTTTTCAAAGTATTCAAACCTGATAAAAGCTGCCAAGGTCAGACCTATGGGAGATTGCTCGATCGAAAACATTATTTGTGCAATGGGTTGTTTGCCTGGAGAGCACTTTGAAAGGAGTAAAACTGCTTGGGAACAGCAGTAGTGATGGTTGAAGTGCAACAACGTCTGGTACATTAAACTTTCTTTAAAAATTTGTACCATTATGTGGTGTGGTGGGCAAAGAAACCCACAAAAACAGAATTCTTATCGTTTTCCTTCTCCTGTCTTTCATGTCGCACTCCGAACTCTCTAATAAAGGCAAGAATGGTACACAAAAGACACAATCTGATTAATGTTTTTCACAAAAATTAAATTAAACAGGATTAGATAGAGAGCTTAATTTGCACCCACAAGTGTCCACTACTCTATGTGATTTCTCATAATCTCTCAAAGCAAACTCCAAGGTGGATGACCCTCCCAATTATTCAGTGATGGTAAAGACAAAGATTGAAGGCGTGCTCAGATAAAGTGCAAGCTAATTTTTTGCTTTGCTGTACTAAGACTGATTTATCTGTCCGTGTTTATTTACCACAATCAGCCAACGTAGTGACTGCACAGGTGCCAGCTGTAACTAATGTAGCCTATGCTCATACTATGTGTGACATCTCGGACTGATCTCAAAACGTAGGACAGACACTTCTTTATGTTAATTCCCTCCAGATCCCTTTCATTTTCCTCATGTCTGTATGTTTAATATGTGAAGCCATAAAGCCTTGGGATGAGTGCCAATTTTCTTTCGAATTTAAATATTTTCAACTGGCACAGACATATTTTCCTCAATTTTCACAGCCTAGAGTGAATTAGCATCTGTTTACATGTTAATCTTTCCACTGATTTGGATGTAGTTGTGCCGCCTTTAAAAATTGCTTCACGTGGTCTGAACTAAACCTACATCTAACACCCATGAGAATAAATATACATAAATTTATCAGTTATATAAGAAATCATAGTACAACACAAATGTCACCGAAATGCATAAATAAAGTGACTTTGTGAGGTTATTAAATTAGTAAACAGCATAGATGACTGCTTGAATCTAGTATCAACTTTTGCCAAGCCACCAGTTACTTACAGTAGCATCTAAGGAGGGTTGATTTGAAGTTGATTTGAGGAAATTTATACCCCTACTTCTTTAAAAGATAACAAAAGTCACCTTATTTGACAAACATTTGGCAGGTTTCCTTTGAACAACCCTTGTGGAGATATTTAAAGTCAATCCATGTGGTTTCTTTTATACTCAAATCCATTTCAGGAAAGCATATTTTTCAATACTCAACTGACCTCAAATGACTCACGAAACACTTCCACTAAACAGTTGCAGGTATTGATGAGGGCTGTGTTGTGTTCCCTAGTGTACCTTGTTTACCCTGCTTCACTTTATAATACTTCAAATACTGGATCAAATTAGACCCACCACAGTGAGTGACTCAGTCATCATCAGCATAGAAATGCATTTCCTACTGTTTGTGATCAGCACAGAATTACAGGAGCTAACAGTGATATGATAAAGGGGGAATTGATTTCAGCTAATTGCTTACAACACAGTTCATGCTGTGATTGAGAAGAGCTACATTAGCCAACAGGAAGAAGACAAACAACAGTAATATGAATTAAGTAGTCCATTATATGCACACCCAAAAACCAAATGGTGAGTAGTAACTGAACAAATGAGAAGTCAGGTTTGCTACAGCAACTATAAATGGGAGACAACAAAAAACAGAGAGGGAAATTAATTCTAAATCTGTGCAATTATCTCATCAATCAATGTTACAGCTGATCACTATGCAAAGATAAAGAGATCTCATTTCTGATAATTAAGTTTATTTGTGTTTTACTTTTCAAACAGGTTGCAGAGCTTTACAGGAAATGAATCCAAGCCTCGAAGACGAACAACACAAACTGTCAAGATGATATTAGAATGTGAAATATCTAGAATATGATCTGAAGGTTCAACTTGTCGTATATAAAGTGTTCCCCTAGTTAAGTTCATTCATGACGATGGAAATAGTAAAATGACAAAACAAACACAACGTCTACTTTTTCATGAGTGTTCAACCAGATCCAGCTTATATTGTCCAATAAAGTCAAAAATAACTCAAAACAAAATCCATCTATCAATCTATGTATAGACATATACAATATACTTAATGCAGTACTAAAATTATGATTTTTAGTACATAATAGCTTAACGTTATGGCATGATGAGAGCAACCGGTTACTCAAAATATCCATGGTGAATAATAATTTGCCATAATGTATGCCTGGATAATTTGCCATGGATCTATACATGATGTATTGTGTGACTGCGTTCTACTTATACATGTCAAAAGTAAAGTCCTATTTGGTTAACTGGCTCTAAATTTCTGTTAGCTAGCTCTAACATTTGCTTTGGTACATTAGCAAAGATATATGAAATGAGTTTAATCACACATATCTCAACAACA
The DNA here is from genome assembly GCF_042242105.1 of Pempheris klunzingeri. Taxonomy (NCBI): domain Eukaryota; kingdom Metazoa; phylum Chordata; class Actinopteri; order Acropomatiformes; family Pempheridae; genus Pempheris; species Pempheris klunzingeri. The sequence goes on along the minus strand of NC_092026.1, from coordinate 17,878,468 downwards.
GATACAGAAAACAGAAACTTGTACATTCCTTTCTTTGCAGTACTTTGTTGTGGCAGTCTGACATTAGCCTTCAACTTGCAGCTACAGCTAGCCAATGACCAGATGTGCCTGAAAGGAAGCCTCGCACAAAAAAACAAACTAGCTGTTTCCATATTTCGATTGAAAATAAGGTTGATACAGGAATTGCATAATCTTCGTTCAGAACACAATTTGTGACACGTTTTCATGATTTAAACATTGGAAATTATAACTACGCCTCCTTCCTGTTTCACTTTAAGTCATAACATTACAATAAACACAACACAGTTACTGTGGCAGTAGTTTTAAATAGTTAAATTGCTTGTCTCCCTGTTGCAGACAACACATGGTGACGTATGGCAAAAGAGACAAGCCAAACAGTATGATATCGTAGGTGACCTTTGAGTTCCGGTGGTTCCCAGCAGGGGTTTTCTAGTGCAGTGCTGTCTGTTGTCTGTTTGTCTGTCTGTCTGTTGGCTTTTAATTCATTTTACCCCATAGGCTTTACCTGTCATACATCATTCTAGCCATGGAGATATCTTATTACCTTAATCATCAGATTGATACTTTACTCTGCTGTTCTGGTCACTGACACCGTCTCTGGACAAACAACATCTGCAAAATGCCTCAAACACACATTTAAACATTTGTAATCAGCCTGCTGCCTACTGCGCAAAGGCAACAAAAATCATAATGTTGGTTGACAGTGGTGAATCACCAGGAGCATCTGGACAAATAACAATCCAGAAGCATGGTGTAAGAAATGTCATTTTGTGACAAAAATCATTCTAGTTCAATACCTCTGAAAGGCAAGGAATTTATTCTGCAGTGTAGCATTACGATTCATCAAAAAAGAACTTTTCAGTGTGTGTTTTTAAGTTTTTGCTTTGCCTTTTTGTAAGAGGAGTGATCATTTTAAAACTGAGGTCTGCTACTGTAAATGCTGGCAAACTGAAGAGATACAATTTTTCAGCTTTTGTGAGGCCACAGAAAATAACATAAACAGGCTGAGTATAATGTCGGTGTTGTGTTTTCATAGAAAAGTCCGTTTCAATTGAGAAGCCAGCACAGTTTGCATCTGATGTAACGTAGCTGAGCTGTGGTGTTTGTTGGCCAAGGGTGGTAAAGGAAAATGGACCTTGAGGCCCTCACTGATGAGGGTCAATTTCTGAATAATATGAAGGTGGAACCACCCAAAGATTGGCACTTTTCCTTGGTAAATGACTTAATCAATCATCAAAATGTTGATTGACAAATGTATTGATCAATTGTTTTAGGACTACAATAAATTCAAAAGGACTGTCTTCACAGACTTTTTATTTTTAGAGCGTATATTCCTCATCAGGTTTGTGTATTTCTGTAAACGCTCGTGAAGGCTGTGGCATTGGAGTGCATGCTATTATGTACATGCATGCATTTTGCATTCCCACAGGCACGCCGCCTGCACACACACCCACACCACAGCTGTATAAACAGATCACTCCACCATCGCACATTAGTCCCGTCAGCTGCAGGACTGCGGTGAACATCAGCCAGGCCTCATGTGCATTCTGCTAGCCCCATGGAGGGAAGTAGACATTCTGGGGAGCTTGTAATGGTTGCTGTGGTAGGTGGGGGTAATTACGACCAAGCCTCCGGGCCGTGACAGTCCTTTCTGTGCCCACCTGGGGAGTGCCGTGCCTGGGTAACGGCGTCTCCGAGCCTGCCTGTCAGTGTCTGGTAGGCTCTGCAGACGAACAGCCAGCCTCCCAGCTAACAAAAACCTTTAGCTGCAGATGCCACACAGTGTGTGGTGCCACTGTTCCCATCACTGGGAGGAAAGAGATTCAGGGAAGGCAGATGTGCAGAGGAACAAGAACCTAGCAATAACATACAAATAACAGCCAACCAATTTGCACAAACTTTGCACAAATTTTCTCCCTCTCAGTATTTCTTTGTCAAGCAAACATACATGTGTTGTATTCTGTTAACAAAAACACTTATTTTTAATGTCCCTTGAATCCCCCCTTAAGTCACTGCAAAGCTGGGGAAATCATTTTAATCCACTATGGCTGACAGTATCACACAATCTGTATCAGCATGTTCCAACTTTTCTTTGAAGTTGTACCCACGACTTCATGTTTGACAAAATACAGCAAACTGAATGAATCAACCTGAATTAAAAAAAAAAAAAAAAAAAAAATCGAAGCCCCCCCCCCCTCCTTCTTCAAATATTCACCCTGAATATTCAGACTGTCTGCTTATCAACTCCTTGATCAAAACAAAACATAGTAACTTTCACTACAGTTCAGTTTAGAAAGCCTTCACAAGAAACTGATCAAACCCAGATCAAAGTGAGATCGGCAGAGCTAAACATCCGGTTGTTTTAATAAGTAGGCAGGTTGTGCTATTTACTGACCCAGTCATGTTAGATAGACTGCCATCAAACGCTACCACTAGCAGACTGGCTACTGTGAGAAACAACTGCAAGAGGTCCAGTTTAAACTAGAAACAATGATCTCTATGCTATGACAAAGAGCAAAACACCTGGTTCTATTAATAATTGGCAGGTTGTGTTATTTATTAATTAAGTACAAGGAATGCCATCTGAATGTCCCTTTGGTGTGCAGTGATTGACGCACTGACTTTGTGCTGCAAATTGAGCTGATGTTTTTAACTAATGAAATCCAGCCCGGGGGCGTACAGGTTTATAAGGAACCAGTCTTATTCTACAGTCATTATTCTACAGACATTACACTGTGCAACCAACATCTGATTCCTAATGATAAGTTAAAGCAAAACAAATTGTCTACTTCCACTTTGACGAAAGAAATATAACAAGTGAAGTAACTAATAACTTGGCCAATGAGTATTTAACTGAAATTATTTTTCAACTTGCAGCTTTTTATGCTGCAATTAGGGTGCGTTGATTGCTGAATGTTTTCGTGATTGATGATTGTTTTTGTCCATTTGTATTTTTGTCTCTTAATAAACATGCACACATACACACACACAAAGTGATCGCGCTCTTCATTTGCCCATACTGTTTATGTTAACGAGTGATTGAGCAACACCGGCCACCTCCTATCATACCAAGATGCCCCTGGCTAATCAGGCATGAGATGTAGTTAATAAGACAGGCCATTTCAGAGCATCGGGCCATTTGCTCAATGATGTGTACAGACAACAGGGTTGCAGTGTGTTGTCCAGTCTAAATTACAGCTCAGTGTTCACGACGTTAGGCTGAGCCCACAGGTGCGTAATATCAGGCGTGATGCTGTTGTCATTACACAATGCACCTTGTCTGCTAGAACAGAGCCTCTCTGGAGTGCATTTTGTCTGAGAACAAGCGATGCAGACTGTTGAGTTGCATTGAAATTCTGGGCTTCCATTTTCCTACCTTTTTTTTTTTTCTGGATGACCTCAACTGTACCTAACAGCCCATTTATCGCCTGGGGAAAACAGGAGAGGGGGTGTGAGCCTTGTATGCCAGCTGTCTGTAGTGCCATGCTGTTTGCCAGAAAGCCCAGCGGGAGTCCACAGCCCCTGTAAGCAGCCTGCCGGTCTGCTGAAGTGTAGCTCGGAGAACAATGTGCGATATAAGTACAGTCACAGAGCAGGTATGAGGCAGGCCTGGCCAAGCACGGAGATGCTCCGCTGTAGTGACCAACTTGGATAACAAGGGAAACACTCCTTTTTTCACTGTGCTTAATGGGGAGTATGTGTGTTTCAAATAAGTCACATCAACATTAATTTCTAAGAAACCAACAGAGCCACTGTTAAGCTGTTTAACTGTGAGCCTCAAGCAGCCTCTTCTCTTAGTTAAAAATGTTAACTTCCCAGATGGACTTGGGAGGGAAATCAAAGACTGTAGAAAAACATGAATGCAGCATCTGTGATGTCACTAAAGCGACAAGTGTTCATGCCTCAACAGTAAAAGAGGTTGTTCGTCCTTCCTTCCAAAATGACCTTTCCAAAACACAAGCAATGACATATTTACCACCTCCATTGTTTGGTGAAGCTTAGGCAACTCAAACTACTTGGTTATGGTTAAGAAAACATTGTTTTCATGGTTTAAAGAAAACAGCATTCATTGTTGGTAGGAAAAAGAATGTCAGATGTCAAATGCTTCCTGATCAAAAAAAATATACTATAGTTATACGATAGTATGAACAATATCATGTAACTTTGCAACGGGAGACTCAACGGACCACTATGACCACCAAGGACTGACAACAGTTCATACTGGTGGCTAACCACTGCTGGTCTTGCAAGCTATTACTATAGCTATATATACTATATATACGGACCACACTGGCTGTTGGTTGGACAAGGGAGTTATTTTTTTTTACTATTAATACATTTCAAAAGGAAATGGTGATTGAAAAAGACAAAAAGCTATATATTTAAAAAGCATATTTATTATAGTGGTATTGAGCTGTGTCTTCATTGTTTCCAGTCATTTCCAGGGTGACAGACCAACACATTGAAGAATTTGAGGGAAAATTCTGTGCTAATACAACTAATACCAGAGAAACTGGAAAATAGGCCTAATTCAAATCTAATTGAATGCCTAAATGTGGCTGATTAGCTGTTGTATTTGCATGAACATTCAATATAATGTCATATTTCAAAGGAAGGTTAGGTTGATACAACAGCTTGATCCTCTCATAATCATCGTTTCAACATTTTAAAATATTTGCATTGTTCCAACTTCTTCACTGTTTACCTCCTCCTGCTTACCTTTCTTTAGCACAAGTACAGAAGACAAACTGGCTACTGTAAACCAGCCCGCTGACGCCTTTGGCCGTCTCCGTCAGTGATGTGACCCTCGACTTGAAAGTCTTTTAATGTGCTATATAACAAATAAACAGGTCCTAACACATGCATTGACCCCCGTGGCAGAGGTAGGACATTATGCTCATGTGTGTTGGTAAGCAACCAGGTAGACCACACACTATGAATGACACCTGGGATATATCCCAGCATGCATATGGCTCTTGGGTCCCCCCGCAGTGAGCTGGTATTACCATATCAAAGGCCATTCGGGTGCTGTGTCTCGGCCAGAGAGAAAGAGAAGAGCCAGCACTTCAACAGCCTCTCGATTCAATTTTTCACATGGATCCATTTGAATATCTATGGCAGGGGATGCAGATGGATGTATGAGCGTGCGCACACGAGCACCCACACTTTTGCTCACACAGGCACGTACATGCTGTATGCACGTATGTATACAAGCCCACACGCATTCCATTGTTCTGATCTTCCATAATTTATTTTCCTCTTTGTGGTGAAAATTACAGGTAGAAGAGGGCACCGTGGCAAACAGACAACCTTGATCCAGAGTGTGTGTTGTCTCTGCTTCATGAATATTCTCTTTCAAATCCAGCTCTGTTTTCAAGCACCTGGGCAGGCGGCAAACAACAATACTGTGTCATTACGAGCGATGCTATCATTGTGCTCTCCTCCAACCACAGAAACCCAAGACTGGAATATATTCTCAGTGAAATCATTATTCAAGCCGCTCATTGTGGCTCGGTGGGTAGAGCAAAGCGACAAACAACGCTGCCGGGGCGAGAGGCTCTTTTCAACGGCATCTCCTGTAATATTGTGGAAACAGGGTGAACTACAAAAAAAATCCAGATTATCTGTTGGCGATGTGGATTATGTGGAGATTACATTCCTCCACCATGCAGTGGATAAAGTGGCAAAAGCACAAATTAGACAGAGCGTTTTCATCTGTTTGTTGCTTGAAAAGATTATCCAACAGTTGTGTTTAAACAAGTAAAACAGTTTTAGTTAGGGTTAGAGATTACAGGCAACTAGAGCAGCCTTTTCTGAGGTTGGGATTGGGCATCTGAGGCACCTGAAGTAATGTTCCAGACTATTGTCATGGTTAAAATGAGAAAAAGATGTACTAATTTTGATTAATATATTTTTTACCTGCGCATGTATTCATTTTAGACACTTATTTTATCATTACTACTATGTTGGTATGGATGTTTATTTACTTTATAACATATTTGTAAGGTTGAATAAAAAATGAGAAGCTGTTATCAAATAAAGTGATGTGACTTGAAAGCAAATTTCCATTCACCATATTTTGAGGCTGGATATCTACCCATTTCCTGACTCCTGCTCAACTTTGTCCAGAAAAATCCATTATCTTCATCCGTCATCACACGGTTCAGTTTCTTTTCGAGCTCATAATGCGTGCAGGGTCAAATCTGAGCATCACAGCCAGGATCAAACCAACCAAGAGAGTACATGTTTGTTTTTTTGGGGAGTTTCTGTAGTTAAGGGAATCTAAACTCACCAACTAATACAACTGATAGACTGAAAGTGCTCACACCTAAATGGCAAAATAGGTTTTATGTCGAAAAAAGCAACCTATGTGACCATTCTGAAAACAACTCAGTCTGTTAGATACAACCACACGCGATCACATTGTGTGCCAGATCTCTTCCAGATTTTTAGCCCATAATATGGCTCAAACTCCCCCCTGCCTGGTAAGCACAGACATCTTTCAAGCTCAATGCCCCCCAGTTTGTAACTCACCGTAAAACCTTTTTAATATCCAAGCTGAAGATGAGATATTGTAGTGATTGTAGTCACTTAAGTAGTTTTCCAGACTGACGTTGAAAACTTAAAATGTAGTTTCCCTTTAAGGCTCAAGAATCTAAAAGTTTGCAGTTCAACCAACCAAAAATTGCAGCACCAACTTGTTTTCTGTTTTTTTTTTGTTTGTTCGTTCGTTTCACTCTCCCCTTCCCTCCTCCCTGCCTCCCACTATTTGCAAAACCGTTCTTTCAGACAGATTGGAAGCGCCTTGATTTGCGGTGAACAAAACGAGCTGGTTAGGGTGGAGGGGGATTAGTGCCACTCCAGGACAATTATAATCTGGTTGCTGCCACGGCAACCTTATCTCCTACCTCTCTCCCTACACACACACACACACACACACACATTCTCTTAATTGGACAAAAGTCTCAGTGTGGAAACAACAGTGCAGAGTTGTCTGTGAGGCCGCGTTCAATCGCAAAGCCACGTGAGGTAACGGTGGTCAGACTGGAGGAAAATGGAAGAAAGCTTAAGCAGCAGCGTGTCGTATGAACCTTTATGAAGGCCTTAAATGAGGATGTTGGAGATTTTAATGAAAGCATACAATCTATCAAAGCACTGAGTAGTCCCTGTGTGAGCAATGAAAGCCAAAAAAAACTAACAAAAGCACTGCTGGGCCAAAAATGGACTGAGTATCATCTAATATACAGTCAGTGGCCAGTGTTGAGTACAACAGAACAACGTCATGCAACCCAATGTCTATTTTAAGGAATTTTAGAATTTTATACATTTAGAGTTTTTGCTGACACGTCAGAAATGTGATGATTCTACTTATTGTATATTACTGAGGTTGTAGTGGCTACTGGACTGCATTATATACTGTATAAATATGTGTATACACATGTATGTTGTATCATGTGTCTGAATGGGAAGGACACATTTTTAAAAAGAGGCCATAAAAAGCATGTGAGGAGTCTTTAGGCAGAGACTACATTTCACGTCTCCAACCAACTCCCACCAACAGGAAGCGCTGACGGATAAACTTATTGACATTCCTTAAACAAACTGCAGGCGATTTTACAACTTAAACTGAGGTGTTAGCAAATTTGGGGGTACAATTTATAAAAAACAAAAAGCAAAGCAGATACAAAAACATGGTTATCTTTTGCTGTTTTCGTGTCAGTTGTTTGCAAATCAACTTGTTTGCAACGCTTGTCACACTGCAGATATATCAATATTGATTTTTTAAACCAGTCGGTTTCTCTCCAACTGGTTTGGGCTAAAACTGTTGTCAGATATCTTGCTAACAAACTGACATGTCCTGCTCTCAGTTTATTTAGAATTTTCCCTGATTTATTCAAGTGTTTCCTTTATTTAGCAAATTGCCTGCACTTATGTAGATATTTCCACTAAATGCATCACATCAATATGCTTACTGAAGCTTCAGTGCATTCGCTGTCCTGAATTCCAAAGAGCAGAAAAGCAGCGATGAGAAAAGGCGAATTACTGCCTTAATTTCTCAGAAACACGATACGTGAGGAATTTGGAAGTGTGGTCACGAATCATGAATGACCCACGAAGAATGAACAGCAGGGGATGTGCTGATTCACTCGGAGACATTTGGGCAGGACATGACAAGGCTGCTGAAAGACGACACTTTGGCTGCTGCAGGCATCAAACCTGCGAGACTCTGATGCTGCGTAGTCTGCCTGGTTTCTTATACACATCACGCAAGAAAACATAAACGTATCAGTGCTATATAAGCAGTACTGACTTTAATGTCTTCATGCTCAAAGTGAAGACAAAACCTTACAAATGAATCTAAATTAGGAGCAAATTTAAAACATTAAATAAAAGTGATGTCGTCAGAATGTCGGTGGGAGTTATAGCTGTTACTGTAGTTTGAAGGATATTCACGGTCTGAAAAGATTTCTTTTGAGTCCTCTGGATTAATTATTTTAACCCCTTGAAGGTCCTCAGAAATAATCACGTTAAAGATCCTTACACACATAAATGTGTATGCATAAAAACAAGCCATAAAAATGTTAAAAATCTTTCTTTTTTTTTAATTTTTTTTAAATAGTTTTTTAGACCAGCATCAGCCCTAATCATACATATCAAATTTTAATTAGTTTTTTAAAAAATTAACCCTTAAATTGCCATGTTTTTGTCATGATGCGCATCATTTTATGGTCTAAAATACACAAAAAATACATGAAAAAAATTGAGAACTCTGAAAAATTCACCATCTTGCAAAATTATAAGCAATATGCATGAAAAACTGATAAAACATGCTAAAAATAAAAATCATAACACACTAGAAAGTGCTGAAGACCCTCAAAGGGTTAAACAAGCTAAATTTATTAAAGATTGTTTGGCATGCTACTTTGTCTATATAATGTGTCTTTTGGCATTTTCTGTTCATCCAAGTCAGATAAGCTTAATCGATCCACTGTAATTCAAAGATGCAAACCAGCAAAAATGAAAAGCTGGGGGTGGGATGCAGGCAGATATGGCACATTGCTTTTTCCATTGGAGGAGCGGGCGTGCCCTGCCTCCTTCATGCCTCACCGTTCATAGTTCATACAGCAGCTGTTTGACTACCAACTGACTGGTAACATCCAATCATGGGCCTACTCATGAAGGTGCACATAGCAGCCTTTATAACCCGGCACTTGTCAACACCTTTTGCTGCCGTGGCTCCTTCCACCACCCAGCCATCCTTCTACAGCTTTTGCTATTGTTGACTTTACTGAGATCTAACATTCATGTACATGTTTATTTTTCCCAGGAGAATTGGTGTTAGCAGAGCCTTTGTCCTAAAATCTTAACTGCTGAACTATTTGCCATAAATGGTCAATTCCTTGACATCATTGTGGGGCCTCCATGATATCTGTTTCTCTTTCTGCCATAAGAGGTGTTTATATGGCCGAAAACAGCTTAATGGGGAAGAAAAAAAAACCTTACAGTCAAAATAAAGCCGGCAGGTGCAAGTGAAAATCTGGGAACAGGTACCAAAAACACATGAGCTAACCACAAGGACAGACAACAACCATACACTGACGATGTACTGACAAGGAACAAAGCATCAGGGTTAGTGTATGAAGGGAAGGCTGACAAGGGAAGTGCAGACAGTTGAAGCCAACAAGGAACAGGTGCATACGATCACAAGGGCGTGAAAACGCACAAAGGGAAGAAATACCAGAAATGATGTGACTAGACTACAGGGAAATAACAGGAAGGAAACATAACCAGAGATGTGAGAGCCAAATGGACAACTCTCTTAATGTCTTTTCAACTTCTTGAGAGTCTTTATCACAACACAAAGCAGATCACGGTGCTTTCTTAATTCCGCAATGACCCCTCAAAGAGGCAAATGGTCATACGTGCGCATGGAGGATTACAAAAGAGACTGAAATAAAGTAAATGATCGGAGACGCTCAAAGAATCTGAATCAAGATGAATAAAAAACATAATGTGATCTGTGGCCGCGTAAATGCTATTAGCAAAAACCTCAAACATAGAATTCAAAAATATATTAGTGTCCATGAATAAACAAGACAAGTTCTTTCTAAATTCCCAAACAAACCTTTCTGCAGATGTAAATAAAATTATTTGAAACTGCTCATATGTACGTTGACACTCTTTCTGTGTAATTCTTACCCATCCATTGCACTTCACATCGTGGATTGACAGTTGCATAGACTGGCACAATCCCACAATAATTTATGTTCTGTTTTACTGTTCGACTGTTTTGTCTTTATTGGTTTTATCGCACGCTATTTTTCCCTATTACCTTTGCTGTTGCAACAGCTTAATTTCCCCACGGGGATCAATAAACGTTCATGTTATCTTCGTCTCAAATATACGCAGGCATCAGTGAGAAAATGAGAATTCATTTCTCCGCCTGCAAAATAAACCCAACACTCAAAAACCTGCGGGCCTGTTTAAAATGTCCTCACAGCTGAGCTTGGACGTCCGCGAGAAAATAAATCGTCTCCTCTGCACTCTTAGAAAAGTAACTTTTCCTTTTTTTGTATTTTTAACCTGTCAGCTATGATGCAGCATGCTAATATTCTTATTTTACAATGTATGATAAAACTATAATAAACACTGCATGGGCTGATGATGGATGTTTGGTTGCAGGTTGTGACTCGCCGGCTGGTTTTTGCTATTCTTCCATCTGGCAGCCTGTGATGGAGGGACTTTCTCTGCTTCTCTCCCTCTCTTTTACAACAGAGATTCGATTGGCCATAATTGGCTCCTGTTTGCGGCTAGGTATTGATCACCTGGACAGACCCTCCGTTCCAACCCTCCTCCCCCTCGACCCTCCCAACTTCTCTTTGCCTCATTCTCCTTACTTCTCCCCCCCCCCCCCTTTTTTTTCAACCGTTTCGCTCTCTCAAACCGCGCTGCTGCCACTTTGATAAGCGTGGTGAATGGCATGCCGTCATCTGTGCAGACTAACTCTTGAATCAATAGCCGAGTGCAGACGCTCAGCAGTCTATTTCCCACAGAGATGGTGGAGAATAGCAATGCTAAGAGATGAAAACCAAGATGGAGAGAGGCTGACAGAGAAAGAAAGAGGTGGTGGGGATGAAGTGGGCGCCAAACATCAGATATGTTGTTTAGCTTTTTTTTTTTCTTGAGATGCTGCCTTTTTATTTTATTTGTTACTTTGTTATTCATTTATTCACATAATTACAAAGGAAGTACTCATTATAGCAACTGGCAAAAAGTGAGAATAGAACAAAAGGAAGGGAAGGTGACAGAATTGTTTTTCTTAGGGAAGTCAAAAAATGTCATTTGAAATTCTCACTTGCACTTGCTAAAATAAATGACTCAGCTACTCTTAATAAGCTTCATGATTTTCTACTAAACATAATAAAGGGAGAATAGCAACATCACATCAATAGGGTCGCATAGGCGCATATCTTTTTTGTAAAATGCATGAACTGCACCTTTAGAAATAATTTGAATTCTACTTTCTATGCTAGACTTCATATTCACACCACTACTCATGTACTTTGGTCTTTTTTCCATAGTTTGGTTTAGGCCCCTTAATTCCATAAAGGGAAATGCTAAAATATCCAATGATATTTTGTGCTTGACAATTTGTGGCACTTGTGTCACACACGCTCCAATGTCAAAACACCCTTGTGCGCAAACCCGGGTCCATACAGAAGAACTTGTCTTAGCTGCATAGAGCCCAGACCTCAATTCCAACCAGAACCTTTAGGGTGAACAGGAATACAGACTGAAAGTGAGGCCTTATCATCCAGTATCAGTGTTGGACCTTGCAAAGGTTCTTGTGGCTGAATGGGAGCAAATCCCTGCAGCCACTTCCCAAAAGCTGAGGATGTTATACAGTAGCAATAGATCAATGCTCATGGAGTATTAATCTACTGCTACTGCTACCATAGTTGTGGTTGTCCACATATATTTGGCCCTTTAGTGTGAGATGATTCTGTTTCATTTGGGTTGAGGACTTGTCTAATAAAGTGTAAATTGATGTACTCACGTCGGTGACCCCGGCCTCCAGGATGCTGACTTTGGCTTCTTTCTCCAGAGCAGCTTTCTGCTCAACTACAGTCAGAAAATAAGAGAAAAAAAAAAGACAACCATCAATAAATGTAAAAATGCCAGACATAGATTTTAAGGTTTTACTGAAGATAAGATGGAATACTTTCCCAGTCTGTGTGTGTAGAAACAATCAGCACAACATAGAAATTTCAGCATTGATTGATGAAATTAAACCAGCCAAACAATCGAATCTGCACAGACAATAGACAAACAAATAAACAAGATGATGATAATAACAGAAGGAAACAGTAATGATTTTCCAACAGGGATGTACTTTATAGTACTTTTCATACACTTTAACCTGGATAAACCTTAAAATTAATTCCCAGTGTCCTTAATTATGTGCAGTATGCATCCATGTGCGTGCAGACACTACTATTAATCAATGGTACAAATTCCGCCAAACCAGCTTTTAAACTCTGCGCTCTACTGATTCACAGAAAATCAATGCTGCCCCGTCCTCCTGAGCTTTAAGCAAACATAATGTATAGATACCAGAGCCTGAACCTCATATATTGGAGCTAAAAGATGGCATTCCGATTAACACACATTTATGATAATGTGATTTTGTCATTCACCTGAACGACATGTTGTCGCTCATGTCTTTCAAGGATTTGTTTTCACGGAACGCAATGAAAAAATAAGAATTAGATTCTTCACTACGTAGCTGAGCGCAGGGGCCCCAATGGCAGCAGGAGAAAACAGTTTAAAGTTAAACCTCCCAGCTGGTCCATGTTTTTAGTTATCGATGGAAATATCTTGACAGCTGTTGGACAGACTGCCATTTATTCAGGACTTTATGTGTAGAGAAGATATCACACTAGTGACTGCATTAACACTACAATAATAGTGTTTAGTTCGATTAACTTACTCTTACTTCTTTCTTCCTATTTATTTCTCAATCCTCCTATTTATACACTTTCATACATTGGCTGCGGAATGATATATACACTCTTTAATGAAGCTATAAAGTTTAATAAGAAATATCTTTTCTCCTTTTCTCACTACACCATCCTCTAAGCTAAGGTCACTGCCACGCTTACACCGAAATTTTGATTTTAGCAAGCAGGTGGGGAGGGTGGTGATGTCAATGGGGTTATCATCTAAGCACTTCCCAGACACAATCGTATGCTGAATTAGGCCAACAACACCTCCACAGGGCTCAACAATAAACTCTGCTGTTCCAGAACCAAATGAGCTATTACTGCAGCATATCTTCACTTTATGAAATATGAATTTTAACCTGACCTGCCGCCAGGCAAATATTACAACAAATTTCCACGCAAATAGAATTAAACCCTGCACAAAGCTCTTTTTTCATCACCTTAAAGGGAAACAAATGGAGGGCTGCAATTGAAATACATGGCAGAGCACATATTAAAGCCAGAACAAAATGTTATGAAAAAAAAGAAAAGATACATAATTACATTCACTTTACTTTGCATCTGAATACACCGGTGTGGAGACAGAGAGCGAGTCTCCTTTGTTGACACACCAGGCAGATGAAGGATATGCAAATAGCGAGCCTTGACTCTGCCATACTCCTCCATATTCACCAACACCAGGCAGATTTTATAATCAGTCTTTCAATCTGTCAGAGCATAATTTGCCAGTGTTGTCATGCGTTTTGTAACCACAGACCTTAACCTTAAACATGATTGTCTCAATCAGTAGCTCTTTACAAAAGGGGGAAAAAAAAAAAATCACATCATTTACCTATGGGCAAAGACATACTCAGTTAGCATTTATATGACTTTAATAGCTTAGAATAACAACATCTAACATACAGGTGCATGTTTTGGCTACTGTGTGGTACTTATAAAGGGGCTCTATGATGATTGCTATTCACACTGTATGAAAAAATTCACACATCTCAATTTCATATACTGCAATACAACCTCTGAAGTCTTACTGTTTTCTAATAGAGAACTGGCTGACTGGTTGTTGCCAGGTCCCAGACAGAGACGTATGAACACCTTGTCTGCGATGAGCCAAGTGAGCCGACATGTCTTAATAATGCTGTCAGCAGGTAGCGACTCCAGGCTCAGCTCCCTTCAGTGAGAAATAGAAGCTGAAGTGGCTGAATTGGTTTGTCAGCGTCCCGTCTTCTTCTGTGCACTGTGGAGCATTTGAATAGAGTCCAGGTTCAGTGCTACATGTGTGTGCACATGTCTCAGGTGTTTTTTTTTTTTTCATCGTCCATCATAGGCAAAGCAGGCGTTGTGATATGACTAAATGGGGTGTGGTCAGAAGTGTGACACGCTTGAATGGTTCATCTCATAGAGAGCCGTGTAGCAGCTGTATGTGATTAACTGTTGATTTGCATTTGGAAGCTGCATTAATTAATTAACTTTTACTTGCAAAAGCATGACTTCATGCAATTTTTAAAGGTTATAGCCACGTGGCTCTTCTTAGTTCCAGTCTCTGCTGGTTACTTGATGTTAATGCCACCCTGCTAGATTACTGCAGCTCTTATTGCTCACTTCTATCTGAATTTGTATTGAATTAAAGAAACTGCTCCCCTTTCACTGGCCAAAATTACAAGAAAGTGACTCTTTACTGGTGCACAGCGAAGGTACAGTTCATCCACCCTGATCCAGAGCTGTGTGAAATGTGTGCAAGGAATGAAAGGTGAGCTTAAAAGAGAAGCTCAAATCCTGCCCTCTTCCTCACTTCTGCACAGATGGCCAAAGTGGTGTGAATGTTCGTTCCTTGTTTTTGGAAAGTTACAGAAATAGTTGGGTACAGACCCCCTGATCCAATGTTGGAAAGGTGTGGGGGGGGGGGAGGCGGTGTCCAAAGTTATTTGACCAAGGCACTGTTGTGTTTTAAATGCTTTCTTGTGTTTATTAACTGGTGTTAATGTTCCAAACCTGTCTATGTGTGGCTGTGTGTGTGTGTGTGGCCGGATGTGTCCTGGTGAACCAGAAAACCTCAAGACTAGGCACCAAAACTTTGCCAGATTGCAGTCCATCATTGCAGCTGCTTTATCAAAGAAAAAGTCTGCAATCGCCAATCATTTTCTAAAGGAAATTAAGTTTTTAAGCCGATGTCATGCTGCAAGCCAAAAAATGCAGACCTGTCTGTTTTTTGTCAGATATGAACAGTTTCATTTTGGGAGAAACAAGGAGGAAGGGCTGAGAAGTGGTTTGCCTTGGAGCCATACACTTTAACCTCTACAAGTAGGTAATGTATTACTGCGCCTTTAACTTTTCATTTTACAGATCAAATCTGTGTTATTTGTTTCAATCTGATGCTGTCTAGGCTTTCGTTGCGTGCCCCTTTCTTTCAAACTGCGGTTATTGTCATTTCCTTTGAATGAAATTTGTAGTAGAGCTAATGCATTGATTTCTCCAAAATGTTTTAAAGGATTAATTAAGTTCAAATGAAACACAGGCAGAGATGGTAAACAGCAACAGCAACTCTGGGACCAGACTCAGTGAAACAAGTAAAGACTCTGTTGCCTAAAGTGCCTTTGGTAATTGGTGAGGTAAAACCTATTTGACTTGCAGCTGCAGGAAAGCCTAATTGACAGGCCCACACACACACACACACACACACACACGAAAACACCTACGTGCACACATTTAATTCCTGATACAGAATCAGAGTAAAAAGCCTGATATACCCAAACACAAACAAACATGAAAGTGCTCAACATGATTTTCATTGGGAGGGAAACTGCAGCAACACAGGCGTTCGTCTGGTTCCCCGGAGTGACTTGCCACGCGGCCAGCAAGCGTGACTACATCACAGGCGGTGAGCTCCCTCTAATTAGTGAACAAGTCTTTAGACCTCCCAACACCGCAGCACTGCGGCCTCTCCGAAATGTAGCCAAAAGCTATTCAGACCATCCATTCCTCTTCTCTCCTGCAGACTACAAATGAGTCCAAGTCTAACGAGAGCACTGCTCGTGAACAGGCAAGCTGAGGTGCCTCATTTGTACCCCAGTGAGGTTTCTCTCCAAAAACCAAATTGGATCAATTTTTAAGAAGCTGCAATGGGCTTGGCGTCGTGATCGGACCGACAGGCGACTTTTCTTTTAGCCTGGCTGCCAGCGCAGTGCCATAATGTGACAAAATGGGAATGAAGCAGCGATGGACTCTAGACTGAGAGTGAGTTGAAGGGAAATGATCTATACTCAGATTATTCTTTTTTTTTCCATTTCAAGAATATTCCATCTTCCATTGTACCTCTCGGATGCATTTGGACTACGGGGTGAAAATTGGGCCTGAAGGAAGTAACGAGGACCAAATCTCATTTCTTCAAAAGGGGCCCCTTTATTTTCCCTCAAAAACACACGGAGGCGCTTCATTTGTCACACGGGCCGCCCCTGTCCTGAATTTTGCTTTATGTTAACTCAATGTATCTGAGGCGCCTAGAGGGAAACACAGCGAGTGCCGGGGATTCAAAAATGCTTCATTTTTCACTTTTGACAAAAGGGAAAGGCCCAGGCTGGCTCCACGAGTCCTGGACCAACAGAATAGATGCTTTTGCAGCACCGAGGGGTCGTTATTTCAACCACTAACCACTCCCACCCACCCAACCTCCATACTACTCACTCACCCTCCTGGGTACATTTCAGGAGCCGTATAATGAGAAGAAAACAACAGCCATCCTTCAAAACCAAAGGCAGGGAGAGCAGGGCAGCGCCATCACTACAGTGACACAGTACAGGGGTGTAATCGCATTAGTTGATCATGAGAGCACCGATCCCTGGGCAAATTAAAATATATCTGTGCCCCTGCAAGATCTGGTCCAATGCTCCCAGCCATTGCTGAATGTCTTGCATATAATAAAAAAAAAGGGCAACAGAAAAAGTAATGTTGCAGCCAATAAAAAAAAGCAAGCAGAACAAATGTTGCAACTAATATATAAAAAAAAAAGAGATAAAAGAAAATGATCTTGCTGATTTTAAATCAGAGAGAGGAAGTGAAGTTCAGCCATTCGTGTCAGTGGGTAAGCTCACAGGTACAAAACCTGTTTTAAAACGCCATATGAGCAGTTATGGGTATGATTTTAAATTCAGAGCGCTTTTCATTCGCGTGGAATGTTGTGTTATTTTATTGCAAACCAAAAAATATTTATTCAAGTAAAAGAAATTTAAGGAATACATAAAACACAGTTGAGTAACAGATTGTATATTCTACAGGTTCGCAGTTATTATACAAATTGTTGTGAGAAAGTTGTGTCCTACTGGATGCCAATTACTAATTCAAAGAGTTAATTAACATTTTTTTTTTGCATTCAAGCAATATAAGAGTGTACATTGCCCCTTTCAAACAGCAAAATAAAATTCAAAATTCAAATTAAAAGTACTATGAGGACACGTAATCATATGTGCCCAAAACAAAAAGGGACGTGATGAGTAAACTGGGTGCACGGGCTTGACAAATCTTCAAATACTTCTAACATACATCACCGCTGAAACTCTGATGATTTAGTTACTTCAAAGTTAAATTCTTCACTCATGTAGTGTTTGTTGTTTTGTCTATCCCGCTGTATCTTTTTAAGCAATGAATGATGAAAAGATAGCAGACTTTTACTTCATAAAATATAGACATTTCAAACATTTTGTGAATTAACTCTTCATCTCTTAATCGACGCTACGAGTATTTCTGTCAAAACAGATTTGCCTGTCGTTCCTTCAAAAGCATCTTAATTAGATATGGTTTCGTTCTCACTTGCATTAATTTGATTTCTGATATCAACTTTTCAGCCCTCAATCTGTTCCATGTTGATCCCCTCCCCACCACCACCCCTGGGTGTTATTGCCTGCAGTAATCTAGGATGCAGAATGAACCAGCAGCAGTGACTTCGGCTGTGTGTGTGGGTGAAGGATGTGTGTGTGTGTGTGTGTGTGTGTGTGTGTGTGTGTGTGTGTGTGTGTGTGGGTGGGGGGGCTCCATGAAGACAATGCCATGTGTAATTAAATTCAAAAGTAGGGGGCCGAAATGGCATCCAGGGCCACCTGGGGGACGAGGCACCATTGAAGGGGGAGAGAAAGAGACGAAGAGAGAGAGAGAGAGGGATCTGAAGACAGAGAAAACAGGAGGAGAGAGGGTGATAGATGGGGAAGACAAAAATGAGAGGTGGGAGAAAGAGTGAAAGAGAAGGATTAAGAAAGGATGAGGGAGGAGGAAGAGGGAAAAAGAAAGAAAAGGGGAGAGAGAGAAAAACGAGTCGATTGAGGAAGGAGTGGCAAGATTCAAGTAGAAAAGACAAGAAATGGGAAGAGGGACAAAAAGAGGCAGAGAAGGGAAGAAAGAAAAGAAATGGAAAGAGAGAGTGGAGATGAAACATGAAATGATGACAAAAGTTTCAATTGGAACAAGTAGCAAAGGAGCATTAAACTGCAGTTGGGTCATTCTGATCCAGTATCAACGTGCTAATTAATGTGGCTACAGGAAGTTAGCTCTGCCCATTTTTCAGTGAGAAAGAAGCTTAGACAAAATGTGATCAATACCACAAACCTGTGACTGTAACCACTGTGGTCCTGAGATAAGGGTGAATATATGCTTAGCTAGTCCAATAAAAGTTAAGGTTTTATTCTTTAGGACATCAAGGCAGGG
The DNA here is from genome assembly GCF_042242105.1 of Pempheris klunzingeri. Taxonomy (NCBI): domain Eukaryota; kingdom Metazoa; phylum Chordata; class Actinopteri; order Acropomatiformes; family Pempheridae; genus Pempheris; species Pempheris klunzingeri. Next base: position 17,859,755 of record NC_092026.1, on the reverse strand, counting down.
CAAACTTCAAACTCTTTGAAAGCAAACTTCCTTGTTCTAAGGCCCACATGTCGATGCATTATAGGTAACAAGACCGATCCTGAAGAGAAATAAGACACAAACGTGAGAAAAAACTAGGACCACAGCCTTCACTTCACTTACAAGCAACTGACATGGCACAATATGTGATGCATGCTAACAACATATTATCATGTTCTGCAAAACCGATCCCTGCTTGGACACAAGAAAATGCAATATCAAATACAGTGCTGCTCAATTTAATGTTCCTGAAGCATTAAAATGCTGTAAAGGAGAATTAATACTGCACGATGTCATTTCATTCCAACTGTATGTTTGTTTCTTCAAAAGAAGGAACTTAACAATAAAATGTGAAATTAAGTTTTCTATAATTATTATTACTTTTATGTAGATATTCGATTTTAAAAAATGCCGATCAGCCGAGCCGAGTCTTGACTGATCAACCGATCAGTCAAGACTCAAAGCCATTAAAAACCATTAATTTTCTGTAGAGGTTGAATGTGTTGTGTTTCTTAAGTTGCTGTGGCTAATTTATTAAGACACAGAGCAACGTTAACATCCCATGACTGGACTCTGACATTTACTCTCTTTTTAACTCTGTTTTGGTTTCCACCAGCTCCAGTGAAAAAAATAAATATCTCTTTAGCTGCTTTTTTCACCGGTTAGTCTGCGTCTTAATTCTGTCTGTGTGCTGTTTGGTGTTGGGCAGGTTTTACACTGTACAGTGGGTTTATCAGAGCTCAAATACACATGCAGGAGCCACAAAAGCAATGAGACTGAACAATGTAGTTAATGTGAGCTGGAAGTGGCTAAAAAGCAGAGCTGCAGAGGTCTCAGTGTTGATCCCCTGTAGGTTCTTCACTATGACTCATTGCTGATACACAAATTATTAGTGAAGCATTAAATTAACTTTGCCAGTGTTAGAATTTGACTTTCCACTTTCAAAATGTCCTCAAAGATTTTGCCTTCAAACAAAAGAATGTGAAAATATTAGATTGTTTTTTTCACAAAATGATATCTGACTTTGCTTCCTACAGTTGCATGACGTAACCTCTTCCTACGAAGTTAACATCAGGGTTGTTGAGTCCATGATTAGCCGAACGCAGGCATTATCCAGATACGATTACACAACAACCATAATATGTTTGTTTGCCTTGTTGGGTTGAACACTGTAATAGATGACATTTAGCTCTTCGCCTCTGCTTCGTTTGATTCATTCACATTTTAAAAGGCAGGTATTAAAACACCTCCATTACTTTACATAAACAATTCATTACTCTGATATGACACTGGGGACCCCGGCAGGAAAACACACCCCAACCACCCGCAACAATTAATGACCTCGCATCAGCCGACGCCTCGCTGCACTGAGACAGGAAGCCTTCTTCCAATTACAAGCGTTCATTAGCAGTTTACCGCTCACATTATAAAATATAAACCCAAATAGATCCGCAAATTTTTTCTAACCTCTGCTTTTATTGGGAGACTTCATCCACTGACTGCTTGGCATTCGCAAGCGTATACAGCCACTCTCCCACTGGAGCAGTTGGGAAGTGTGTAAAAGAGGTTTTCTTTCTGAGAGGGAATTGTCATAAAAACTAATATTCCCCAAGTGGAGGTGACCTTTGAGAAATTGAGTCTTGAGTCATAAAACCCAATACTCCACAAATGGAACTGACCTCCAGTATGTGGTGGGGAAAAAAATAAAATAAAATAAAACCTTGTTCGGGCTTCAAAAATGTGATGACAAACTGGATTTGTGCAAATTTTGCCTCCAGTCCGACTCCTTCCCCACCCCTCCCTCTCCCTCTTCACCTCACCTTACTTCCTCATCTCCTAATGTGTGCCCTTTCCCTCCTTACCTTCCCTCCTCTCGACAACAATCTGCCCCTCTCCCTCCCACCCCGTTCTCGTTGTCTCTTTTTCCATCAGCCAACTGATCCCCCTTCCCTGCCTTCTCTCCTTTCTCTCCTCTCTGCATAAGCAACCAGTATTCTTTGGAACATGGCTTTAACATTTGTAAAATGATTATAAAAATAACTACAAACATTCAAACATCCCATTTTTTTCCCTCTTTCTTCTATTCACACTCTCCAACAACGAACCCTGTGACTTCGACATGGGAAGCTGCTGTTCACATCTCGCCTCCTCCAAACTGATAACACTGGTTTCTTTTCATTATGACGACAATATTTCCTTTAAAAGTACTCCATCCATTTAGCACTGCAGTCCTATAATGCTGTCAGACTCACAATAGACCGTTTATATAACATTTCCTCAATCATCTCCCTTCATCTCTCACTTTTTCCCCAACTTACCCCCCCATCATTCTCCTCCTTTCTCCATCTTCTTTACCAATATAGTCTTCTTCTGATGCCTCTTTTATTCTCATTCCCCCACATTTCATCCCTCCCCTCGCCATCTCTCACCTCCTCCCGTTTATCCCTCCCTCCCTCCTTTCCCTTTTGTCTTCGCTCACTTCTATCTTCTTCTATCTACTTGCCACCCTTTTCTTATCATCTTCCCTCCTTACCTCTCCTCTCCCTGCTCCCCCCTTCCCTCCAAAGCAGAGTGTTTGTGGGGGGTGTTTATATGGCTGATAAGTGGCAGATGACGATCGCTTGGCGCGACCAGAGATAAGGCTGCCAAAGCTGGGGACGCCATCTATCAAACCTCCCACAGCTGAGCCAAGCATCACCCAGCCGAGGAGCGGGGGAGGGAGGGAGGACGTGGAAAAGGTAACAACTCTCCATCTTCACACGCAGGAGGAACTCCCTGGCAGACCGGCCGACATGCACTGGATAGTTTCTGTAAATAATGCTTAGCGTTTGCTTTACTGCAAGACAGGCAGGTATTTACTGCATCAGCACGACTCAGGTCAGGTGAGACAATGACTGCAGATGTGGTAGAAAATGTTCCATTTGATTAAAAAAGACGAAATGAAGTGCTGCTTGTCACATTAGAAATGTAGACCCTAACTAGCCCCTGACCTGACTGACATGTGTCTGCACGCTTTGTGTTACTTGCAGTGCTGGGTGGATGAAACCCACCCACTTAATAATGCAGCAAAAAATCAGAATGATTGTCTAAAAATACAATATGAGTGGGTGGACTGCAGAAACTACTGTGTGCCACTACTACTACTGCATATGTTGGATTTGTGCTGACCAGTTTAACGGCATCAAACAATATTACTCCGTCAGCTCAGCTCAAACACTCTATTTTAGTACCATTAGTTCATAGTCAGCTTCAATTCATATTGATAAAATGGATTCAGAAACTGCCAAGGTGGGAGAGCTTTTTAATCAATCATATTAACTGGAAAATGTAATATTTTCAGCAGAATCTGGCTAAACTAAAAATAATGAAATGGTGTCGATCAAAACCTCTAAAGACCCCACCAGCATAACCCACTTTCTCCAGTGTCCAAACACACTTAGTATTTTCCAAATTGTCATAGTTTTGTTCAAATATGGCCAAATCAACCATCTATAATGATTGTGTTTCCAATGACAACAATCATACTAAAACCTATTTGAACATACTAGCCATGCAGATGGACAATGCTTAAGGTTTGAGAGTTTTACGTGTTCATACTTGTTTTCCATTGTGACCTTTGCAATTCATCAACAGGAATTCAAGCTGACAACAGCTGCTGTTCCCTCTAAAGAACAAAAACACAAAGTTTCAACTGCCACCTTCTCAATCTACAGGGGGGGGCGATTATTTGATTTTACATGGACTATCAGTGACACTCTTGCTTTGCTTATGGTTCTTCAAAGAACTACAGTAGGTTGTTTAAGAAGTAATCACACTAATGATGTCCATGAGGGGATGTAGCAGGACGCAGTTCTTATGTGAAATGTCAAAATGTCAGAGGAAATGTGTGAGCTGACTGCCATGCAATGGAAACACACAGACAGTCCTTCATACACCATTAACACTCCTCCTCTCTTTGACATGACCTGCTCTGATGTGCACGCATTGAGTGGGGACCGTTTTGTGATATGAGTGAGTGATTCTCCATTAAACTGTGTGATATCTGCATTGTGCTGGTGTATAATTACAGGTCCTTATATACATGTGACATGCTCAGACAAATCAGGCTGAATAATGGCTAATATGTATCCTGAGTACTTAAACGTGATGCATTCTCGTTGCTATAGGTTACTTTTATCACATATGACAGAGCAGTAGCTCCTCTTTTTCAGCTCATTGTTTCGTGGGTCGGCCCACAGCGTTACTGTCCACTCCAACAGTTCTCACAGCGCTGTTTTAGGCAGCAGCTGTTTTCAACAACAAAAAAATCTCTAAAAACCAACCGTGTGCTACCTGCTCAGCATCAGACGGCAAAAAGTCTGCCACAGCAACTTGTAAGGTGACGATATGTCAGTGTGTGCTCACAACCTCCAAAGTATCTCCAAAACCATAAAAGAAACTATGTATTCTATTATCATTTCTGCACCATTGAAATGAATGGAAGGTGTAGGTTTTAACTTTGGCTGGCGGCAGGCTGTTTCTGGTCTTTATTAATATGGAGCTGGAGCTTTATGCTAATTTAGGTGAATAGTAGACCTCAGTAATACACAGACATAATACTGATATTAATTGTTGTTCTTTACTTTCAGTATTTCTAATCATAACTAAAATTACTGTGACATCTTGTAACATACTGTAATTATTTACAGTGCTTTATCATTAATTACATGAAATACCAGTAATGTATAATGATATAATATGTATTCTACTGTAACCACAATAATCATGATAAATACCTTTTCCAAGCAATACTTCATTGTTCAACACATTGTCACTAAATATATTAACACATTTTGTTACTGTATAAAAATGCCAAGAGAATTAGGCTGCAGCACATTGTTTTAAAAGGTAAATGTTAATACCTATGAGGAAGAACTATTTTGCATTGGCCCAGTGGACACCCTGCTGTCAGAGGTGATATTGCCGAGTAAGAGTGAGAAGAAAAAGCACCAGGAGAAGAAGAAGAGAGGTCCCACTTACTGCTCCTGACAGAAAAATTGACATGGAAAGCCAACACTTAATGCCTCCCTCCTCCATCACTCTCCCTCCATTTCTCTCCCCCTCTATCTCCCTCTCCTGCCTCACCCCCTCCTTCTCTCTCTCTCTCTCTCTTTCTCTCTGATGGATGACCTTTACAGTACATATGACTCATCCTCTCGGCTGACTGGGTGAGAGAGCATGTTAGAGAGTGAGAGGGAGAGAGCAGACGGTGGCGGCGCTGGCCAGGCAGCCATTTGATTTCCTTTGCTGTCTTAGCGCCAGGTCCTGCAGCTTGGGAGGGTTCAGACAGTACAGGGACAGGGTGACATGGTAAATTATAACAAAGTATAACAGAATTAGCTACACAGGAGCAACTGTATGTGGATTTTGGAGTAACTCAGGACCCATTTGGCTTTGGTACAGGCTCAAATATAACTTTACCAAAACGCAGGCTGTCATGTATGACTACTTATTCTTGCTTGTTATTCCTGCTCCCTCTGTAAAAAACTTAAAATGAATCCAAGTTAGGATCCAGTTTGAGTTCTGCAGATAAAGCATTCCACATGTTGATCCCCCACGCAGAAAAAGCCATTTGTCCTTTTTTGGCCTGTTGTAGCTTCAACATAAAGATTATCGACTTTGTTGCCAAAGCCATCGTTAGCAAGTTGGATGGTTGAATCCTTCGTGCGTCTTGGCTGTATTCACACCTATTTTGCATGATTTTGATCTGCTGAGCTGCATTCAGATCACCCACGAAGCATGTCATTGCCAAGTGGAGAGGAGTTTTATGTGATCATCAGATTGGTAAGAAAGACGCTCTCCGTCCTGGAGCGACAAATGGCCGACAGATCACCTTGCAACTGTTTCCAAACCTTAACGACTGAGCCAAGACACAATGTCTGGCATGTTGAAGTTGGACCAAGCTCAGCTTCCAGAGTGAACTGTCAACTTCTCAGAGTAATGCCTAAGCCAACCTTCTTGTCTTCATCCTGTCCAGCATTTCAGATCCCTCTTATGTATCCATGAAGATGGACTGTAAGGGGTTGTAACACCAAAGAAACAGAAACAGTATGGCAGATTAACTGTTACTATATATATATATATATATATATATATATATGCTAGAAGAGAAAATGAAACATCCTCAAGAATATTGGAAAGCTTCTTTCTTTTTTTGCCATTTTTCTGCCATTGAGCAGAAAGTGTCAAAATCTACCAGCCAAACATAAAGAAAGTGTATTGGCCCATCTGGCTGTGATCAGAGCTCTAAAAGTCATTTTGTCCTTTGCTTTGATGGAGGATTGATGGTCTGACTGGCTTTTAAATTCTGCCAATTTGACCTCGTAAATGCTCACATACACACAACTGCGCTTGTGTGTGCGTGTGCGTTTTATCGCCATGTAGCCCGCTGGCTTTGCGCTGCAGCCAAGGCCAGGCGGCTCCATAGTCAGGCAGCGGGGGCTCTCACAGGGGAATCGCACAGGCTTCTCCTTCACTGAAATTCCACTTAGACGAAATATCCTCCATTATCACTGGGGGGAGGACAAGCGGTCCAAATGCTGGAGGAGAAAACCTTGAGCTTTCAATCGTTTTTCCCGCCTCCTCACTACGTGTGTACAACAATCTGTAAGATGCTCGAGGTTGTTCATCTTGTTCACATTGTGGCTGTTTCTCCTGCATCTGTATCGACTGGAAGCCGTGACAAAACACTGCCGCCTTTTTGTAGGAAATATTGGTAAAACATGCAGGAAAACTGGCCCTGGCAAAGACAATCGATACATGAAAATAAGGGAGAAATTAAGAGTTGTGCCGGTGTTCTATATCCACAAAACTTAGTGAAAAAGAATGCAGCAATCTTCCCTAAGATAAATAAAAGTGTTTTGAAGTGTCTGACACGATCACTTTCTAAACAAGTCCTCCATCTTGTATTCAATCAAATTGTGGTTATTTAGATGATTTCACTCAGCTCTTTTCATATTTTACACACTTTTTTCTTAAAGTGGAGTCATGCACTGCTTTTCAAGACGTCATTACCAGGCTGCACCATGAATTAAAAGCATTCAGAAAGTGGGTACCTGTGCCAAGGCAATTTGTTTGCTTCGTGTAAGGCCTTCAACATTTACTATAAATGTTGTGAAATAAAAAAAAACAGTCCACTCAAAATCTTTTCTAGAGCTTTCAACTGAATGACCTTCCTCAGTGAATTGAGGGGACTTCCATGTCATCGTGTGGGGGTCGTTCAGATATGTTAACTACCAGATTTGTTGATCAGACAACATTTGTAGGACGTCCAGTGATGTAATGCATCAAAAAAATTTAAATGGCAGACAATCTGTGCTGTTGGAAATGGGCACATATGGAAAGATTCATGTTGAACCAAGAAAATCAGGACAAACAAATTGACATATGTCAATGCTTAAGTCATGGCCACATAGCAGTAATATCTGTACAACAATCAATCTTAGCTCAAGGTCCTCTTACTACCACACTAAAAAGTGAGATTTCAAAAAATACTTTGTAAGCGTGGTTTGATTTCAGATCTTATTCTTGCCAGACTGCCATTTCAAAAATGAACTGTTTCCCATAATTAATACTTCTTTGCCTCATGGCCTCCCTTTCCACCATAGTTCTATGAGTATTTTATGACTAACAGACTAACAGACAAGCAAGTAAGTAGACCAACTTAAAAGGTTCCCTGTGCCAAAACCAGGATCCTGTGGTATAAGCCAACCCTTAGTTTTGGAATGAGCTTGGTGTTTTTGCACTGCATTCACCATCTTAGCAGCTCCCTGTTGGATGTGTGCTTTTGCTTGTTCACAAAAAACTCTGCAGGGCACCTTTAACTTCCACGATGGGCGTCATAATTATCTCATAACATACACAGATTTGTTTTTCTTCCCCTCACCGTCTTCAACGTGCATCCTACTGCACGCCTGAATACAACAACTGACATTGCATTGACATTACTCAGTCTTGGTTACATCCAGACAGGGCAACAAAAGATCAAAAGTCTGCTGTGTGCACATCAGTTGGGATGCACTTTGATTCAAAGTGACACCCGCCTGGTCGAGCGTGTAGCCATCTTTACAGCAGGATCTCAGAGAGAGAGAGAGGGAGAGAGAGAGGCCTGAACTCATAGGTACAGAAAACCCGGCTGGACAAAATGCACAGTGTATGTTCAGGATGGATTACTGCGCACTTCACTTGGCTCGACATGGTTATCCAATGAGCGAAAGGGCAGTAGATCCATAATCAGGATGAATTTGGTAGGACACAGTTATAAAACACTGACAGTGGACACAGTTAAATAAGGTCATCATTACACCTGCTAAATTACTGGCAAAAAAAACAACTCTTTTATTCCTTTTTACTAATAAAATAGTATGTTTTGCACTGACAGGAGTCAACATCATATAAAAAAAGACAAAAACTAAAATGATGTTTTCTGAAAATAAAACCAAATATAAACCAAAAAAAACATAGTGTGTCCACCTTTTTATCAACTGGACAATCACATCAACGTGACAAAAGATTTCTCTGTCCTTCCGAGTAACTATGTTGAAGAGCAGTTACATAAATAAGTCAGCAGAATGAATTTGGTCACTTTTCACCCCTACAAAAACATCTCCTCCCTGCAGCCTGGCCTCTCACTGTGATGGCCACATCAGACAAACCACCGAGGCGGGTGGCGACAGAGCGCACACATCCTGGGGGCACAGTGGCCTGATGGGTAAATCCACGATAAGAGAGCCTTTCACATCAAGACGTTATCCTTGCCGAACAAGCCATCTTATCCCACGGCTCCTAATTACAATCCAAGCGGGGAAAAAAAATCTGGTAAAGTGATAAATTTGAAGAACTGACAACAATTTGACAAGCTACTGCTCTATCACAAGGGTATCTGGGTGGAGGTTGAAAATACGTCTGTCTACCACTATCACTGCTGTACTTCTGCTAATAATAATAATAATAATAATAAACTGGAGAGGATGGCTCAGCTTTGGAGAAATGCCAGATGATTTTGAGCAGAAAGAGGCAGCAGGGGGAGGGAAGGGTTTGGAGGGGTACTACACAACGGCGGTCCCTCTCAGGAGCCCGAGGAATAGAGTGTAGATTGTAAATAAAGGGCAGTAAATAAAGGGCAACCTCAGGCAATACAAAAAAAGACCTGGGCTCTCTGCCACGCTGGCAGACTTGGGTGAAAAAAAAAAAAAAAGGTGACCAGTGGGTAAACTGGCATTAGGCTGCCAGCGCCTACTCAGAAGCTACATCTGTGGGACAGATTCAAAGGATAAGAGGGAGATATTCCTCCTCCCTGGAGTCTACAGCGGATCCAAGGCCTGGCTTTTATCTGCAAGGCCAAACAATTTCTGAGGTATTGAGTGTCAACAACAGGTATGGGGATGAAGGAGCTCACCATCATCACTACCATCTCTGTTAAGGGAAGACAGAGGGGCCGGTAGAGGCTGTCAGGAGTTCGCAGATGGATTTAAAGGAATGAGAGAAACGTCAAATCACAAATAGATATTGGTGATGGCAAATAAACTCAATTGCAAAAACACTAATAAACTGTGGCACTGACATTAAACAGTCATGGACAATAAGGAAATTCACTGTTGAAGCAGCACACAAATCAAGTTGTGGTTTGAGCCATAATCATGAAGTCTTAAAGGACAAAGATTTCTACTAGATTATTTTTACATGCTGCAATGTTCAAAAAACACTATTTTTCTCAAACTTTGCATACTGCTGTTTTTCACTCACTTCCTAAACACTCCATTTGAGCTCCTGTCTCTTTAAGGCCCGCCTCTTTAAAAGTCCAGCCTGCTCTGATTGGTCAGCTCCCACATGTCTGAGCAGGTACCGCCCACCAACACCATCTCTGATGAGGAACAAAACTTACAGCTTCCAACTCTGAAGTCAGGTCATAGACAGTATGTATCCATCCTGGTGCTTGTACCGCTAACGGCCTTCATTAAGAAAGCAGTCCCCAGTGAAATAACATTACACACCCACAGCAGTCACGTTTTTGCAGCCATTGAGAGGCATTTCCATCAAGAAAATCATCCAAAATAGAGTAAATCCTCTTGTTTTCACTTCCCCAGGTGTTGGGAGGACATGAAGACTGTTGTTGGGTTTTTCTCTTTTCTCGCACCTTTGACATCTTATCGCCTGAGCGAGCATTAGCCACAAGGCAACGGCAGAAGGCATGAGTTAGCAGGATCGTCAGTATGTCCCCTTTAATGTCCAGAAATCACACAGCTAATGATATATTGTCATATAGTCAACTCTGATTGAGAGCAAATAGAGATATCCTCTCTTTAGGACTTAACACATCGCTAACTCTTGCAGACGCAGACAAGGCAAGTTGAGCAGCGTAACAGTCAATCAAAAAAGTCCCAAAATAATTCCTCATGTATCAAATTTTGCACTGAATATCACATTTTGATACAAGGAATTGAAGATGTTTCGTCGTCCTACGTCTCTGCACCAGTGTCTTAAAGAAAATAGAAAACAAACATGCAGAAAACACTGCATGTTTGTTTCACCTAAACGCCGAAATGATTCTGATTTCTGGACATAACTTGACTTTCCAAACTGCAAAAGCAACTTTTCAGATTACATCTTCGCGCTCGTCATTATGCTGTAGAGAACAAAGTCAAGTACGCGAGACAACCAAAACACAATCACTACAGCGGCTCCATAGTTTCCCCTATAATCGTGAATGGGACCATATATTTTCTCTAAGTGTCTCAACATTCAGAAGACAGATGCCGTTCAATTTTGTTCCCGCCGTGTCACTCCTCCCTCCCTTCATAGTTTTACATTTCCAGTCTCTTTTTGTCTCAAAACTGACCTGTAATAAGTGCAGGGGAAAAAACATGCAAATTAAATTAAACTGTCCTAAATGACAAAGTTTAAAAGAACTGAAAGCAAGAAGTATTCAGATCAATGGGCTGAAACAGACTGTAAATGTATAAAATATCACAAGATTCTTATCTTAGTGGGATTATAAACCTTGATACAACTGAGCCAGGGTGGACAAAATAACAGGAACACCTGTTACTGTGTAAAATGGCAGGAAAAATTACGACAAAGTTACTGTGACAGAAATATTTTTGATGAACAGCGGGAATTTCAAAGGTTAAAGTTTGTGATATCAATGTACTGGATTGCATTTTATTGTTAAATGTTTCTGTTATTCTGCCCACTGAAATTCAGGGAGGCTTAGTTTAGAATTTACACCTTGATTGTGAGTGTAAGTCTTTCTGTGATCGCTCAGTAATCATTACTGTCTAAATCATATGAAGCTTGCCTGTTTTTTTTTTACAAATGTAAATGTGGTTATTTTAGTGGGAATTATCTGAGGTTGTCTCTTTCTCTCTCTCTCCTCTGCTGCTTTTTCAGAGCCAACTGTTGTTTGATTCCCGAGAAGCTTCTGGTTTCAATCTGCCCTTCGGCGAGCAAGTCTTCTTATGTGATCTGACACTGAGCTGTGTGCATGAGGTCTGCTCTGTCTCACACATACACACACGCATGCATACAGTGGTTTGAACACACACAGATACACATACTAACACAAAGGAGTATACGAGCGCAACCTGATTGGAAGACGAACACTCACATGCTGGGACAAACATTGACACAGTCGCATTTGATGTAAACTGTTAGTGAAGGTGAGCAAAGGATGAAATGGAAAAACCACATTGTGATCTTGCTGCCTGAGGCTGCGAAAAAAAATCCTACCATACTTGCTTTGGTTGTGCACATGCACAGTTTTCTCGTGTGATGAGGGATTGTAGCAGACATTTTGATCAGTTTCATGCACTCTCTTTCATTTTCACCTCCAAAAAAAAGTGCTTTAGATGTTCTACTATACTGCTGGTTTGTTTACAAGCTGTCTAATTACTGGTGCCTCTTGCCCTACCAGACTTCTTTATAGCGATGCCATCTTTGCCCACATCTTTGTAATGGCTTTGGTAAGCGCAGTGCCATCATAACCAATGGAAACAAAGGCCAAAGTTATGAAAATGAGAGCTAAGTCTTTTCTTTCTCTGCAAAATAAAGGTGGACGTGGCCATATTTGATCCATACATCCTTCACATCTAATTTACAGAACCATACAGCCCAAGGCTGTGGTTCTATTTATTGAGATCTGTTTGTATATTGTGCTCTTGAGTGCAAGTATAAAAATTAGACATATAGTTTAGAAAACATGTATTGTCAAGCCTTTTGTATTTTTTCTCTAATGACTTTGTAGATTGCGTTGTTTCTATATGAACGCAGAAAAAAAATTGGAATGTAAAACATCCACAGATAGGACGTGTACGACATCGCCTCACCCATCTCATCTTCATTCAGATAGCTCTGAATGCCTTGTGATTTTCTTCTGAAGTGGTGTGTGTGTGTGTGTGTGTGTGTGTTCAGGAGATAGCTCGAGAGAGATCAGGCTTCAAAGTCGGACGCAGACCTGGTGCCCAAGGTGACCTCATTACCAACATTTGTTCCGCTTGTCGCTGCAAATCACACACTGTGTCCGTCAAGATCCGACAAACACCACGCAGCCACGGTGGCCGGGAAGCCGCCCATCCCCGAGGTGGGGGAGCGCAGAGCTGATGCTTCCTGATCCGTGACCCTGGAGAGAATCAGCACATTCGGACAGCCTCTGGGAAAATCTGAGGGTGTCCGTCGGGCCAGACGTGGACGACGACGGAAATGCAAACCTGACCCAGCGGCTGACCTCATTTAACAGGTTTGATCTCAGGGTTTTAAAGGGAAGTTTATGTAGCATGTAGGCAGTTCCTCCCTGACCTCCTGACCTCTAAAATGTCTGCTGGGCAGAATATTGATATAACCCGAGTAACAACAGTTTACGTTTATATGTGAATACTATAGACGTGTCAGAGGTGTCAGCATTACAGCGTCTGCAATGAGGAAGATTACTCCACCTGATAAGTACAGCTGTAAATGTATTCTTTACAGTCAGGTCATTTAGCTCACACATTTTGGCCACCACTAGAGGTTTTAGCAAACTTGGGAAGAGGTTGTGACTTTGACTGGGGGAATTAAGCCTTAGATGAGCCTTCTAGGCTGCAAGGAAGTCGTCTTTTGCAACAGAATCATATACCGAAATGACTAAACAGGTCATTTGTCATAACGACTCAGGATAGTTCCAAGCATTATTATTCTAATGTGGATTTTCTGATCGGCTGATGAAGTTTAAGGAACTAAAACGTCTTGGATAAGAATTTTTTTTAAAAAGATTGTCTTCAAGGGTAAAAGAAGAGAAAAGCCTTAAATGGAGATCTTTGTGTGTGAGATAAGAGCTCACTAAAAGTTCCACCACCATTACCTTTCTGAACTTAAACATGCATTTAAACAAACATTTAAAAGCTGACCACTGCTCCTCTTTGTCTTCTTCACACTACCACTGTAGAGATTTGTCACGAGGGTAGGGTAAATGTGGTTTTAAGTGTTTGAACAAGTGACCTATGCTGTTGTTTTTCAGGTGAGCAGAGTCTCTTCTTCCTGTGTTAGGATTAACTGACCCTTTACCTCAACCACGAGCCAAACATACTGTTTTACACACAAACGGTATTATTTAGTGCTTATTTACCTATAATATGGCTTGAAAATGTTAGAAAATTGAACAAATGATAGAGAGAAAATGAACAAACGATAAACAATAGCACACAGCACTGGTGGAGGTGTATGCTCCTTTTTTTATACACACCGTATGACAAGATGTAAGACAACAGAATGTGTTTGATTCAAACTACATGCAGTTCTGCTACAGTAGAGGCAATCTCTCTATGTGTGTGTGTGTGTGTGTGTTAGAGGCGGCTGGTGATGGCAGCAGCCAGTTAACTGGTGAACATATCTGCCTTGGCAGAGCCATTATGCAGGACTTGGTCCCATGCCAGCAGTCAGTGGAGCGAGAGAGAAAGTGTGTGTGTGTGTGTGTGTGTGTGTGTGTGTGTGTGTGTGTGTGTGTGTGTGTGTGCGCGCATCGGGCTGATGAAAAGACAGGAAGCCATAATGGGAGTGGTGAAAATGTGTGTGCCTGTATGTGTTTATGTGCATTTCTGTGCGTGAGTGCGCATCATCAGGCAGCTCCCTCTTTCTCAGCAGCTGGTAGTCAGGGATACGATGGCCTGGCCACACGTCTGGAGGAATGTGGTTTCTGTGGCAGATCCAAATATGTCTCTCACACACATACACACACATACTCTTCCTCCAGCCGACGCTTATGCTGTACGGGGACCGCGGCTGAGCTTTCTGGGGAGTGAGAACTGTTTTTCCTCTGCAGTTAAACCATTGAAGCTGCCATCTTGATTCCCACCAAGACTCAAACACAGTGGAGAAACCACAGGATCTCCAGACATCCTGCTTTACCTTCCTTCATCCCTCTGCCCCCGCCCACCTTCTGACCACCCCCACTTTGTGTTTTCAGTGTCTATTAATCACTCCATGTTGAAGATAACATATTAGACAATCGACTCGTTTAGTTATAAAGCCTTTAACGTCATATCTGACCTTTCATCAAGGTCTGAGAATCATTCTCGGTTTGTTTTAAATGCAGGCAAAATCAAGTTTCTTTTATCGGTTTTACAATTTAATTAACTACCTTCATCCTCTTTGGAGGCCACACGAAGGCCAGTCCAGGCAGAAGTTTGATATCAATCCTGTCCAATAATGTGAGTCGAGGCCACTGTTTCTATGACATTTAAAGCTTTTATCAAAGGGAGTGATGGCACTGGCTGATAGGCTGAGTCACCCACCTACATGTCCACCTATTCATATCCTTCAATCTATCATTTGATTTTTATAAAAATCCTGGAAAATGTTTGCAGTCATTATGTAAGGTACCTTTAATTGTTTGATCACAGAGGAAAAAAAGGAAACATTTTGCCTACAAATTATGAATTTAAGAAATGTGATCATAGTGCTACAGTTTCGTGTTTCGCTTACTTTTGCCTTTTAGGCATTGTGGTCCACTAATCTATCTAATCTTAGAGAAGTCCATGCTTGAAGGCCTGTGATACTGTACCATTAAAGACCACTAGGGTGCTGCTCAACAACCTTGCTACCTAAATCAGAGGAGATTTTGTTCAACTTTCATCAGTCTAAGATGCAGGTTTAAATTGTGCAGTCGCAAATGGACTACGATTAGTTTTATTATGCTAAAAAACGACTAGCAGCATGCTAATGTTAACGCAAGTATGGTACCTTGCACATATGTTAATCTAAATATGTAATGCAGTGATTTCAGAAATGTAGGGGAAAAAAAGGCTGGCCAGGTGATGTTAGGGGGGGTCCAAACATGAGTCCATTCATCCAATCTGATCTCCGTTATCTACATCCCCATCCTCAGAACAGCTGCCAGGTCAGCAGCACAGCTGTAGTGGGGAGCTGAGAGGGCAGCAGCTGGCCAAACCGTTTTCACCCGACTGACTCATAACAGACTTTGGATAGTGACAGTAGACCCCATGATGTGTAGACCACTGCACGAGGAGGAACGGCCAATCTGTTTATTGGTCCATTCAATGTTGTTTCCCCTTGTCTGCCGTAGTTTTATTGTAAATGCTCAAATTAAATTGGGAGCCTTGATCAATTATTATAGATATCATTAATAAGCTCACATATGGACAGTTGCCGATTTGCGTGATTTGAACGGCTGTCTAGGATATTATTCTTCACTAATTGCTCAGGGGAGAATGAAAACGCTGGCGGGGTAGATTGCACAGTTGTTTACAAGATGTATGGGAGCTACTGTGGCGACGATAGCCACATTATTCTACATATTCACAGTTTGTAAGTCATGGTTCTTGCTTTATTTCCTAGGTGGGAGTGAATAACTACGATAATTTAGACCTTAAGTTAAGGCTTTCTGCCTCACCCACCTGATAGTCTAGTGGCTGAACCAGTGCCAACCTAGTTTGGCACAGGCAGACTTGAAGGTAATGCAAAATGTTGCTTCTACCAGGTGCGACATCCTAATCCCTAAAGCTTTGCTGCTGACACAGATAAAACCTGTAACCGTTTTAAAAATCACAATTATTTTACCTCCAAAAGGATAATTTCCTAAATGGTGAATCCCTGGAGGAAAATGCATTTCTCAGTTTCCTTACAATCAAAAGTGAGAATAAGAGTCTAAGATCTCACAGCGAGTCTTTCAGTCAATAAAAGTCATATAAATCATGTCCTGATTTTGCACCATATTGCAGGTAACACACAGTGATGCTACCTGAACCAACACCATGTGATCCTGACAGCTACCAGAAATCCAAACCCTTCATCATGTCAGAGTAATCTATACAAAATGAACCGAATCTCCAGCAAAGTTATGATTCTATTCAATATTCACGCCTAGAAACAAGGCAGCGGCCTATTAAAGCGAGCTTCAAACGAAGCCGCTTATCTTTTTAATTAGGCCGCAGGTTGAGAGCGAGCGATATTGCACTCAGAGCTGATGTATATGTAATGTGGAACAGTATTGATTGTGGGGAGAAGACGACGAGGGCGCCCATTCAAGGTGCTAGCTCCGTGAACTGTTCAATACCGGTGCTAATAAATAATATCAAAGGCAAAACCTGGCTAAAGGTGGATGAGATGAAATCTCTTTATAATGCAAAACCCAGAGGAGAAGAGAGGAGAGGAAGGGAAGGGAGGGGAGGAGAGGGATGGCAGATATTTCTTTAACAGGCAGCCAGGGCGACAGGATATTGCAGGGAGTGTGCAGCTGAAGAGACAAATAACCCGTCTTTCATCAATAGCAGATTAAAACAGAAACAGAAAGAGGGATAGAAAAAAAGATTCCTAATTATATTCTCTGGAGTTGCTGTTTTTTTGACTGTTTTGACACAGATAATATGCTTTTCTGTGAATTCCCCCCACCCACACATGCACGGAACAGCACCATCACCCTCCACCTTGCCAGGTTATCTGGGTCTAATAGGCAATATAAGAAGCTATTTACACTTCAAGGTGCTAATGCAACACTTTCCTCAATCTTATTACCATCACAGTGATTTTCTCCCCCGTGTGTTGACAAGTAGAATTAAGCAAAGTGTTTGGATGGCAATATTCCCGACATCAATCCTCCCCCCAACCCCTCCCGTCCTTCAGTTTTTTAGGCAAGTTAGCACCCTGACCTTTGTCGGTCTATTACATTGTTGACTTTACTGCAGGAAGCTGCTTGTCAGAAAATGTAATTTAAGAGATGCAAATCAGTCTGCCGTGTTCAGTGGAGCGCTAGTTTTTCTAACAATAGCAGCTTTTTTTTACATTTTAAATACGAAACAGTTTTAGCGAGCGAGATGATACAGTACATTCACAGTTACTACATGGTACACACGTGTGTAATAGTGGATATAAGAGTACAAAACGTCGGATACAGTACACCGAAACAACGTCCACCTATACATTCATTCCAACAACTTCAAGCACACAGCAGTACTGAAGTAGAAAACTAGTTCTCAAAGAAGTGTTTTCATTTCTTGAAACAGCGACTATATATTCTTGTCTTTCTGTCTTTTAAGATATCAGAACAGTTCTCCCTATTTTTAATCTATTTTCTGACAAGCCCTACGGCAAAGTGCATCAATAAATATGTCATGTACAGTAATCCCAGAAACCCTTGATTTGGTGATTTGCAAGTAAGAAGTTGTTTAGACGTCTTGATCAAAATTAGACTAAACCTGATTGAAATGTAACTTTTTCTTCAGACATCTAGGTTATATAAAATTCTCTCAACAGTATTTAAGGGACTATATTTCAACATGCAGTAAGAACCTGCTTCAAGGAAAGACAGCCAATTTCTTATCAACCTTAATCCAGACATTTTTTGAAGCCAATATCACCAAATGATTGTTTACAAGGATACGTCATCCAAAACCAATTTGTTGAGCAGCACTCCCTCCCCGTAGACTGAACGGTGGCTACCCGAGGTTAGTGACTCGCTCCTTTGAGGAAAACTGTAGCTGCGGTTGAAAGAAAATTTTGAAACAACTCTTCCAGCTTTAAGTCCTTCTTCAGTTTGGCTTTATTTTGGCTCAAATACAAATGTTAAGAACAAATATAAGGACATGGAAACGCGATCATTATCTGAGTGTGTTACAGTGACACAAAATCCTTTTAGCCACATCTGAGCGTTAGGGGTGGGTATCGTTAGGATTCTATCAGTACTGATACTGCTTATCGATACAGATACTCATCGACTACTAAAAGTAGTCATGTTGCAGTAAAATGTTCCCTGTAAGTGTTTTTCTTTTATATCTGATGTTTCTGGATTAATATTACTGTTGCTAATTTGTATTTTACATTTTACTGCTGTAGAAGTTAGAGGTTGCGCTAATTTTAATTACTTATGCTTTTACTGTTTAGGTATGTTAGGCTGAATTAACATTACATAAATACAGAAAGTCACAGTACTTGTTCAGGAGCTTATCAGTATTTTGGTAAATGACCAATCAGGAACCGCCAGTATTTAATATGATGTAGCGTCCCTTTAACTTCTGCAGGGTTTCCTGGACATAAAACTGTTCACACGTTTTGAAAGATAGGAACTATTACCCTTTCAACAGCACCAATATTTGATTTAACTCTATGCTAACAGTGATTTTGTTGGGATGTCATTTCGTTCATTGTAGAGCAAATATTATTTCAGCTTCAGGTGTTTTATCAGTTTTGGGCAAAAATTACAGCACTATGATGAATTTAACACTCCTTCCTATCACTTTGACAGGCAAACGCAGCCTTCTCCATTTTCCTGACAGTTATGCACTTGCCTTTTCCATCAGGGAAATACTCTGTACATTAACATGAAATGAGCTCAGTAACGTCCACCATGATTAATTCTTCAACTCTGTGAAAAAAATTTTAAAAATCAGGTACGTCTACAGGTACGATGCTTTGAAAATACTGAGAGGGCAACTGGGTTGGTTTTATGTTTGATTTATATTCATATTTTATGCTGAAGAGGACAGTGGGCAACTTTACATTACAGACATTTAGCTGATGCATTTATCTGGGTTTTACTCGTCAGCTGAAATGAGAGCGTGAAGTATGCACTCAAATCTCTGAACAGTAACACTGCGCATTTTTAGAACGTCCTTCATTGTAGGCAAACAGATTTGTACTCATTTCAATGAAGCCTCCATGTGCCTTATGTTTTATCTGATTTTCACTCTCCAGATCAGCCAAAATCACAAAAAAAAAAAAAAAATACTCCAACATGAGCCCACAGACATAGCAGCAAAGACACAAGTTCCAAATGGTAATTCTTTGGATTTGACGTGTATTTGTGGAAAAATGTGTTAATCTAACTTCTCACCAAATCTTGTATGGACCACTGGCCATTATGTTTAACAGTACAAGTCCGGTGCTGCTTAGACCCCATCCAACATCACAGGTGGACGCAGACAGGTGTGCTCCACTGTATTTATGACATCACCTGGCTGTGATGCACAGACACATGCAGTGCAGTCTGAAGCACTGTACTGCAAAAGGACAAAATATACAGAAACTTGTAGAGTGCAGTGAAAGCATTGTTCTTATCCTGGGTGTAATAACTCTTTAAGATAAAACGCTTGGCTGCCAAAGAAGAAGCGATAAGAACAAAATGCTCTTTATTTCTCGCTATGTTAATGACTTTGTTTGTCACCACATACTGTTATGAGAAGCCAGGCTTCCAGGTTGCAGGCACATTAGGTGAGAGGTAGGCCACGTTTTATGGCAGCAGTGTCGCGTATTGTCGCATTAAAAGGCACAAAACATATCTAAAAGAGAAGAAATCTGATGCACCAGATTTAGCCTCTAGCTCCTTTCAATCTATCAAGTATTAAATGTGTATTTCCATTTGAAGAGATTTGCTAAACTAGTCTAGACTAATTCATGAAATGCAAATGTCACTGTTCAGTATATCTTCAAACTGCATAGACACAAAACAGGCATCTTAAATTGTCTTAACTGATTAACTTTAGCTGATCTCATAAAATATGATGACATTAACGTAGACATGAAGCCTTAATGACACTTTTGTCACTCAAATGCATGCGATCATGATTCTCTTCAGAGAGCACACAGCTTTTCCAGCGTTAAAACCTGAGACTTCGCAGTTGCAACACATATCGGATCACATGACCACACCAACTACACACCCTAACTCTCGCTAACCTCTCTGCCACTTGGTTGGAAAAATCTTGTCAGCAGAGCTGTGGTTTCAAGTATCCAGAATGCAAATTGAAAATTAAGGTGCTCTTCCTTAATCTGCTGCTCTAATCCAGCTCCAAAAATGAGGTGAAAAGAAAGAAAAACGGAAAAGAGAAATCCGTAGGAAGGGCTACATTAATTATACACAAAAAGAAGAACTACAAAAGAGGGCCTGGTCTTTGAAGATACTGAGCGCTAAATGTCACCCGCAGCCTTTGAAGCTCTCGACTGCCTTTGTCTCTCATTTCTCCTCTACATGAAACACGGTGCAGTAGACAGGCACAGCCGGCAATGGTGAGGGACATTTCAACTTGGGGGGACACGCTCTTAAAAAAGAAAAAAGAAAAAAAAAGACATGATATAAAAGCGAGGTGTACTCCACTTGTGCAAGGTACGAACTTGAGCTTTTACGCTGACAAGTGTCCATCAGGGTGTTAAACACTTCAGACAAACCTGTGTCTCAAGCAGATAACATATCTTATTCTAAATCCCCGATTTAAAATTCAAAATCTACAGAATCAGATGCCCCGTTTAAGCGGGAACAATTCATCTTGGTCACACTGCAGCAGGAGTCTATTGATTATTCATATATACTACTGTACGTCCTGCTCACAGAGGAATAATGTTACTGGAGGACATCCAGAGGTTTAAATATTCACAGGCATCATTGATGATTTGAATCCCATTCAAATCTGCCGTTTCGGTTATTGGTAATGTAAATATTTTTACCCCCCCCCCCCACGAATTAAGGTGAACATGGAAGTCCCCTGACAGCAGTTTTCCACCTGCAAATCAAAGTCTTAAACATTTCGGCTGTAGTTCCCAGTGTGTGATATCTGTCTCCTCTTCCTTTTAAAAATAGATGCAGCAGCAGGATTTAAAGAAGAGCTTTTACATTCGATCATTAGCTTTAGGAGGTGTACTGTCATGAAGTTAAGTTTAAAAACTTTGACCTGCTGGGAACAGTTGGGAACAAATCAGGATCCTGATGTCAGTGGGATTCTTCTCCCGGGGGCCGTGAGTAACTACGATTCATGGCAATCCAAACAAACCCAAGAGCAAACTACAGCATTTGTTTAATGACGGCATTTTATTCAATGTTTTCCAGTTCAGCCGGTGCTCAAAATCTAATATTGTGATATTGCTTTATATTTTTCTTACAGCCGATGTGTTATGGTTGAGAGGTCAGAAAGTATTGAGACAGACTGTCTGTGGTTTCTGATGGGAAATCTTTAAAAATGGCTCAAAACTATAATCAGTTGTTTTTTTTAAAAGCCTCATTTACTTCCTAAAATATTTGGCCCCTGTAGTTTTTAAACAAACTCACTCAAATAGGAGGAAACAGTGCATTTGTTGGCAACTATTTTCAGCAGTGGATTAATACAGATTTTGTGCTTTAGTGAGTTTTTCCATCTGCAGGTTGCAGTTGTAGCTCACTGATGTGTTTGTGTCTGTTTATTCAAAGCCTGAAATAACTATCACAGTGTAGTAGGATCCACTTATTGTTTTTGGTTTTCATGGGAGTTGGTGATGTGAAGACAGTAGAGAATATCAGCTGACTAATCTTTTAGCAAAAGGGCAATACTAGTCCACTAAATCACTATATCTGCCCATCTCAAGATATATATATATATATATATATATATATATATATATATATATACATATCATCCAGCTGAAGACATCACATGAGGCAGGTATTACTATAAAGGATGAATAGGATGCTGAGCATTGCTGAGTATAAGTTTAGTCCCTGTGGGGTAAAGTAGAATAAATAGAAGTGTGCAGACACGCGGTGCTTTTTAAAGTCAGAAACAAGGACAACACATCCCAGTAAGAGGAGGAGACCGAGTTGGCTTCATAAGGCCTCTTGGGGGTTCAGTTCGTCAGTCACAGATTCCTCCTCTCTCTCTCTCTCTCTCGGTGCAGATTGTAGAATTATGAATATACATAAAAAAAACAGTCTTATCTGAGCAGAGCCACAGGTCATCTTCAAAAAAAAAAAACCTTAGCTGATGAAATTGTGTGTCATGGCTGTACATTTCAATGTGATATTTCAAAAACGGTGAGCAGCACAAAAAAGAAAAAAATTCAATCAACATCCGTGGTAGCAGTGAAGTATAGAGCAGATACTACAAGGAGTAAAGAAAATATGGTTATTATTTGGGTGACCTGACCTTTTAAATCTTCTATTAAATATTCTATTTAAAGCGAAGGATTAGATTGCTGCCAAAATACCAAAATGCTTCCACCCACCAGAAACAATTTGTACTACAGAAATATGCAGAGCCTGAATAATCTCTTTAACACCTTTTCTGTGCTGACAATACTGCACGAGGCTGTTTATAGGAGGGAAGGATTTCTAATTTACAGGACAGACAGGCTGTGCATGCCCAAATTCAAACTAAAAATCAGCCTGTGACAGATTTTGTAAACTATCAGCTCTATCCCAGCTCAGTTCCTAAAATATTGATCTAATTCTCTCACATCAAAGCGTGATTCCAAATTCATCTCAAACCATTCCTTAATAGGCGGCTCCATCCTCGCCCTGTTCTACTTTCCAGTGCAGGCAGGGAACCATGCACAGCCAAGTCTTCGTTAGTCATTCTGCTCTTTTTTTTATTCTCTCCTCAGCAGTATCTCCTCATCCACCCTTTCTTTGTTGGGAAAAAGAAAGAAATGAGTAAGGGGAGAGGGGGTGAGTCTGAGAGAACAAGACTGGGAGAGAGAAATCAAGGGAATGGGAGGGAGGGTGGGTTTAAGTGTAGTTGTAATCAAGGCTTGTGTGCTCAAGAGGGGCCAATCAATCCAGCTGTCTGCCTCTACATCTCATCAGGCATCTTGAAGACGGCTAAAAATGAGTCTCCGGGTCCAGGCGGCGTCCTCAGGCTGCTGAGAGAGAGAGCGAGCGAGCGAGCGAGCGAGCAACAGGCGGCTTCAGACAGGAGTCTGTAATAGCTGCATCAGAGGACACGACCGACCTCAAATTCTGAGCTGCAGTCAAAACTGCAAAGAAAATGGCTCGCCGCCTCCTGCCGAGAGGGAAGTGTTTACTGTTACAGAGAAGTGTATGGATGTCATGGTAAATACTCAAGCGGCAAAGCCACTAAAATCTACAGGAATCTACTCATTTCAATGACAGTGACATGATTAGCATGTTCACTCACTCAGCTCTACTTAATGCTACTTAATGCTGACAAACAAATGTGTGCCGCTGACTTCTGACCTTTGAGGGATGGAGAGCCGGACAGTCCAAATAGAGGAGGCTTTGTTGACGCTGCCAAATTAACAACCAAAGGGGACCCGAAGCACCACCTAATGTACAAGGATTCAACTGTTTTTTGAAATATGTGTTCCATTTGCTTGTTCAGGGGAAATAAGCGTGAGGGTGCTTTTTCACCTTCTGATATAATTTTGATAAAACCAAGAATGCATGTAGCTGGTTTTGATTTTTGTAGTCCAGCCACGTTAATGCAACTCTGGATTTACCTCTGGTCACACAAATACTGACAAGGAGAATACACACCTGCGGCACGCAGCGGGCGTCACCACACACACATCCAGATATTCCGAATGAGACAGTGGACACCATTTACACGTGTCAACTCTATGTCAAGTCTCCAGAAAAGCTGCAGCACATTGGCTCCTGCAGGCTTCTGAACTTTGACTACTTGTTCCACCTGTATGACACATCCAGTGTGCACTATAGGCATCAACTGGCACACGTCAAATGACTCAGTGCTCTGCATCATAGCCGCCGTGTTCACATGAAGGACTCATTGGTGTTAATTTCTACAGTGCATTTGTGCAGACTGACACATTTTTGCGACTCTAAAAACTGTTTTTACACCAGTGTTTCCGGGAAAGAATCTCTGCACATCTAATCTAACTTGGCAGAAGAAGCAGGTCTCAGATTGGGACATCACTGCTTACAAATCAGTCTGCAGTGACACATCTATGGATATTTTGTCACAATATTTGGTTAAAGGCTGCATTAAAAAAAAAAAAAGAAAAGACGTTTAACTATCATTACTACAATCTGATTTACACCAGAATATTTTTTTTTCCTTTGCAACAGTATTCATTGTCCCTTTAATCTCATTTTCACATAATTAGTGTCACCATCATCCAACAAAATACAATATGCATGTTAAAGGTTAACTAGGTTTAAATGGTAGGGGATCCTACTGCACTATAGCAGTTCAAAATCATAAGTGGGAGCAAAGAGCTTAGAACATAACTACCCTCCCTGTGAACACCAAGAGAAGCCCCCCTCAGTGCCTCCATGTTCTCTGATGCCACCAACCTGTCTTTTAATATCTCGATAACTGGACTTTCATGATATTACAGGTACCATATGTCATATTTTGTGCCGACAAGGAAACTTAAAAAAACAGAAGGATGAAAAAGTGATAATTACAAGTAGTCATCAGACAGACATGGTTATTAAATTTGAGGATATTAAGAAAATTCTATGAGATGATTTTACTTCCATCCATTGCAGTTTAAAAAAATGTATATTAAATTATTCAATCTTAGCGCTAACAAGTTTTGGGGAGGTCAAGGTCTGTTCCTCCGTTCAGCTGGGATTACAAAGTTAGTGGGATATAAATTATAGGTAATGCAGTAGGATTTAAATTAGATTATAAATAAAATATGAAGCCAAGAGGCACCTTGACACTGTCCTGTCATTTTGAATGTAAAAGATTGGACTATTATGAGCCTATTCACATTGAAATTAAAATGCAGTGTTGGTTCTAATGTGTGTGTATCTTTGATGTGTGTGCAGGTGAGGATACATGGATTCTGGATGGTGGGAGCAGATCTGTTTTCCTATCTGCACCTGTTTCGCAGTCCAAGAACTGCCACTGGTTTCCCAAAAGCTGTCCCACAAACAGAACAAATGACAAACCATCGGAAAAGTGTGAGAGCTGCAGCAGAGTTTAGCACTCCCACCTCTCACGTACAGTATTCTCACAGCAGAGATGTCGCAGCACAACCAGGAAGCCTTCTCCACTACAGCTCTGTGGCTGGGGAATGATGCAAAAGTGATGCAAGCGCGAAGCCAGCTTCGCTACACGGTGGCCATCTGGGAAGGGTCTGCCAACCCCGCAGCAAACGTCAGGAGCTCAGGCCAACATGCAGAGATCCTGCCAGCTGCGGGAGTGGGAGAGAGGGGTTGGCGGTGCCAGCAGGCCGGTGCCAGCGTCGGGGAAATCAGGCCGGCTGCTTGGCGTGCTTGGCTGAGTGGCTGGCAGGGCGGCTGCGCGGTTGGCTCAGGGATCACGTTGCACCGCTGTGCAAACCAGAGCTCGGCACAACACCTGTGCCCCCTCCCCACCCCCCCCCAAAACCTCCCTCGCATCCCTCCTTTTCACTCAACGGCAGGACTCACAGATGCTTGCAAAGCTCCAGAGGACAGAGCACAGCTCCCCGCTCTCTCTGAAGTCAGACCAAAATAACCACAGGTGACTCTGGTTCGGCAGGAGGGTGTGCAGGCTTTTTAAAGCTCAGATGAGGAATCTTGCAATTCAAAAAATGCCTTCAGCTCTGCTTTGACGACAGGCGAAGAGATAAAAACGCGGCATGGTGCATCACTAAACACCAGCACACCCCTCATCCCTCTCTCTCTCTCTCTCTCCCCCTATTTTCATTCTTTTCTTTAGCAACAGGTGAGAGAAATTTCTGGAATAGATTAGCCTTCGGCATGCGATGAAAACTGATTAGCAGGTGAACTGAAATGAAGTTAACTCAAATAGATTTGCCTGTTCCTGAAGGGCACAGACAGCCCACTGGATGGATCCCAATGCAAGAGCTGTTTCCAATGCAATCACTCCGGCAATCAATGGGAACAATTAAAGGAGTTCCACGTAGTGACAGTGATGACACAAAATCAGTCAGTGGTGTTACTAATGACAGGGTGTATGGATATGACCATAAAGCGTCTCTCTCTGCAGTATCACTTAAAGAAACAAGTAATATCTGAGCATTGAGAAAATAACGCGTTGTTGTAACCTTGGTAACGGCATTTCATTTACTCATAACCTGAATAAGAAGTTTAAGATTAAAAAAAAAAGTTATGTGTTTTCACAGTTAACCGTCAATGTAAATACAAGACAAGTAAAAGAACTCCTTTGAGAGACAGCTGGTGTCAAGACAATTTCCAGGCATGCAATTTCCAGAGGAAGGATAATGGCGATGACAATGATGACGATGACGACGGCCTTTGAAAGGCAGTGCTAGGGAAGCACTCTGCAAGATAACTTTAAATTGACCATAATCACAGGATCTGAGAGAGTATAGGCTGTATAGGCTGACAAAGTCACGCAAAGACATCTAGCAGTGTAGCAGCGTGCAAACTTGTTCACACAGATAACAATTTGACCACATTACTTAGGCATAATTACGCATACATTTCCTCGCTTTGTTATGACACACAAACACATGCAGGGAGCCGGTGCTGCGAGAGGGAAGAAGGGGAACTCGACTGCAGTCTGAGGTCTGAGGGCCTGCACATCAATAACGGGGCGAAGTGAGGTAGATGAAACACATTACTTTGACCTAAAGAGCTCAGTAATTACATT
Source organism: Pempheris klunzingeri (assembly GCF_042242105.1). Taxonomy (NCBI): domain Eukaryota; kingdom Metazoa; phylum Chordata; class Actinopteri; order Acropomatiformes; family Pempheridae; genus Pempheris; species Pempheris klunzingeri. Next base: position 17,832,921 of record NC_092026.1, on the reverse strand, counting down.
TGGCATTTTGACAAGTGTTTAGCTGCAGTGAAGGTCAGTCCTGTCAGCATACGAGATCTATGCTAATCCACTCAGACGGAAGAAAAAGAGGAGACAAGAAGGGAAGGCGCGAAGAGGCCCAGACACAACTGCTGGCTTTGTAAAAGTAACCTACACCCTTCCTCCGCCCAGTCATCAGCATCGGTTTGAAACCCTGTGACAGAGAGATATCAGCTGTCGGAAATACGTCTGACATTGCTCCCACCGCTACAAATTCAACTGTTGAACAACTCAAACCTACAAAATCAAAAAAATTCTAATCTTATCTTTTTGCATTGTTGGCCATGGGGGAACGACAGTGGGATGACTGGAGGCACAGGTTAGTTGTTGTGGAATGATGGAAGTTTTACCCTACTGTATGACACTTTACCACAACTACTATTAATGATAATGTCGCTGGAAATCACAGACAGGGACCTCGCCGGCTGTATTTAGGCTCATACGTGGTAAAGAGGTCACTAATATAGTAGACAAGAGCTAGCACCAAATGAGCTCATTAAAAATCAACTCAAAAAGTCACAGGTAGCCAAAGATCTTGTAAGAAGTCTGGCAGCAGCAGTCGGTCGAATAGGTTAAATGCTGAATATGTTATATTGGCTTCGAGCATTTCAGTCAGAATACATATAATTGGCTATTTTGTTTTGTGAAAGAAAATTTCACATTGTATAATACAATTTATGAGTTACATATTATTATTAACCATATTTATAATACAATTCATTGATCTTTAGAAAAAACAACCATCCAAGCTTAATGAAAAACAGAAAAGTACAAAACAAAATGGTCTTTTTGATTGATGTGTGAACTAGATGGGAATGATAAGCACTTCCCGCCACTTTTTTTTTAAAGGATTTTCCATTAATTAGAATGTAAATTAAGCATTCACTGGTTTGCCCTCTCCAGGGGAGCAATGTCTTTTTAACTTATTAAACTGACAGTGACCTCTCTGCCAGGAAATTATTTACATGTCAACACACAAATCAAACTTCAGATGCAACACTGACTCACTGAGCGACCAGCTATTGTCTCCCTGCAACAAAGACGGGTTAGTTTAATTCGAGGAAAGGCTGTGATGGAGGGAAAGACAGGGGAGTATAAAACTACCAGCAGCAACTGTCCTGACCGTCCATAATCCCTAGAGTGGACAGCTTTCAGGCATGTGTGAGTAACTATCTTCACACCGAGAAGCATGATTAGCATGTATGCAAAAACAAGTGCTGGTGGGATAAAAAAGTAGAAGTCAAATGAACAGAAGGCAGAGGGATAAGGCTATCTCAGCTGCTCTCCTCCAGCTTTAAGTGCTAATTGAGCTGCCCGCTGTCCTGACCCTGACCCCCGGCCTATTCACGGGGTCCCGTTCTCACGGCCGTGACGCACCGCTGGAAGTAGCCTCTCGGTTCCCCGCCCACCCTCGGACGGACAATGAGGGTCACCACCTCTCTGCCCAGCATCTTGACATCCACCCCCGCGTTTGACAATGGCCCCCGGTGGCCCCAGAGCTGCTCACAATGGGCGGACGCGCGTGACAGAAGTGGTAACGTGGCTTCTTAAAATGCAACACCAGGTCTGGCCAGCCTGGCTGCATTAATCGGCCATTTTGGCACCCCGGACGCCGAGGTCACAATCGATCCGGTGTAAGAAGGAGAAACATGATGAGGTTGGACTGCATTTAGAACCGGCTTCATTTATTCCACCAAATAAGAGAATTAGACTACGTGGTCACATTAAAGTGACCAACAGTGTACTAAAATTCAATATTTCATAGTTTTATAGCACTAAAAATATATATATATATATATATATATATATAGCATTAAGTTTTCATAAGAAAATAGTGGGAAACTGAGAATTCTGGATTAAATGTTAAAAGCACAGCTGATGAATCTTTTATTTATGCTAATCCACCTTCATTGGCAGACATTACAAAAGGAAACTGCAATTCAGCTTGATAAGGCATTTCAGTTAGTTTAACATGCTGATTCAGAACTTGTAACAAAAGTAGATAAATGATCTCCCACCCATACATTTTTTTTTTCCCATTTAAGCACTGCAGCCCAACAATAAATACCTGAAACAAAAGATGGTGCCAGTGGGGTGTCACCATGAGGCTTTAGTATACGAGTTTCATTTCATTTGCATTGCTCTCACAATACATAATATTCAGATATAGATTTTCATTCTCAGACTTTCATTCGACTCTCAGTTGTCTGTCATTTTTTTTTGCGGCAAGATTTTACAGGCATGTCTCAGTGTAGCGCAATTCAGTTAACAGCACCACAAAGTACAGCCTCCACAATGACTACATTAAAAGATCTGAATTCTTCTGCCACCACACTGTACATAGTTGAATGTTAAACACTTTTCTCAGGCCCACGCTGATGTCTCACTTATGTGCTCGCAGAGATTAAATCAAATAAAACTGAATTATTTTTTAACACAGCTGCCAAAAGCGTTCCACCAAAACACACGAGTTTGTGACAGAAGAGATGGACGCCCAATCTCTACCGTCCACTGCTGAGCGGCTATAAATGATGACAAAACGACGTCATTACAATGGCCGCGTAAAGCTTAATGTTTCAGAAAAGCACTATAAACCCTGGCCAGGGGGGGATGATGTACGCTTTGGGATGGATTGATATTCTAGTTGAATATGACAAACGACACTTTAAAGACGTCCCGCCCACACTATTGCACTTTAGCGGAGAGGACGCCATATTTCATTTCGAGCACGTTCTGTCAAATGTTTGCATTAATAACAATCGAGGCTCATCCGTGACCCCGCAGAGCCAGCGAGAGCGGCGGGCGGGAAATGAGAACGGCAACAATAGCACTTAAAAACAGGAGAGAAGCTGTTGCATAATAAGCACAAAGTGTGTCTATACATGTGTGTGTGTGTGTGGGTGAGGAGGTGGGGTTGCAATTATCAAGCAGGGATAAGATGTTGGGGAAAAAAATAGACAGTGAGCCATTGCAAGTGTGAATGTGTGTGTGTGTGTGTGTGTGTAGGTGATGTATGTCTCGGTAGGTGATGTATGTCCGTGTGTGTGTGTGTGTGTGCTTGGATCTGGAAGTGGGCCCAGGGAATATCAGGAAAGTTCTCCTCTCGCTCTCTCTGGAGTGACAGCTTGGCTAATGGCAAACATTCCTCCTCTCTTTATTCCCCACTTCATCAACACCCTCGCCTCATTACCGTGAGTCACACTGTAGCCCGGTACACACACACACACACACACACTCCCACACACCTTCACAATGTCTTCACTGCTGGATTGCACCCTGAGAGGTTATAAGAGACCCTCTCCATGTGACAGAACAGGCTCAACTGAGTCATTTTGATTTGGAGGGTCTTGAAAAAGAATCACTAAATAATCGTCTTCACTTTCTTGAGGACAAAAAAAAAAAGGTAAAGGTGGGGGACAAAATCATAGGACACCTGAAAATGAGCAAGTTTACATGCAAATTACTTTCCTGGCTTTGAGTACTGCTTCTGATCATATTCCCAATATGATGTGTACGAGGAACACGCATGCCAACGCACTCCATTTAATATAATGTTCCTGTTATTCGACCCCCTTCTTATAAACTGCTTTCATGTAGGGAAATTTAGCTTTCGTTCATGTTACCATGATTGTAGTTGCACTCATTATTTGGATTAGGCAATTTTCTGAGAGGAGATCTTAGGTCAGCTCAGATTAGCTGGTTAGACCAAAGCTAAAAACTTGGAAATACTGAGAAATATTGTCATTGATGATCGTAACTGTATGATTTTGAAAATTCTGTAGCAGTCCCTCTCACTTGATCAACATCTCCCGATCAATAAAACCTTTAAAATTCAGGGGCAGTGATTTATGTATTATTACTCCAAGTTACTTTCAATCAATCTAAGATTTGTGTGATGATGGGGGTGTGGACCTGGATCAATCTGAGTTGGGAACACAGTGCAGGCCAGATCTCAAGCGCCATTCGTCAGCTTCAGTCTGGAGACCAGGATTTAGGCCACTGCTGGGCTCAGACATTTTGGCTACCTGAGGCATTAGCTAACATATACAGTAGCAGAAGGTAGTGTTAGCAGAGGCAAGTCAGGCCATGTTAAAATAAAGGGCCTTTATGGTGTCTTTACCTCTAAACTGTAAGAAATCAGTCTGAAGTGTGAACAAATGATGTCAAATCAGCCAATAAGTGAAAGGCAGTTGGATGTAAGAGCAGCTTTTCTGGTACTTTGTGGTTAAACTTCCTTGTTCGGCATTGGGTCTCCTTTGAAGATTGTTTTTTCACCATCAAGTCCACATTTTATGTGGTCTTAAACTCAGGTGCTCATGTTAATTAGACCACTACCTGGTTAGCTACCTAGCTCTCCCAAACATTTGTTCGGCTTCTTGCTCTTTTAGGTACGGCTCCTACTGATTGACGATACGAGGCCATATTGGTGTGTGAAACCTCTGAAGTTTGTGAAAGACATTATTGAACCCACTCTTTTCCCCAACAGAACGAATGTGCGATGCCTCTCTTTTGTTTTGGCACATCTCCAACTCTCTGATGGATTCTCACGACGAAGCCAGACATGGCTGCTCGGAGCTTTGTGACACAACAGAAACTCCTGCTGGCTTTATGTCAGAATGGACTCGTACCAAATACTTACCAAAACGAAAGCAAAGTGAACACGGAGGAATAGAAAAACTTGCCGTTAAGTGCCAGTGTGGATATGGCGGAATACAGAGGGGGAGACACATTTTACTGAGGAGTCGTGCGTTTTGAAAAATGTTCATCTGGGCCTCAGGTGCAGCAGCAAGCCAATGATAATGGCCTGTCTTTTTCTCTGTCAGTATAAAGACAACATTACTCAGCCAAGGAGAACCTACCAGCCACGTTGGCCACATCTGCAGTGCTGACGTTCTGAGTGTTCGGGCTCACTTTGAAGGTCACAGCGGGGCCCACCACCCTGTAAAACACACACACACACACACACACACACACACAAACACACACAGTGAGAAGCTTTACAAAAGACATCCTCAGAATCTATTTTTAATGGTGGCTAGGTGTTGTTTTTCAGACGGAGGGAGAAAAGGAGTGGTGCTCATTAAAGCTCAGCCATATGTGGCGCTTGGGGGGGGTGGGGGGCAAAAAAAAAAAAAGCTTTAACCTATGGTGATCCTTTAGGCTGTTGCAATCCCCATCACCACTGCAATATAACCTCTTGAATCTCAATGTAATGCGCGCGGTGGCATTTAAGCATGCTGGGAAATGAAGAGACGGGGGTCGGGGATGAGAGGATTTTGGCCATCGACATGAGGAGGACGCCGATACGTGGCTTTGAGATGAGCAAATGCATTTCTAGCAGCCTAGTTTATGACACATTTACATTTTGATTCAATGTTTGGTGATTGCAACGCATATTGTCCTGATAGATGTAAATTGAGGGTGACAGAAACTTGGGCAGTGAGAGAGGCAAGGGGAGAGACAACATGGGCCAGAAAGGGGACAGAGAGACATGTGTATGGTTTTTCTAGGTGCTTTTTTTTTTTTTGTCCTGCTCATCCAACATTCATGCCAATAAAGCTGCTTGTATTGAAACGCTGAGAGAGTGACGAAGGGAAGCTGGGTGGTCAGAGGCAGAGCGGAGTCTCCCAATGTGATTAACCTTTTGTTTTTCCTGCTATAATTCAGACTAAAGGCCCAGCAGGAAGATATATTACCAGGTTCCCCTCCTGGAAGCATTGTGTGCTGCTATAGGAAGTGACCGCTACTATAACAACATTATTATAAAATATGGTGCCATCATTAATGGAGCAGGTCATATCCTAAAGCTGTTGGTAGTAAAAAAAAAAAAAAAAAAAAAAAGAAAATGCTAAAAATGTGGTCAGGGATTCAGTGAAGTGGCTTTCATTTCAGCTTGATGGATGTAAATTATTGCACTTTTCATTGTAGGTTGTGAGTGGGTTTTGGCAGGCTGTGGGGTCTGTCTCTTCAGATTTAGTAAAACCAAGAAAAAAAACTGACTAATTGCCCCATTTCACACATTAAAATAAAGTAAAAGAGGCAGGTTATGTGCATCGTGAAATTTAATCTAAAATAAGATACATATACAAGTGAAAAAACAGTTCGAAGATGCACAGGAGAAAAGATTTAACAAAATTCGTACAATTTTCTTTTTTTTTTTTTCTGATGAGCGTTTCTGCAGCCGTCACTCCATCCTGCCAGGCTTGTATGGAGGCGTAGAAGATGCACGTTCTATCCTATTTCAACAACCGTCAAGTAAACCTTTGGATGAACAGCTCTTGCTTGACATTCCCAGCCATGCAACTGTTATTGTGGATTTTTAATTGGGTTTCTTGGGCCCTGAGGTCAGTGTATCAAAAAAAAAAACACGAGCAGCACCGAGCTCACATTCACTTAATGCAGGAGTAATGTTTTACTATTCTAGCATTTAAGATGCAATAACAAACTAATTAGACTGGGTCAAATTAATGATCCCCACGAGGAAACACGGAGAAGAAAACGAAAAAATAAAACAACTTTACCTCCTGTCTCTTTTTTGGAGTCAATTTTAAACGTAAACTGAGCAGCAAAAGAAAATAAAGACTGACACAAAGAGTGTGTCTTGGCCGGTCTGTGTGAGGAACTCCACACAACACCTCGGCTCATTTTTCTGACCATTATTTCTCCTCCGAGGAACGAGGCCGATATATTTGTCACATCTATGAAGTGATTCATCAGCCGGTGCAGGCGAAGTCTCCGTGTGTGATGAAGAGGGAAAATCACTCATGTTGAGTTGATCACATATCCATCTGTCGGCTTCTGCCACCCAGGGCAGCTCCCGCACAAAGACACCACATCGACTTCAGACCTCGTAAATAACCTCGTCACTCACTGGGCCAAAGAAGCTCACACAAGGTGATTTCTACATCTTCTATTGCTCATGTATGTATTATTATTTGGAAAAATGCTAGACTGTATACAGTTACAAGATATCGGCATCATAATGCTGATGCATTATAAAATCATTCATAACTGAGATCCAGCAAGAAACTCGAGCCCTCAAGTACATATCAAAAAGTTTCCCTTTGTTCATTTTACGGAAAAAAAAAAAAGTGATTTGAGATTCGACTATGTTGGCTGCTAAACTGCCTCAAAAGCCATTCATGCGGTTAAAATGTGTTTTCATTAAGCTGCAAAAACATCTGATGTCATTCAGTGGTTTTTATCTTACAGCAGCATCAGAACGACTGACTGCATTGGGAAAGGACTGCAGATGATGATGACGTTTGAGTGTTAAAGTGAAACAAGACATCCTACCCTCTAAAAAACAAAAAAAAAAAATAAGTGACAGCTATTCTGACAGTATGATTGACAGAAGAAACAAATCCTGTCATGTTTTAAGAGATTAAACATAACTTTGGTCTTTGGCTGCAAGAGTGACAACAGCTCGACACGCTGGATGCTCCTTTTCTATCGGTGTTGAAGGATGAACCTAAAAGATGTATTTTTTTAACTTTGTTTTGAAGAGTTGTCTCACTAAACACTTTAAACCCATTTGCAAAGTGAAATGAATACGCTCAAATACTGCGAGTATTGATAATTTGTTGATTAACGGAAGTAGTGGAAGAAGTAAGGAAAGGGGAAACCATAGAACAGTAACACTCCATTAGCGCTTCAGTAAAAGCACTGATAATAAAAAAAAAAACTTCATATTTCTCCTTTTACCTCCATTTACATCTGGTATACATCAAGAGACAACCTGATGAGGGATTACGTGCTCTTTTACAAAGTGAGAATAATCTCGAATCCTCTAGATAATGACTGAAGCCATCGTGTCGTTGAGCTGAAACAAGGCTGCCTCTCAGTTCCTGAACAGTTACCACTCTGAAGAGATTCATGGGATTTCAACAGTCATTTTATGAGCTTATCCTGTGCTAACTGTAAAAGCTGAATCAAGACAGTAACTCCAGCCATGAGGTACAGTAAATCAACTGGAATGAAAATACTTGAGGGAAAGGAGAGCAAAAATGAAAATCCCAGAGAATCAAAACCTCTATAATAAGTATGTAGAGCCTCGAATCTTTATTTTGTATTTGAGAAAATGTGCTCACTGCAAAAAAAAAAATCACTTTCTCCTACAAATCTTGTGTTTAATGTTACAAAAAGCAATTTCGATAAATGTGCTAAAACTGATTAAAATGGTCTTCTTGGAGAGTTTTCATTAAATTAGGCTTTTAAGACACATAATGGGGGCTAATTTATGCTTTTATTCAGCATCCGCTGATTGTATGAGCAGTATTTTTATATATATGTGTGTGTGTGTGTGTACATGTGTGTTGCTCCAGTTTATAGTGTGCTTTGTACAAAAATTCAAAATAATCAAAATGGTAATGGCAGTTAGTAGTTTTAAGAAAATAAAACACTTAAGACTGAAAATTGGAACTTAATAAACTTGATAAACGTATAGATTTCTTGCAGTGTTCACACCTCTGGCCTCATCAGTCTACATCCAGTCCATCATCCTCATCATCCTCACATCCAGTCAGTTCAGGCCCACTCTCTCCTCCTAGTGGCGGCTCTTTGATATGACCCTTCAGATCAGACAGACATTACATCACCTTAACCCTCCTGTTTCAAAAAAAAAAACAAACACCCATCCAGTCTACACTCAGTGACGGTTACGCAACAGCCATCATTATTTGGCGGCCAGCTTCAGTCAAAGGCTCTGCGAAGCCACCCACATCAACGCTTCCCTCCCGCCCTCTTCTTCGCCCTCAACCACTACCAGGCCACCGCCGCAGCTAAAAACATTTCCAAGGCCATTTTGCTGAAAGCGCTCACTGTCCATATTATCTAATCAGTATCGGATTGTTCCAAATGCAACGTAAGGGTGTGAGTCACTCTCCAGGTTTGTTTTGTGTCCTGGCGCAGTGTGTAGGCTCACTTTTATGATTCATATGTTGCCAGTGTGGAAGTTTTGCTGCAGGCTCGCTGAACTGCTGCTGCTCTCTGGCTTCGGGCCCCGAGAGGAAATTGTTAGAAAAGGGAAGTTTTGTTGTCTTTTCAGTGGCTGAGGTTGCACAGGTCGCTAACTACTTTGTTCAGAGACATTTTTGTTGTTGTAATATGCTAATTTGGTGCTACTGTGTGAGGTGTGAGGTTGAGGTGCCTGCGGGGTTGCTGCCTGGCAAATGGATGAAGGGGACTTTGTACAGGGGCTGAGATGCTGGATAAATGCATGGGAGGGAAAGAGGGAGGGACACATATACTGCTATGACTTTATACAGTGCTTTCAGTTTGCTTCCAGTCGGTACGCCTCCTTAACGACCAGTTCATTATAAAAATACACATTCTTCCCCATCTAGATAGGAGATGGTTCAGGTTTTATTGTCCAGTTTTTGAGATAACGACTTGTTAAGTATTTACTGCCACTAAAATATACTGGGACCTATTTTGTGGTACTTCACTTGGTTTTTCACTCTCTTGCTTAAAGTCTTGAATTACTTCTCGTACAAATGTATTTTCTTTTTAATGAGGGGGATGCTGAATAGAGTGCCGACCTGATGGGAACAGGTTGAGTTATCCAGTGATGTATGACCGACTTGTCATATAGGAGTCCCTGCAGCTGCACATAAAACTCTTGCTGAGGATATTATTTCTGAGCAGTGCTGTAAGAGTCCTAACTCTATCCTTCAAATTGATTAAAAGCACATCAGGTAATCAATGAGGATGATAATACAGTGAATTCTCTATTACAGCACTGTAAATAGATGTTATTCTGCTCATTCCAGAGTTTTGTTAGAGGTGTGTGAGGTGGGAAAAAAAAAACCCATGTCTGCAGGCTTATCGTTCTTAAAATGTGAGCTTGTCATTCTAACTGATGTGAGAGATTAATGTTAACAAACATTGTTGCAGGTAAAAGATACAGTAAAATGAACCAAAAGAGTCAAAAAGCTTCATTTTCTGGAAACACAAATGTAAAATGAAACATCTGAAACAGACATTTGTAATATTTCCATTCGATGGAATGGTACAGCCATAAAAAGCATGGCATCTTGGGTTTGTGTAAAAAAACACAGCTTCAGGGAAGCACTCAAACAAATTTACGAACTGACAAAATAAGATTTTTCTAACATTAAATCTATACAGTGGGAAATCTAGTGGGAAAACTGGATTTTAAGAGACTAAAGGAGAAAAAAAAAAAAGCTATGGAAGCCACTAGTTGTTGGAGCAGGGCGGTAAAAGCCACAGGCAGGCTGGGTAAATCAGCAGGGTCAGTGTCAGTGGACAGCCTTTGTCTCTAGGCTTACTTATTCTGGCGGAGGTGACTGCCGTTGCCTTAGCGGTGAGGAGCCGGGGCGGCTCTGGAAAATAAGCGTGGCGTCTCTGACAAATTGTCAAGGCGGCTCCCCCTGCTGGGCTTTCACTGCGCTCGCAACAAAAGAGACCCCCAGCTTTCTCTCTCTCTCTCTATCTATCTCTCTCTCGCTTTCTCTGCCTCCTATCCATCACTCTCCCCAGTGTATAGCTCCCTTCCTTTCATTCCCAGAATAGAAGAACAAAGACAAAAGGTGCATTAGCACAGGAGAACAGTACGGGCCACCCAGGGACTCAATACAGCAGCCGAGCAGCACGGCGAGGTGCCGCGAGAACAACAGGGCCGGGTGGTGGGGGTGGAGAGAGAGAGAGGGTGTGTAGGTATGTATGGATATGTGTGTGTGTGTGTGTGTGTGTGTGTGTGTGTGTGTGTGTGAGAATCACACGACCCCAAGCCACCCAATACCCACCTGTCCACACACACACACACACTCACAAATACATTAATATACACAATTCTTTTTCTCCATCTTACTTCAGTTTTAGTTCAGTTCAGTTTGGAAGTTGCTTTATTGGCTCTGTAGGGTGAATATACAGCACGGAAACATAAGCCCACGCAGGCATAGTATGAAGTCACTGCGTCGCCGGCATTTATGTCAGTTTAACAGTGTGAAAAAGCAATACCAGCTGCTGCACAGCCATGTCACCTCTTTGAGGACAAGCACAACACCAGCCGACACAGAGTGACTGTCATTGACAGATCAATACTTGATAATACCAGAAAAATATGCTGCTCTAACAAGATAACAGCTCCATAATCCAAAATGATTCTGCACAGATCACAGTAATCATAATTTGATGATCCAAATTCCACCCCGTGTGATACTACAGAGCACGGCATACGCTGTGTCTTAGTTAAATAATGCACTTTACAATTTACCATGTAAACAGACCATGATAAAAGGTGTGTCCTGGCCGAAGTAAATCTTTTCAAAATCTGAAAACTTAAAGGCAGGGTCTGCAACTTACTTTAGAAGCATTTCTGTCTCACATTGGTTGGAACTACAGCCCAACATCAATCAATAAATGAAACAGAAAAAAAAACAGGAAAGCAATCTGTGGTTATCACAGGCCTGTATCAGTTTTGTCCAATCGTTTCATTCGAACCGCATGAAATGATTGGACGGCTGACCTGCCCGTCTGCCTGTGCGCATGCTGCAAGTGCACTCATTGCACATGACCGAAGTCTTCCAAATGGCAAAAGCTAGCGCGCTTGTCGGATAAGAACGGCAGAGAAAGCGCAGCCAAAATTTAAATCAAGGCTCAGCGACAGACTGTGGTGAGTTAGCAGCAGGAAACAAAGAGCTGTTGGAGAAAGTCGTTCAGTGAGCTAACAGCACAAAGCTCAGCCTCTGAGCCCTCTGAGCTACAGCTAACATCACGTTCGCTTATGTTTATATGATGGTGGTATCCAACAGGAGGCTGTCAGTCAGGGGTTGTATAAAGAACGAACGAGGGACCCAGCGGTGGTGGACGGTCCACTCATCACCATCATGGATTCGCCTAGCAGCAGTAACGTTGGTCAGACATTGTGTTCATGCTGTGGGGGAGCAGCCTGAAGTGAAGGGATTAGATATTTTTGGTTTGATACTTTCAAAATCTAGTTGTTCTTGCTAGTTTGTCCAACTTTGCAGATTCAGTCTTCAACATGTAGCAAAGAAAGGTCATTTTAGGTGACTTATGCGTTTTACTTTTTTTGTTTTGTGAGTTGTGTCATCACTATCCACTGTTTTTTTTGTTTTTTTTCTTCCAGCCATTCTGTTGAGTGTTATTGTAAAACTGTTGTGTCCATTGAGCACTTTAAGTTTAAAAGTACACTTCATTGTGCCATTTTTCCACTGTAAACAAAGTGCGTACTCAAACCACAGGGGTTGGAATTAGCATATACAGTAACAGTGAATCCAAATGTCAGTTTATCAGAGGAGACCCATGATAGAAGAATAAAGAAAACTAAAAGGGATATATAATATAGTTTTGGTCATTTGCCTACTATGACAATTTTGCATTGGTTTTTGCTTTTAAATTCTTAAAATAAGTGAGGCGAAGGAAGAAATATCTTTTCAAATGATTTAATTTATCAGGTGAGGAAGTTTAAAGTTCTCTCTCACACACAAACATTACCAGGCCAGACACGACATACTTTTCTCCGATACCTGTCCACTGTGTGTTTTTAGCTCGCCGAAGCATCTATAATGATCTTTGGAAGACACACGGCGATATTCATCAAAGCACATGCACCTTTTATCTTAAATGACTGAGTAACAACGGTCACAGTGTCGGCCATGGAGGAATGTCACGGTGAGTATACTTTACGTACATTAGAGGCCAAAGCTTGATTCTACTAAACTTTTATGTTTTTTATAACTCAGTAATAAAGCAAATTATGGTGAGAACTTAAAACACAGAAACATCCCTAAAGGTTAGTCAGGGCAAAAACAAAAGAGATTATTACAAATTCATGTTAGTCAAATTCATTAGGAAGATAAAATGAAGGTAAATGTTTAAATTATTACCCACAATGTCTGTAGTGAACATAAAGTTTGTCAACATCTGCAGACCTGATTCAATTAACTTAATGTTGGTGTGTATGCACGAGGTTTTCCTGCACACCGACACTTTGGGTACGCTCACTTTCAGCTTTACCTCCAATAAAGTGCTTTAGATGACGCGGATGAGCTTGTTTAGAACCTGGCCGATCACCTGACTGACTGGTTATCCTTTGGGCTCGTGACCTCTTAAAATAAAGCAAGTCTGCTTAGTGTACGAACCGTCATGAGATGTTACAGTTACAGACCAGGTTGTTTCTTTGGAATGGTGAAAAAGAAAATACTTGGTGAAAAGTCAAAAAATATCAAACATCAATTCTGCTGATGAAATGTGTCATATGGTTGAATGCTCTAGAAAAGAAAAGAAAAAAAAACCTAGAAGGTGGATCTTAAGTTTTGATTGTTTTGTCAACCTACTAATTCCAAGATCAAATATGAACTTTGATGTTGACTGTAACTTTTAACGGATGAGGAATCCTTTTGTTGGCACATTCATAACAGCCGCCGTCACACTTGTTACCAGATCTCAGCAATTAACTTGATGACAGAGCGTCATCATAACTGACGGAGGTGATAAAACTGAAATAAAACCCAAACTGGAATGAAACTCTAAATACACCTTTTTTTCCCCCCCGACAACTTAATCTGCAAGTTTGGATGAAACACTTTTGATTCCTTGCAGCACACTGTGACTATAGAAGCCTGTACAGAAACACATTCATACAGAGTATATACTGTCTTGTATACTGACTATAATCCCCTACAGTCTGTTCAATTGCACACCACTGCAGTAGCAGTTGTTTTGTTGGTGCAGCTCACTGCATTGAAAATGTTCAAAACCCACTGCAAAGTCACCCGTGGGGGGAAATATAGCAACTCTGAAAAGGAGAGAGAAAGACAAAGATAAAGAGAGGAATTGAGACAAACTGAGAAAAAAGCAAATTGAAAGAGGAGAAGAGGAGACAGAGAGAAACAGATAATGACAGACAGTGAGTGAGAGACAGGGAAAGACAGAGGGGAATAAGAGAGAGAGGGGGTTCAGCCAGAGTTCAGTCTCATTAATAAATGATTGCAGTCAGTGGCAGCTCGACTCCAACATGTCAATAATGCGGACGAGCGGCTCTCATTGCTTTCTTTCCCCCCAGAGCAGGAAAAAATGTTGATAGAATGAAAATAAGGCAACGTCCTTGGATTTCCACTCTGTAAGGGCACTGTTTTCTCTTTCCTTTTTTCTGATTTTAGCGCCTTGTGCCACTGGAAAATCTCTGTTTTGATCCCACCAGTTTGCCTTCTCCGATCTGACATGCTGGAGGGGGGTAACAGCGGAGGAGCCGAAGCTGCTCATCTTCCGTGGGGAGTATCTGAAGAGTTTCAGTATGTGATTCTTGCCCTTTGAGAAAATTGCCGCCCACTTGTGCCTACAGGTAGAAGATGGTTGAGGTCTGGAACGTAAAGCTCACTATAAACATGATGAGTCATCTGCAGACCTTTGCTCCTACAGTTTTTCTAGTCTGAGAATGGTCCTTTGTGATTTTGAAGTGTTATGGTGATGAATTTGAAGTTTTTTCAGATATTCCCGATGTAATTGTTAATTTAATTCTACTTGGCTGCGTGGCAGCTGGCAGGGCGACATGTCCAGAGGCACTGTTACACAACAGGGCGAAGAATGTTTTAGAGGGACATTATAGCCATTAATGTGCGTTTATCTTTAGCTTCCTGAACACCCTGCTGGAGCTTTGACTTTGTATGTGAATGTGAATGTGTTGGTTAACTATCGGTTGCGTTGACCCAAACCTGGCAGCCCACTCACATTGTGAGGACTGACCTACCTTACAGGGGGGGAAAGTGACCGGTATGACTTTAACTTTTTATTTTCAGGTTAAAACTTGGTTTTATGGTATGGTTAGTCATGCAGATCTGATGTTTGAGGACAGAGTAAGACTCAATTATGCCTCAGCAAAGATAGACGTAAAAGTCTCTGCAGGCTGTTGCAGAGAAAAGTGTGATGTAAAGTGCTGAACAATGTATAACTTTCTTTGCACCCCAAGTGTTGTTCAAACTACAAATTGTATGTTTTTTAGAACTGGACATTCAGGACTGCTTATATGAGCCAGATTACAGTTTTAATTATGATGTACGGAGGAGGAGGACGCCTCCACGGCCAAATGTCAAGCACCGCCAACCAGGGACGATAGCAGTACAGTGCCTTCTGGTTGTTGTAGGTTTTCTACCATTGAACTAAATTAAAAAATATTTGTCTCTTTCTGCTGCATAGACAAACCACTTTTATGAAAAAAAACTGCTAAAGGTGAAATATTTGTGAAATGTGCTGTGCAGACCTGTACATCAAAGTTGAAGTTCATATCTGGAGGATAGATGTAAACATTTACTTGAAAATAAAGAAAGTTTTCTTAAGGAAAGTGAGACAACTTGAGTGTGTATATATTTATATATTATATTTAATAAATCAATGACTAAACTACAATTAATCATAATCTAATTTAAAGAAATATTTAAAGCTGTTTGGGGGCAGAATAGTAGACACTCACTGTCCAAATATTGTCCTTATAAAGTTGTAATAGCTTATGTGTTAGCAAGTAGTTGCACATGCAATAAACAGAACAATATTAGAATTCATTTGGGGTCAAGTTTGTGTCCAACTGTTGAATCTGAAGTCCAATCTTCACTCTCTTTTGGCTCCGTGTTTGGTCTCTACCACCTCCTGAGAAAAACGTCTCGCTCTATTGCTGCTGGATTTTCGACTTTCTTCACGAGTTACTCGCTACCTTTCTCTGTCTGCCGTTTTTTGCTGGGCAAGTAACATAAGTGCAATCAATCACAAGTTTACCCTCATCATCAATCATCTTCCATAATTTCAGTTAAACAGGGATGCCGGACTGCGTGTATGTTTCAAAGCTGATGCCTGAACGTTTCTGTACCTTGTTACCATCTATAAAGAAGAAGGTGTCTGCAGCATAGATTGTTTGTGGATACATGTGTGAAATTTGCTTTTATATGAATCAGCCACTACAAAACTTGGAAAAAGCTCAAACCAGAAGTACTACACTGCTGGGCTTGTGAAAATAAATGAATGGTGTGAAATGTGTCATTTCCCGTGTGCTGACGCGGTTTGAACAGACATCATTTATTGGCATTTTTAACGAGAACAGGTGTGAACCAATCAAGAGGCAGCAAACGCAGCAATCCCACAGTGTTTTTTATGATACTAAACCACACAGTTGGACAAATGAAAGGTTTAAACCTCGCTAGAAGATGCCAGCTTTAGGTTAGATGCTGGTTTTTCTAGACCAGACTGCTCACTCTGAGAACAAACAGCATTAACACAGCAGGAGGGGCGTGAGCGAGCGCCCTGTGTTTTTCTGCTGGAGTGTGAGTGACAGATAAAAAAGCAGCAATACATACGAGAGTTCGGCGAAGTCGGTCATCTGGATTTTAGCCCTGCGAGCCAGGATCTCCATCAGGTGAAGGCCTTCGTCTGTCTGGAGCCCGCTGATGACGATGAGGAGGAGGCAGGCAGGAGGAGGACAGAAAGGAAAGATGGGATGGGGTGAGGAATTTAGGAAAAGAAGGGAAGAGACAATGAGAGATTAGAAAAGAAAAATACAGTTTCATCTCAAAGAATAAAACATAACAGTGATGGCTGGCAAATTATTTTGTATTAAACCACCAACTTCTTGGGAAATTGGTCAACTTTTTATTTTACATGGTATAATGCAAGTAAAACTAAACTCATTTCTGGTAGATGGAGTGGATGAAGGATTTCTGATAACAAGCAAGCTCCATCTAACAAAAGGACAGATCCTGGAGTTGGTCTTTTTTCTGCCAGTCATTTGACATGTAATTATTAAGCCGACAAACAGTCACTTTCAAAAAAACAAAAAAAAAAAAAAGTCTGGTAATCCTTAAACACAAAAGGAAACAGACACGAAAAACAGGCAGCTCGCTGACAAGAATTTCAGTTTTTATTTGCATATCAAAAATGCATTTTTTCTCCGCTCATTAATGTAATGAAGCCACTGAAATGATTTGGCAAAAACAGCTTTCTCCCATTCATGCTACTAAAAACCAGACTTGTTCTTGGGGAATGTGTGATAAAGCAAAAGCTCAATAAGATGTCACATCATAATTCAGAAATCAAAACCTGTACTTCGTGCTCAAAACATATTCCAACTGTTTCTCTCTTTAATCCACTCCTGGCAGGTGAATAACAAATTGAACAACAACCTGGGAGTTCTTCTACATCTTGGGGTAACAAACATTCAAACTGAACAGACAAGAACAGGGAAGTCCAGAAAAAAAATGCTAGAAGACGAGGTCACAGTAGTAGTTAATACTGAAGAGGTGAGGAAATTTGTAGACAGAAAGCTTGTTATTATCACTCACTGTTCCCTCATTTTAAGCTTTAAAGTGTGTGCGGACATAAAAGATGAACTCTGTCCAGTCATTTAATAGATGAAATGACTTTTGGCAATATTCCACAATGGGGATGATCTTTTATTGTGTTTGTGTGGGCTTCCTTGAAGTAAAAAAAAAAAAAAAAAAAAAAAAAAAGAGAAAACTACACACTACCCAATTTTGTTAAAGCCTGAATCCACAGTTTGCAAAGGTTAATTGTGGTTTAAGTTTCACTGTGATATGTTTGGAAGAGTTTGATCAATAAAGTTGAGAAGATATACACTTTATTGATCAAGAATAAATCACATTGTCACAATCATTTCATGAGAAGAGGTAAAAAACATTTTATTCCAACTTTATGGGCAACAGTGTACTTCACCCTGATGCAGTGCAGTTCTAGTATATCTGTATGAAACACAGTCACTACTACTAACTTACTACAACTGCTTTTAGTGATCAGTTACAGCAATCACCTGCTTTTATGGATCAAATTCAAGTTTATAGTAATCTGCTTATGCTGATTCCTTTTGGGTCTTTTCATATATGATAACACACAGAAAAACATTGTACAGTAATCCTGCCTTTTTTTTTTTTTTAACTTGATACACTCCTATGATACTTTGCCCGGCAGTAACCCTCTCTCTCTGGTTCGCTACCTGAGGCTGCTGCTGTGTGCAAATTGAAATTATGACAGAAAGTCATTTTCTCTTAATGAAAAACATAGAAAGATTATAGGCAGTGAACCAACGGGATACAGCAGAAAATCTACATTGTGTAGTTTGACTCAAACAACAAGAAACAGTAACGGCTGCTAGTGATGGAGACAGAAAACAAATGTGCACCTGCAGGGGTTAAATTGGGATTTTGTCGGCTCAGCGTTCAGGCAATTTGTTGAATTCTCTCTGTGCGCTGTGGTAGAGCCTAAAAAACACACGCCTGGTGGTCGACAGACGCACTCGAACAACCTGCTACAGGTCATGCAATGAAGTCATGTGCAAATAGCGACGCTGTCAGTTTCATTACTTTATATTCATGTGATAAAAATACAAATGTCAACTAGGTAAATAAAGAAAATGAAAAAAGAATTCAGATAGCCATTCAATTGTAATGATCAATTTGGCCCTGACAGATGTGACAATAAATATCTATAAGTGGTTTCCACTGTACCTTCGCTCAAATACTGTACATGCAACCCTGTCTGCTACAGATGCATAGACCAGAGCTATTCAATGGCAAATACATTTCCAAAGAAACATAACGTCTCAAAGATTAGTTGTTTTTTATAAATCAACATAAGTAACTTTTTAATAAACTGTTATGAGGTAAAGTCATAATCATGCAGTGTCAACATTTTGCTTGTAAGTCTATATTTTCTATTACAGTGATAAGAGCATAACCTGCGAGGCATCGCATTGCTTTTGAAATGCATGTAGTGTTGCAAATAAGTCGTTTGAAAACCATCCACACTTTCCAGCTCGTCACAACATCTGGGGAATAAAAACCTCTCCACTGACCATAATCCAGGGAGTACATGTGTTCATTTAGTCACATAAATGTACATTCTAGGAGGTAGGGTTGGTACTGGAAAGCGGTTCTGAGGTCTTTGGGAGACTTCACAAGCAAATTTTCTACTTATTACTTCAGCATTTATCTGATGGCTTGAGCTATAGGTAACATAGGGGATTAGATTCTGACTTTTTATTCAACATGAGCTGCTGTCCAACAAACATCTGCTCCAAAATTGCCTTGTTTCATTTGTTTCCACGTCTTTTTTCCTATTTTCTTCCATTTCTCCTTCTTTGGCTTTCTTGCATCATTTTTTACTTTCCTAGTTTTCTTCCCTCCTTGTCCTCCCTTCTTTGCTTCTTTCTGTCCCCCATCCATTATATAGTTCCTTTCTCTCCTTACATCCTCTCTTCTATTCTTACTTCCTTCGGTCCTCCTTGCTCTATTCTCCAGCTGATCTTGAAGCATTAATAGTCACAGAGCTATGATGTGAGGTGGTTCTAAAATCTCTCCTTTAATATCGGGATTTATGCTTTGGATGCTTCAATACATTTTACTCTTGATGCTCACATACCAGCTAAATCCAGAGGGAGAAACTCCCTAACATTTCACCAAACTGTGAAGAAAAATGGCTGGGAAATGGAGGAATAACAAATTAGGTAGTCAATTAAAACTGCCTCCATGCATGCAAAAGGCCAGTAGGATGGGGAGTGTGTGTGTGTGTGTGTGTGTGTGTGTGTATTTTGCTGGGAGACCACGTTTAAAGCTCAATATCTGAACTCCAAGCTAATTGCTTCCTATCTGCTGTGGACTCGTCTGACCTCCCCTCAGCGCTCTCTGTCGAATTCAAATGCAGAAAAGAGACGCCACCAAACACCTGCAGGATGCACGTTATCTCCCTCAGCACCAGGCATCATCTTCTGACGACGGCGACGAAAGAGGGAAGAGATTTTATGCAAATTGTGAAAAATCACTTACAGTTTCAATATATTTAGTTATGGGTATCAGAAGTTGCTTACTTCTTTGTTTCGGTTTGGTGTTTAAAAGTGGAACATTTTGGATTAACTGACCATTTAGAGGTGTAGTCGTCATCTTTGTCCTATTCCTATTGGTGACACCAAGTGCCAAAAAAACCCCAAAAAACAACACAGTTGTATTTTTCTGACTGAAATGTAGGTTTTCAGAACTCTGCAATGAATCGTATTACATCCTAAATATATTCACAATATAAGTCTTTAAATACCTGACAAATACCTTCTGCTAGTTCAAAAAATAGTATTGAAGTGTGTTTTTATATTAGGTCTCCTTTAATGCCTGATGCTGCTCATGTGGGGATTCTTAAATCCTTCATTTTGAATTCCTGAATCGTTGGGTCTCTTAATTAAAGAGTTCGGCCTGCGCCCGCTCTTTATGGAAAGTGTCTTGAGATAACATTTGTTATGAATTGGCGCTATATAAATAAAGAATATTAAATTCAAATTAAATATCTGTTTGCAGCACAGCCAAACAAACTGCTGGACTGAGAGGGATCGCAACATTAAATTGTTGTTGTTAGACTATAAAGAAGACTATAAGTCAGGCAAAGCCAACTATGCCGTCTCTTTCAAGTGTCTAAAACATGCCAGCCGTAAAATAACATAAAAACTGATGCCATATTTCATATAGTCGAAATCTTAAAGGAGCTTGAACTTTGTTTTAAATAGTAAGAGAATATGGATGGCTCTGGGTGAATCACTGCTAAGAAAACTGGATTGTCTGTGCGTGAGAAGTTACTAACAGCCGGTGATTTTTCTCCCTCCTCAGCTTTGAGAGCAGACAGCTCAACAGCCCACAGTATGAGTCAGTCTTCCACAGTGCAGAGCAGCTGCTTCAGATCTGACACCAGCGATCACTCTGCCTGCCAGCAGATCCTGAGCGCCGATAGCTGCACCGGGGACCGAACGGCAGCCTTTGCATTGGCTCTGCAGCATATAGTACGCTGGGTTGTGATCCTTCCCCGATACAGCAGCCTGTAACAGCTGGATTTTACCTTCGTTCTCCGTTTCCCAGCACTTTGCTCTTACATATTTTCAGTTTGAGGACATCTACTAGGCTGCACTGCTCGGTGTCTTTCCTGATACAAAGCAAAAACACTATTGCTATTAAGATTGTGAATACTAACGCCCACTTAACGTCAAACAAGAGTTGCAGCTGAAGAAACACTGGATCCGAAGTTAATGTTTTCCAGGAGTGTGAGTTTTCACTATAACAATTCAGCCACCAAGAGAAAGTTCATATCAGGTCATAGTTCATAGCCCCCTGCAGCATACTGAGTTGTCCACTTAAACATCTCACTGGCTGGGCACAAAATATTACACAGACAGTCATGATTCCCAGATAATTTATCCTTCTGACTTTGATGATCCCATTATGTTTCCCTTAACGCCACCACAAAGTTAACATTTTGGGTCTTTTGATGAAATGTTTCAATAACAATTGGATGGATAGACATTCATTCGTCCCTCTGGACGAACTGAAATAACTTAATAACCCCTTAGTGCCATCATCAGGTCAAACTCTGTCCACTACTCTGGTTTATGTATGTTAGCACGCTAACGCTCTAAACGATGGTACACATATAAATCCTAGAAATTCTGCTAAATATCAGCATGTTAGCATCTTATGTTAGCACAGCCTCACAGAGCTGCTGGTGAGACTGTAGACCTGTTGACTGTTGTTTGACCTCCTGTATGAAAGTCGTGTTATTTTGGTCACACTGGACTTCACTCAAATCTCATCCCATTGCACATTGCAGTTAGTAAGGTGTCGCTGTTGATCAATCAGTGACAGTGATGAACTTTTAGGAAATAGGAGAATCTATTCTATTGACAGCTACTGTACTTTTAAGTGGTCTCTGTGTCACCAAGCTTCCAGCATCACCTCTTTCACAATATAATAAGGGTCACGCTACATCCACCGTTACTACAAAATCCATTAACGCTTATATTTTCTGCTGAGGACAGTCGTTATTTGCCCAAGGACACGTCTTGTCAACAAAATATGAACAGAGTCATCATTTTAAGCACTTGAACAACCAACGCTGTCGTTTTTCGTAGCGAGTCTCCCGTTTAAGCTCAATCACATCATCTGTCAGGTTGTGCAGACTGTCTGACAAAAATTTGAGTCCTGCTCTTTGGGCCAGAAGCACCCGAGGAGAGGATTGTTGGATGTAGCAATAGAAAAGCCGGAGGTTTCAGAACAAAAGGAGGACAATTCCTTCCCACAACAAAGACATCTTCTGCCCTAAGGGCTTCTCCACTGATGCCTCCACATTAAGCTACACTGACGAATCTGTGGGGGTGAAGAAAGGAGGTGCAGGAGAAGCGAGTGAAGAAATGCCCGTCGTATCTAAATTCAATAAACAATAATGCTGACTGAGGAGAGCACCAGCAGAAAGATTCAACTTATTTGAAATCACCAGATAGAGCCGGGAGTTATGCAGTAATAGCTGCCCATGTTGTGGTTTTGACAGGTTTACGTGCCGAATTGTTTTTTTTTTGCCACCCACAGTAACTACCTGGATCTTTGTCATTCCCTTTGAGGTTGCCAGGCAACCAGAATCCAGGAAGTGACTGCACCTGATCAAGGCACAGAGACAGTGTTATTATACCACAGCTGACGTATTGTAGAGCTCAGTGTTTCCTACCACCAGTCAACAGTTGATACTTTTAACTGATTAGGTGATAGCTAACAAATCTGTCACATTTGTTTAGTAGAGTTTACGAAATGTAATTACAATTAACATGCCATCTTTGTGCAAGCTCCTTAGAAAATTTTATTCGTTCATTTAGAGATTTTCACTAGTACTTATGATTACAGTGGTAACAGATACATCTGAGGACACACTTTTTAAAATCTAAAGTAAAATGCATTCTGGTTCATTCCTCTAGTTGTTGTCAGGAGATGCAAAGGCATCAAGTGGTGGTGTTAGATTATTTGATGGGTAGACGTTTATGGAGTGATCTGACAGTAAGGTCAACACGGTTCTTCAAAACTGTCCATTTTGCAGTCTAAGCATGACACTGAGGAGAGCAGGAAGCAGAGAGAGGGGCGATCTGGTAACCAGGCAGCTTAAGCTTATCAGAGATGCTCCTGGAAGCTGGTTACAGCTCGTCTGACTCAGGCTCTTGCTGAAAGCCTGCAGCCGTGTAAATTGTGTTTGTAGCGCAGTTTGACATTTTTACCAGCTCAAGCAGGTAAACAAGCTCTCCATCAGCTTCACTGCACTCATACGTGGCTGTAAAACAAACTACCAAAGTGTCTTTCACACAGTTAAGGCCATTGCTCAAACAACCCCAAAATATTGATGAAAAGATCACTGAGAACTGCCTCTTTCATGAAGTTGATGAGGAGCCTCTTACTTTCGGGCGCACTGCTAAGTCTTAAAGTGGCTTTTTTTTTTTTTTTCCATGTTGTGGTTGATGCTGCACTTCGCTCTCTGGAGGAGAGATTTGCAAAGTGTCAAGGACAACTTTGGTGTTCTTGTGATGTTCAGCGATCTCACAGAAACACTCCAGAGACACTTTAAAGAGTCACAATAAAGGGTTAGAGAGGAATCTGCTGAGCGCACTGAAGACTGACATCTGCGAGTCAGTGACTGAGGACATCTTCAGCCGTTCACCTACGATCAGAGCGACGCAGCCACCGAGTGTTTTCATAAAGTCACGGCGGTTGTATCTCCATGCATGTCACATTGGTGCCACACTTGCTGCCCTCTGTTGACTGAAGTTTATCCACATTTAAACATCGGAAAAAGCTGCCTTTTGTTTGCTCCACAGTTGGATCAAACTTTCCATGCAAACACCTTTTTAAACTATATTCATGGATATTCTGTTAGAGAGGAGCTTGTAGCCCTCACTGCTTTTCCAATGTTTCAAGTGATGATGACTGATGGCTTTAAATCGATAAAAACAAACTGAATGTTATATTTCTGAGAGCATTCTTACTTTACAGCATTTCTTCACAACTGCCTGTACTGCATGTACGTCATTTTGTTGCCGTTTGCTATTTGCACTCTTTGATTAAAGACTTTTGGGCTGTGCCCATAGTATTAAGTTAATGTCATGTGGTCAAAATGCCACTTCAGGTGTTCTGTTGTCAGTGTCCACATCACTTTTCTTTTTTATGCGTCTGCTGCAGGCCAGTTTCTTCTTTCACAAACACTTTGAATAATAACAAAATAACATCCACAAGTGATTACACACATTCTCATGGAGCCAATATGCACTCGCTGTTATAGTGCTATTTTGGGGAGCGCAGATGAACATTGTAAAAATGATATGTAGAGCCAAATTCTCATTGGTCCCACAATCGCTCATTATACCTTCAGGAGAAATGCCTTATTAATCCATTATCAATGTGTATTAATTATGCCGTATTGTCCTTTTAGGAGAGTGGTGGAATAACCATCCAGTCACCCAGAAGTGTATAGGCATACAGCAGGTGTATTCGTAACAAAAATAGAAGAATAACTTTCCTATGAACAAATACAACTATACATTAAAAAGCCCAGGCTGATTTTATAGTTACATGAATTTTCTACTTTATTTGAGTTTCTGTCATCTTTTGAGCCAGACAAAACATTTCTTCCTGGTAAAAGCTTCATATTTATGCCTTTCAGGCCGCTGGTTTCCTGTAACAACACCTGTTGGAGTTGAGCACTGCAATATACAGCAGCTTCATAGTGGAGAGACAAAAGGATTGATTCATCCTAACTGGCTGAATACAGCCACAGGAAATTGTTAGTTGCTAATGGAGGTTGCTAATTTATTCTATAATGATTAGTAGGATAGAGCGGTAATGTAAAGGAGGATCAAGGCAAAAAGAGGAGAAAGGAATAGATAGCTTTCCGTCATTCATCACATCGAAGGTCCGAGTGCGACCTTGGCAACAACCTCACAAAAATGCTCTTTCTCCATAATGTAATGTTTGTGGCTTTTCTTGCTGCATTGCCTTGAATGACAAGTAACAAGGTAGAGGAAGGGGGGGGAGACAAAGGGACGTGCCACAAAGGCCTTGAGCCAGAATTACACCTGCTGCAGCTAAAAGATGTACGCACAAGTCCACAGTAACTATTTCTAAAGATCCTCAATCTCACAGAGAAGGAGCAGAGAAATAAACTGGAATATGACTCTGCCCTTGGTGTGAATAAGCACGAAAGAAAAAAGAAGTGCTGCAGTGTCCTCTCACCGAGCTCAATACGAAGGCAGGTTAATCTCTTGAGATGTATGAGAAACTATTTTTTCCCCTTGATTACAACACCACAGAAACCGGGAATTAGTGTTTTTAAATCATATTTCCTGCCTCTCTGACTGCGAGAACAAAACACAGCTTGTTTCTGTGGATTGTTCAAAACAAAGACAAAAGGAGATGCAAATGCAGAATGTCTAGCCTAAAGGCAGACAAGACAGCAGAAGCAAATGTGAGGGTTTTTAGTTTAGTTTTACAAAACGTCATTTACAATACGTCAGATATGCATTATTATTATGAATAAAATCTACAAATATTCAACTTGATGTTTCAAAGTAAGCAATCATGTCACCATCTAAACTGTGACCATTTTGTCAGTAATCATTAAAAATGATCCGATAACTGGAAATTAGTATAGAAAAAAAAATAAAAGATTGATTCATCTAATCTTTGAACATAGTTACTTTGTATTCATCAATATTAGACCTTAGAGTAAAGCTGATAGACATAATGTACTGTATATACACTCAGTTATCAGTTTACTAGGCAGTCTTAATTAAAACTGGTGCAGGCTAAGACAACACTGCAATAATGTTCATGACAGTTGTATTGTTCAGTCTTTGTTGAAGCAGGTGTAGAAAGGTGTTTTTAACTTCTGCATCACTTTGGAGGCCGTAGTCTGTGGTGCTGTTGAATTGAACTGCATTATTCTGAGAGGTGTTTCTCATGTTTTGCTCACTAAATGCTCTGAGTATATGTGCGTGTAAGGGCTGATCAGAGACTGCAGGTCCGAAGAAGACGCAACTGTAGATTTGCAGTAAGAAACAGTGCTGACTTTACATAGTTTGTCTACGAGAGATCAGAAAAGTGTGCATTTGTTAAAATATTGGTCAATGTGTCAGATTTTGTAACTCAGACATCAACATTGGGATCAGACACAGATCATCAGCCAGGCTCTAATCAATATTTTAACCACTCACTCTGTGTCGGTGATGACGTATCCAAAGACGTCGTCGTCTGCCTTCTTCCTGCTGGCTTTGACATCCAGCTGAAGTTCGGGAACGTGCATCGTCTTCTTGTGAGGCTCCTCGTACACAAGCGAAGCGGGCGGGGGGGCCACCTCCTTGATCCAGCCCTGCACCTCCGACACCTCCTCCACGGACTGGGTGGCGTCCTTCTTCTGCACCGTCACACCTGCCTCGCTGGTCCGACTCTGGACGTTTTCCAGCCCCACCTGTTGACCTCTGAGTGTCTCCATGGAGACGTTATGATTTCTCGCTGAGGGAGAGGCGCTGAAGGAGGTTTTGTCCAGATAGGCGAGGAGTTTGGTGAAGAGGTTTCCGCTCTCAGCCTAAAAAAACGAATAGATGGAATCTGAGTGGGATGATGTGTGTCAGCCGACCAGGACAGCAGTTTGGAAAATTCATACCGACTGTTATACTTTCTAACTTTCAAAAATCGTCAATTTTTAATTAAAGACAGCCATCTTGTTCTAGGTCTGACATTAAGAATAAAAAAAACAGCCGTTTTCACTTATTGTGCCTTATCAGACCTGTGGAGGACTGTGTGGGTGTCTACAGACCCTTGACAGACATCTTTTTGTACCCGCTAGGATGGGGCAACTACACTATACTACACCTTTATCATCCTACATAGGGATTGGTGTGATCATGTGTTTCCCGACATACTTTAGATCTGCCCACCGCCAACCTGAGCAGAGGTCTAATCAGACAGAACAGGTGGAAACTCCTGTAGGTGAGCAGTTCCTGGGTAATGCTAAATAGACTGGACAGGTGATCAAAGTAGACCCCATTTATTCCTCACTTCATGCATTGCACACCTATTTGATCGCAAAAAAACAATGTATAAATGTAATCAAGAAGCATTAAAAGACTGACTGCAGTCAAACAACCTCCTGAAATATACTTTGAAGGGCTCACTGCGTTACATTTTGTCAGCTGATCAGAGGATTCAGAGCGGCACAGAGGCTTCCGATATTGATATTGACGTTTACATTTTTATATTCTTGTTGTACGTTTCCAAATTTGTGATAAAACCATTAATGCAGTGGTGTAATATTCCTTTAAGGAGGTGAAACGTTCACTGAATGTACCAAAAGTTTGCCATCATTAGCATAATTTCTTTTTCCTTTTAATACTTCTAGGTATGACTTAGAATTTTACACCAGTTTAATAATCTGTCACTGACAGGTTAAGTTATTAAAGATCTCAGAATAACTCAGTGTCACAAGAAAAGATTTAAATTTCAAGAACTTCAAATACATCTGAGACTAATTAGTGAACCTCCATAACGACACATACAGACATCTGACTTGAGCATAATGAGACACCAGTTTTGCTGTTGGTGATTTCAGTGTGTTGGCGATTTACAGCTACAAGCATGAGGAAATAATTGCCTTGAGTCAAAGAACAGACAACCTGCCAGAGTTGATCCTGAATAGGATTATAATGTGCCATTATACCTTTGCTGCTAGCCTCAGGGTAATTGCTCGTCATGTCAAGATCCAAGAGCCAGCGTGGCTGCAACCCTACCTGAGCCGGAAACTTACTTTGATTAAACCTGTTCCGTCAATTAGCACCAAAAAAAAGACAAAAAAATCTCACCGTCTTTACAATTTCAAAGTGATTTGAGGAGCAGAAAAATGGAAAAGTGGAAAACAATAATAATAGCGTGAAGTTCTGCTGCTGGCGAGGACCGGCTCATTCTTTCCTCAAGAACACAACAATGAGTGCAATATTCATGTCCTGAACAAAAGAGCCTGTTTCCAAACCCAAAGACGGAGCACAGTACAAATTCAGACTGATATTACAAACATTAGTCTCATGTTGCCTTGTGTTAATTTTATCACAAAAACCTTTAATTCTCATGTATCCACATCCAGCTGATGAATAGATTTTATGATAATAAAGTATAGTATAATAAAGCACTGAATAATTTAGGGCTGCTGCTCAGCTATGAACCATATGCACCTATCACATGGTCTACGACAGGTGTATAGTACATACACTTCATGCACCACATATCTGGAAGCGAACTCAAGGTCTGCTCCAACTCGCCGTCCTTTTAAAATCAGGGTTTAAAACTATCATTTTTATTGATATATTTTATTTTAGCTTCCTATCCATCCTCTTTACTCTCTTGTATTTAAATGTGTCTTTATATATCGCCTCGTGTTTCTCTTTAAACACCTTTAAATAACATGGTCATTCAAATAAACAATGCTTGCCTATACTTGACCATATTCTTCAAAATGTGCTGCATATTTTTGACCCCGTTATTTCACAGAATCAGTGTTTGTAGTAGTGGTTGTGTTAGTATCAGAAACATTTTAAAGTATTAATTAAATATGTGATTTAGCAGAAGTAGCTTACCAACAGAAAGGCATCTTTTTCAAAAGTCTCATCTGTGCAAATTTCTAAAACTTTAAAAACTAGACTTGATTTGCTTTCTGTACAACCACATTGTTAAGTCTCTCACAGGCATTCCTGCTAAATTCTCAGGACTGCACCTTTTTGTACGGGAGCTGTTGTCAGACACAATTTTTAAGTTTTTTTGAAAACTGCAGGCTGCGGCAGAATATTACATAATTGCTTATAATGTCAGCCTTCCATCTGACATTTTCTTTCCTACCACAAACTGAACGCTTACCTTGTCCCTCACATCGTGCTCCTCCGTATCGGAGTGGCGCTCTGTTGGGAGAAAGAGAGTCAATGTATTCATGCAGTTCATCAGGGAGAAGAATGGTAGGAGAGAAAAACAAAGTTTGATGTTACTTAAACGGCACAGAGGGTAAAACATGTGCACAAAAGGTCTAAGGCTTTCCAGATTGCAAAAACTTCTTAAATTGCAGTCATTCTTCTTTAATAATTGACTGATTAAAATTTGCTCCTGTAGTAATTCAGCTTTTCACTGATTTTATCATTTTGACTACACACTAAACACCACTCCGAATTAATAAGGTATTTGCAGGTTCCTAAACAAGTCAAGTCATCTATATATAATAATTTTTGCCATTTTAAAGCTATTGGTTGAGCACTTTTTACCTGTAGTGTAAATGTTTTCAGTCAGATTGGTCTCACCGGGCAGAGAACCATTAAAACTGGCTGTGTTTACACTGAGCTAAACAGGATGCCCATTTATTTTCATATTGATTTTCATGCTGCGCTCCTGCAGTGAGCTGTTTAAGACCTCCTTTTTGTTTAATCCTACACACACAATTATGTGTCTACCACAGACTTGCTTTCCAGCTTTTGTTCAATTATCTAATTGTGTAAAAACACGAAATAGATCACTGTAAAATTACCTTGAAGTGGTGCCGGCAGTGTAGGAGTACTCTCCTGTGGTTTCAGTGTTGGAGCATTCTCCAGCAACTTCTCCTCTTCCTCATCCCTGGCAGCCTCCCCCTCTTCTTCTTCCTCCCCATCGCTCAGCTCTCCCCCCAGGTCTCTCGGTCCAGGTCTGACCCGGGTCAGGCCCCCGTTTAGTTCCTTGCCCCTGTCAACCACCTGCAGAGCATCGGCAATCAGGCGGGACAGCTGGTCCACGTCCTGAGGCGTCAGCTCATCCATGTCCACGTGTTGCCTGCCAACGTTCTTCAAAACCTTCTCGATGAACCTCTCTGGAGGAGACACAGAGGGAAGGAAACAGCGTCAGACAGAGACTCTCTTCATCAGATGTTTACTCAAGAGTGAATGTTCATTCTTCGACCTTGGAGGCAGCAGTTGACAAATCAGTCAAACCACCAGGTCCACTTAGCTGCTGCAGGATGACTCCAAATGAATGATAATGTTGGATGTACCCACTGGATGTGTACGTAAGCAGAAAATTTCCACCTGTGTCGCCTGTCAGTGAGTTTAAAGAAGCTCAAGTTGTGCCACAAAACTGGTCGTTTTGAGAAGCACAAGCAAATATTCTATTTTGTCATTTATGTATCAAGACTTTTTGGGACTTTGGAGCAATGCAGCGACAAAACAATAGAACATATGTTGTGATAAAGTGATTCAACCCAACATAACAATGCCATGAAGTAGATTAAAAAATTACCATAGAGTTAAAATCAACACCTCACTGCACTTTTTAGCATTAATAGTTAAACAGCTAAAAGATGAAAGACGTGTTTCACTGGTGAGTGGCATGTCCTCCCTGAGCTGCAGCAAAGCTCTACGTGTCAGTAAAAACATCCAGATGACTCTGATGTTAAAATTCATCACGCTTGCAACTTAAAACACGTACCATCCACAGACGTCAGCGGGTCTTTGCCTGAAACCCCTTGAGTTCTTCCCATCTTCAGAAGCCTGGACTGCGAGGTCTCTTTTTTGAGCCCGGATGTTTCTATTCCGTTGCTGTAAAAGGGCCGCAGGCGGGACGAAGGGGCCTCCTGCTTCTCTGGACTCACCCCCCCACGGTACGGGGACAGACGCCCGGAGAGATACTGCCTCAGGGCGCCC
Organism: Pempheris klunzingeri; assembly: GCF_042242105.1. Lineage (NCBI taxonomy): Eukaryota > Metazoa > Chordata > Actinopteri > Acropomatiformes > Pempheridae > Pempheris > Pempheris klunzingeri. The sequence goes on along the minus strand of NC_092026.1, from coordinate 17,802,362 downwards.
AGGAGAAGGTCACCCTCAGTCTGCGTGGCGAGGAGCTGGTCGGCTGGAGTCCTCTGCTTCTGCTGAGGTGAGAATGATGAAAGAGAGGCAAAGCTGGAGGGAGACGACCTCTGAGGCGAAGTCTGAGCCTTGGAGCGATAGAAGTCTGTGGGTATGCCTGGCTGGAAACGGTCACTCTGAAAGAACCAGGACAAAGTGCATATTGTATTCATTAAAAAAAAAAAAACACACACACACACAGTGAAGACATTTGAAACCCAAACAGTAAACATAAGCTGATTCAAAAGCAGCTTGGACTCAAATGTATTCTGGTTCCTTTTGGTCCATGTGGATATAAGAAAAAAAAAACATATCTGTTCCAGAGGATTGTGATGCACATGACAGTGATACTTCAATATTAAAATCTGAATTTCTCTGTATTGGCAAGAAGCACCAAATTCAGCTGAGAAGGAGAACAAAACACAGTAGTGGAAAGGCCAGAAACAGTATCTTGATAAGAAGCTGGGGAGATGCTTAAATGGAGACATGGATCTGTGTTATGTGGATTTTATTGTGAAATAATCATGAATTATCAACCAGTAAAATCACTTTGCATGGGTACTACAAGAAGGTGTTGTATATTTATCTTTAAGAATGGACTTTTTTCAAATAGCATATCTTTAAAGTGTGTTTTCCAGTGAAGACAGAGGCCAATAAAGCAGCATAAAAGCAAGGAAAATGTTTGGCAGATGTAGCCCAGGCGTAAGAGAGGTTAGGTTGGGTCAGAGCTTCATTCCTTAGCTCCACACCGCAGTACAACAACATGCAGACAAGATATTGAACCCCTAATTGATCAAATTTTACAGTGGTGCCTATAAAACATGTCGCCCCCAATCCAAGTCTGTCATCTCTCTGCAATCCACTGCATGAAAAAGGAAAAAAAAAAAAAAAAGCATCTACATAGGAGTGTGAGTGCAACAGAATTGTACTTGATGCAAATTCTTGGACAAAGAAACACCCACCTGCTGTGAAAAAAACTGAACCATTCTGATTCTGACTCACCGTCCTGAAATAATGAGCAGGGATATGGCTGTGCATGTGAATGCTAAAGAGCATGTTGCTGAGGTAAAATGCACAGTCATCCTGCCTGAGCAGCGTCGGTTTACTCCGTTTCTCTACACGACATCTGTTGTGTTTTTGTTTCATTTCTACAGAACTGCCAATCCAGTACAGTCAGTCACAGCGGTCACACAATGCATCGCACACACACACACACACACGTCGCCCTTATAGAATGAATTGTAACGACTGGAGGAAGCACAGGCGGGGGGACTCGAAAGCGCAACTCAAACAACAGGCAGGTCACATAAACGTCTTTCCTTGCAGTGGTCGGAACACCAGTAGGCAGGCAGAACTCAGGCAAACAATCCAGTGAGGGTGAGGCAGAGAGACGAGGTGAGGGAACGAGAAAGGAACAGACAAACCAAGAACACAATACACGGGGGGGAACAAAGTGGCACTGAAGGAAGGGAAGACACACTGAAGCAATGAGGCAGAGGTGTAGCTAATTAGGGGTGGAGACACAATCAACAGTGGCGGGAAAAACACATCGGGAGGAAGTAAAGAGGTGAAAAACTAAATTAAAAAAAAAAGGAAATGATGAATAAGACGACATGCACTGAGGAAGAGAGCAGGACATGAATAACATAAATATATATATTTATCTAATCTCAATATGTTATATATTAATTCACTAATATATTAAAAGATATGTGAAATGGTTTACTTCTCCTCAAATAAGGACTTGATTGTGTTTTTCTTTATATAAGTGCATGTATAAACCCAATTTATACTCTGTGCCAGTGTTTGAGTGCTTCACACACACATTTTGCTTTAAATTAAATTAAATACTTTCTGCATCTGAACAATTTGCAAAGCATTAATCCATTTATGCAACCATATGAGCAGATCCATCAGCTACAACAAAAGCAAAGAGTCACTGCTGCCTCCATTAACGCCCACCTAGGAGCACAGAAATAGTACAAGCCTGACTAACGGTAAAATTATCATAACAATGCCAACATAAACTTCTTTATGATTTGTATGTGCGAGGCCCCCTCTGGCATTTGTCACTGCCGCTATCTTTATTCATCTATGTCACACAGTTGGTGCAGTTTATTCCACTCGTGCCTTCGAGGACCCCTTCGGTCCTCCGGCTCCTTTTCCTTTCCACCAAACATGTGAACCTGGACAGGAAAGGCCACGAGCCCCGAGCAGCGCCTGCAGGCTTCACGCCACCGTCCTCTGTCTTTGGTACAATCCCCCAGCAGGAGAGAGGCCACTCAGCCGGGCTCCACTCCCCTCAGCCTGAGCAGCGGACATGGAGGAGGAACCAGTCACGTGGAGAGTTATTAATTAGAGTATTGAACTCCTGAACTCTCTGCTGGTATTATTTCGCTCGTAACGGTCATGCTGGGAGAAGCCATCAGTTAGGATGGAGAGGCAAGAGCGGAGTGACAGCGAAGGATGATACCAGGCTCCCCATCGTGAGCGAGTGTGAGCTTGTGTCTTTGTGTGAGTTGTCATATGGCAGGGTTCTTATTTGAGTGTGTGTACTGCGAGTGTTTGTGTGTGCACTCTTTCCTTTTTTTTTTTTACCAGACGCAGGTGGCTGTGAACAGAGGGCGGGGCTACACGCAGACGTTGGGTCAAAAACAAATGTCCCACCTGCTCTTGCCCCCTTTCAAATGTGAAACAGGGAGCAACAGGAGCTGAAGTTTGCTGAGGCTCACTGATATTTGGTCTTGTTTGTTTTTTTTTTTACTTTTTAAGATCTTACATCTTACTGACAGATGACGTTTACTGGGGTCCTCAAATATGCAGCTGCCAGATAAGACAAACAGATAAGAGTCTATTTTTGTCAAATGCATTAAATTAAATACCAGAAAGCATCAACTCCATTACATTGAGGCACTATATATACATGCACATATGCTCACTGAACAGAGATATTAAAGGATTAGTTACCTTGATAAATGAATAAATAGCTTCCAAAATCTACATTTAGTTGGCAAAACTCATCTCATAGTATATATTATAATATTTAGAGCAGCCGTAGCTGTCAGTTTCTTCTGCCATTTCTCTGTCTAAACCCTGTGTATTCATTGTCCATTTTATTTGTTTACATCTAAAACATATAATTAACACAAACTATAATTGACAGTGCCTGCCAAAAAATGCCACTTTAGCATCATAGTTAAGTTTGCTATAAAGAGGAACGCCAAATTTTATGCTACTGTTTTTATTGGACATCTGGGTTTTAGACTCAGAGCTGTATTATCTGACCTGCAGACTTTTGTATTCAGCTATTTTCTAAGGTTTAAGAATTAGTCTGATGTTTTCGTCTCATACTTTAAACATTAAACCTTTGAATAATTTTGAAAATGCAACCAAAGGACAACTGTACACATGGCGATGTTACAATTGACCAAATCAATCATACATAGTATTCAACGACTACTGCTACTGAGAAAATATTCAGTGAATGCAGGTTAAAAAAATGGTTAAACTGGGCAGATCCAATGTCTGAATGAGAGAAAAAAGTGCAGAATTGTGGCTAAAGCTTAGCAGAAAAAGAGGGACTATGGTCTTAACTGGCTTGTTTTTAGTGACTGGCAATGAAAATCTAGTTGTATTTATCAGCTATAATATTTAAACATGCAAAACCGTATGAGAACGTTGTGATGGAAATTTCTAAGCTCAGAAAAACCCTGCAACACACAGATCCCCGGGGACCCTGAAAGGCAAATGGAGCATCCGGGAATCCCTGACCTTGCCCTGAGTGCTGGCGGCAGACGCCGTCTTGGGAAGGAGGCCGAGACGTTGGAGGTACGTCTGCAGATTTCTGCTCAGCTCCACCTCCACTGGTTTCACCCTCTGGTCTACTGGGTCCATCGCTTTGGCTGCTGGCCTATAGGAGAGAAACGGAGGGAAAAGGGATGGAGAGCGGCGCTTATTACTGTAGCACAATAGCCCAGTGCAGCCATATCATTCCTTTTACTAAGACCCTTTACTGAATGTATATACATTTTCCAAATTCAGGTACTTCGTCATTTATGCATCACTCAACTTAAACTCACTTCAGTTTCACAAATCACCACCTTTTTTGTCAATATCAAACCCCAATTCATATCTGGTTTAAATGTCCAGACAGGATTTAACTCCTTAACCAGTTTCTTTGGACAAAAGAAAGACTTTTTTGTCATTTTGGTGCCACTGGTCAGCAAGTCAGTCTTTGTTAACTTGAATTGGAGCAATCTAAGAGCAATGTTAGGACTGGCCTAACAGTCTAAAATATCTTAGTGAAGCAAAGCAAAATCCCTTAAAACCAGTTTCTGGGCTGTGGTGGGCTAGTGGGACATGTTCTGGGATCTCAGGAATACTGATGGGTTAACTGGATGAATATCTGACCTGCTGTCTGTGTTGTAGATGGATCCACTCTGCTGTGGCCTGTAGGGAATCCTCCTCAGTTTGGATAACTCCTTGGACAGAACCTGCTGAGTGGAGTCATCTTCCCAGGTCAAACCTACAGACAGAAACACGGAGAACCTTTAGAACCACATCAAAACATACCTGAACTCTTATTTTTGGATGCAGGTCCTCACCTGGTCGTCTCAGACAGAAAATAATTAATTTTTACTTGATTTTACGCATGAAAAAAGACCAGTTGAAATGCAATAAGTGAGGTCTCGAAAGAAGGGTGAGAAATTGCTGAGCATGCAGTAGTTTTCCTAAACTAATTAGGTCAGTCATTAGCAGAGGAGACAAGGCAACAGCACGGTGTCCTTAGAGACAGAGCGGTGAGTGGCTTGCTGATTTCAGTGACTACGCAGAACCATTTTTCCTCCCCTCCTCCTGCCACTGTTCAGCAGGACGGGCTTGATGGGCTAATTGGAAATTCATTGTCCAAGCGCTTACCTGAAACCATGACCAGTTCAGATATTTGCATCATCACCGTGATACAGAGGCGAGAGCAAGGAGGTCATGGATGAAAGTCACAGTTAAGCCATTAACTCTGCATGTCTGCACACTGTTGTATTATTGATGTTAGACATCTTGGTCAAAACTGGCTGTGTTTGATTAAAAAGTTCAATTTAAAGAAGTCACATTTTGCATGTTAACATGGTCAAAATGGTATGGTATGGTAATTTACCATGTTCACTATTAGTTTAGTGTGTTAGCATGCTAACATTGGCTAATTAACATAAAACAAAATGTACAGGAGAGGCTGGTGGGAATGTTTTTTTGGAATGAGTTCAGAGATATTTGGTCCTAAACTGTAATGTTTGATGAAATAACCTTTTGGCCTAATGAAGGTTCATATGAATGGTCAAGGAGTTCTTACAATTCATCTTTTGGGGATGAATGTGTGAACCAAATTTCATCCATCCAACTACTGCAATGTTTAAATTAAAAAGCAAAAATATCAACCGCGTGGTGGAACAAGAACAAGAAACGTCAGGGCATCACCGAAGTCGGTAGGACACATCGTCTAGATACAATGAATGAAAGCCAGTTTTGTACCAAGCCATCCGACAGATAAAGATATACAGTATATTTAACTTTGACCGGCTTATGGCACAACAGGAAAAGTCAAAGGATTCCATCCATCCAACAGCTCTAGAGATATTTCAGCAGTGGACCGACCACCAGCGGGCTAGAAGCAACACTATGACCACACCGATTTTCACTGGGGGTGGCAGTTGAAACAACAAACTGTGTAACCAAGATGTCTAAAAACTTTCCCTTTTCAATCCCAATTTGTCTGGTTTGTTCTTGACAGCACAGCACACTGAGAAAAAACTCCTGTTGTTGGAAAAAGGGATAAAGCTAATGAAACACAGTTGAGAAACAAGGTGGAATTTGATACAACTTTTTACAATCTTTTACATTCATTTGATTTGTGTTACTATAGAAATATAATGGAAAAATAATATGAATATAATGTAATAACAGTGTTACGTTAGTACAATATAATATATGATGTAATACGAAATACCAACAATGTAATACAGATATTTTCTATTTTCTTTTCAGTTCATTCAATAAATGCAATACAGTAAGTCAACTAAAAGAATCTCTCTTATGTGATTAATTTGTCTAATTGTGAGTTGCATCAGTCAACAATTCAACAGTCACTGTAACCAGGGATACAGCTAAATGGATAATACTTCATGAATGCTCCACTTTGTGCCTCCTGATGATTTATATTCAATCACTGGTTGCAGTTGTGCAACGGTTGTCCTTATTTGACATCATTTATTATATGACTGATTCTGTATCAGCGGCGGAGCAAAAAAACTATTTGTCTTCTCTGCTGATGAGTGCACAAGAGGACAAACTGATGAGCAGGTTGGGATTTGTGTCTCTTTTCTTCTGGGGTACATTTTTATTACCTGCTTGTCAAACAGTCTCAGCACCAATGTCAGCCAGACATTCCTGTGCATTTACCGGACATGGCAAGTGAGCAGTATCAGCACCGGTGACAAAGCAAAAAAAAAAAAAAACATCTCCTCTGAATTGTACAAAAGGACAAGTTTGATGAGCTGCTTGGGCATTCACGTCTGTTTCTTATGCTTAACATGCATCCAAACACAGCTTTTTGGCAAGCGAACAGAGGAGCAGGCGCCAACACCAGATGGGGTAGCGGAACGAAATGTTACCGGAAATATGGCCGCGCCGCGCAAAGCACAACATGAACCGAGGCATTTGGCAGATGAGCGATGACATTCCTGAAAGATTCCAGTAATACAGACTGCAGCTCCAGATGTGATGCCACAAGATGTGGGGCCGGCACAGAGGACGCACACTTAAAATGAGAACAAGAACATCACCACTGTCAGCTGCAAACCCCCGTAACTCAAGTTGTCAGAAGGAAAACTGTCTGAGCTGAGGACAGAGATGACCTGAAAGGGAAGTGGGGATATGAGTTATACTGATAGGAACTCATTTATTACACGACAGAAAATACGAACTGTTAAGATGCAGAGTGAGTGTTTGGTGAAAAATCAAATTGACTGAAAAACACAAACAAAGTCAAAATCACATTGAGTTGTGCAAAGACAGTGTATATAACAAACATTTAGGGAGCTGCAGCTGCACCAGATGTCTTAAACCCAAGTTAAAACTTTGCTAAAAGCCACCAACTCTGTTACCACCGATTCAATTGCTTAACATACACTTTTTATTACACAAGTTATGTGCAGGTGTTACAATATTAGGTGCTCTGTCCAGTGTTATAGACCACTGTGTGTTCTGTGTTTTGCAAGAACTGGAAATGTGGATTAACTGTGAAATGAGTAACGTTGCTAAAATAATTTGCCAACATTTATGTTTCATAAACACACATGAAAAAGAGCATGCATATAAAACACGACTTCATCCACGAGCAGCATGTAATCCTTCACCTGAACTGAAAAACAAACACCACTCGACCTGCAGTGAACGATTACACACTTTAAAAGCAGAATGTGTTTGCACAATGGTTTAGGAAGATTTTAAAGCTATAACAACAGAATAGGCTGTTCCACTTTACTGTCTGTCAAGGGAGGAAAAAAAGTCTCTTAAGGTGTGTTCAGAACTGAATACAAATTCAATTTCAAAAGTGCAGACTTGCATATAAAGACAAAGGCGTGAGTGGATGCAAATCCCAAGCATTTAAAAATAAGAGACAAGAGGAAGAAGGCGAGAGACTGCAGGTAAAACTGAGTTCTGAAATCAGTCAGTGCCGTCACGTGCACACACACACAAAGACACCTCACACCTGTTTGTGCTCTGTTTTTGGTCTCTACCATCTCCAGATAGAAACATCTGGCTCTTTAGCTTCTAAATGCTCCACCATTGAACCAGCTCGACTCTACATGTGTCTGCCTGTTGGTGAACAGTGGGTTTCTAGAGCTTTTTCCACTGAGAACAGCTGCAAAAGATCCATGAGAGCGATGAGAGTAAACTAGAAGAGTAAAGTTGTGCGTTGGATAGTAAAACAACAAGCTGATATTCACAATAAAGCTCCGCACAGCTGAAGGGAGCCGCAGATACAGGTGATGATTCTCTGTGTAGGTTCATCACTACAAGCGACTTCTTTCACACTGTTCTCACACATTGTCATTTGATACACTGCTATTGGAAAACATTGATTGCATCCGCTTCAAATATCCATTTCGACCCTAGAACAAAATCTAATAAAAATAAAACTTAACTCATAATAAAAATATCAGACATCAGAAATAGCTTTAGGGGTTTGGCTGTGCTTTTGAATCCAGCTGAGGGCCTTTGTTGCCAATCTCTTTCCTCATTTCCATCATCTCTCTCAAAAGGCATGAAATACCCCAAAAACAACAAAAAAGACAGACATTATTTTGTGTCTTCTCCCATCTAACTCAACATCCACTGCACAGTGTCGGTGTTGGTCTACTTAAGTGTTGGGTTTTTGATCGTATTTCATGGAATCTGTGTCTTCCTGAACTAAGACACTAAAACTGCCGACATCTCATTGTACTGGTCAGCCAACGGTAGCACATTTTCCAACAACTGAATCCACACCTCTGCCCTGATGAGCAGTGAGTCTAATTAAATCAGCTCTACACGTTACAGAACATTGCAGCACTCGGACATCGTCTTTAGACCCCAGCAAAATGAATTACGACCCCAACTGCCACGAATCAGGCACAAGCCTCTCTTCGACAGCTGCACAGCGTGTCAGGCCAGCGTTCACCATCAAAGGCCCATAAAACTGAGCCTTTAATGGCAGCCTTGGTGGCTGCGAAAACGGGCGTTAGCGGCGGGTGAACAGACGGCATCTGACACAACAGGTTAATAAACGTTGGAGCCCCTGCCAGGATATTCAGAGTGACTCTACACTTCTAGCAGATTAAAGCCACCACAGAGATGTGGGCAGGAAGCCGCCAGCCAGCGGAGGAAGACGGCAAAGGGTGCTTTGAGCGAGACATGTCTGAATAACTGACTACAGTGGATGAGGCTCTGTGATGCCAAAAGGGAGTGATGAAGCAGGTTGTTTTCAAGGCTGAAGTTTTTATCCGGAAAGAAGAAAAACAACAAAATACAAGAGTGAAGGGGTCAGAGGTCAGAGCCTTTGTGCCTGCCTTAGCAAAAACTAGAAAAAACGGTTTTTGGTGAAGCTCAAACTCACTTTGCATTTTCTTTTTTCCCCCCCGCTACATTAGTGTTCACTCCTACCTTTTCCACATTATGACTAAATTATGCTTGTGTGCTCGGCAGCCACCAACGGCCATATTCAAATAGAGAGTCACAGTAATTATATCCATGGGCAAAATCATAACAGGCACAGCTTTCACCAGTTTAGTGCTTTATCAACTTATGCAAATCTAATTTCCAAAAAACCCGAAGTGCAACCACACTCCCTCCAGCGTCATTCTAAAAAACAGCGAGGTGAGAGAGCAGATTGAGGCCTCCAGCAGGTATAAAGTCGAGACAAGTTTTGTCCAATGAATCCTGACACCTTAACGACAAAATACGCTGTCAGAGTCCTCTTAAACTACCCATACCACGGCAAAAATAAGTCCGAAATGCAAAAAGAAATATAGAATACGAAATAATAACTAAACTGTGGAGAGAGGGAGCCGCTGGGCTTACTTCAGGCACATTCACATTTAGCCAAAGATGTGGTTGAAATGGCTTTTATGTCATCTCTAACAATAAATATAGCAGAAGTAATGTAGTTCACAGTATTTAGTAATTATAACATTACAGTAAATGACTTCACAGACAGACTTACTGGATCTTTAAATGTGATGTTTTGGTGTATCCAGATCTTAAAGGGGAAACAGCTTTCAGACCATTTTTACAGGCACAGGGGGGTCAAGTAGGGTCTTCGCTGTGGGCTAGCAGCAGCCAGAGTGTGTGTTTCTGTGTGTGTGTGTGTGTGTGTGTGTGGGTAGATGAGGGAGCAGTAGCAGCAACAGCTGTCTGAAAAACTGGAAAATGTAAAGAGAGACGCAACAGATACGTTAAAGGATAATCCTGGTTTATTTCAGCCTGGGTTATATTTTGGATTGTTTGGTCGTCGTTCCTACAGCCTTCCTCGATAATAACAACTCTGTGACCTGGGAACACGGAGGCGTCATCGTCTGATGGGAACATGAGCAGTCAGACAATCACACAGGTTGGAAACAACCACCAGATTAGCCAAATTTATTTGCACATGAGAACAAAGACCGGCTGTAAAATCATGGCCCAAAGTGCAAACTGTTTGACTGTTTGTTTGAAGTCACGTGGTTCAGCTGAAACGATTAGCTTTGGAATCTTTTAGTTGATCAGCAGCAAATTAATCAGCAACTGTTTTGATAATCCTTTAATTGTTTAAATTATGTATAATCTTACATTTTTTATAATATTAATTTAAATTTTTTAAATAAAGGCCAAAGCTTTGCTGAGAATTTGCTTCTTTTCTCATTTTCTATGTCTGTCTTTGGGTTTTGGATGAATGGCTGGACACGACGTTGCCTTGGCTGTAAACTGTATCAGGCAGTTTTGTAGTAGTTTTGTTCCATTTTGTAGTCAAAACTAGTGATAAAAAAAATATATATATATTGATCAACAGTTAAAATGCCCATCAGTTGTAATGTAATGTGAATGCAGAATATGTACAGGGATCATATGTGGTGTTGAGGCTCGTCTCAGTAGGAAACACCAAGCTCAGCGCTGCAGGGGGGCTGCGGGGGGGCGAAGACAGTGACGATAACAGACTCGGAGGCTACAGGTGACTGCAGGGGTGGAGGTGGGCTTATGAAACGCGACGGCATACAGTAGCTTTCAGATGAACAGTGTCACGGAAGGTAAAGCAGCAAAAGAGTGAGCAGAGAACTGGCGTCTTATATTAACCACCATAAAGCGAAGGGTGCGTTGGATATTTGCCGTGTGAGAGTAGCAGCAGACTTGGGTTGACTGCATGAACTAATTGTGTGCAGACACTGTTTCTGCTCAGTGAGGGAACACTACAGACATGTCAGCTGCTCTCATTATCTCCAAACACTGTGGAGAGGTTTAAATAATCTGGGTAAACTGTTTGCAGCCTGTCTGATCAGCTGGTTGTTGTCGCGGTGTTAGCAGACCTTAGAAAAGAACAGATTAAGTACAATATTATTAGAACTCATAGAAATGATGGCCAATAAAGCAAAATGAAGACCCAGCTAGTTATAAACAAGAATATTGCTTGAACTGTTGTACTTAAACACTTAAAAGACATTTTCAGAAATAAAATTACCTGCATTCTTATCCCTGAAAAGAAAACCAAACAACTGTCACATCTGTCCATCAATGTGAAGCTGCAAGCCAGGAGGCAGTTAGCTTAGCTTAGCATATAGCCTGGAAACATGGAGGAAGAGCTGGCCTTGCTGTAGCTTCACAATGAACAGACAGACATGGGAGTGGAAGATCTCATCTCATTTAACTCTCGGCACGAAAGCATATTATCTAAAGTGTATTTCCCTAAATGTCGAACTATTGCACATCTGGACAGGGGTGCCAAACATTTGTTGGATGTCCATATAGACAGAAAGTCAAGACTTGATGAGAACATACTTGTGTATGGTTTTGAAATAAAACGATATGGAGGGAGCAAACTGTGTTATCTTTTCAGTGGACTGGCAGGGCCTGAAATGCAGATGCTTCAGTGTCTTTAGAGTTTTGTCCTCCCTAATGGCTTCTGCAGACAGCCGGGGCCAAACATCTCATTTGCATAATTCATTTCACTTCAGAGCGCCTGACAAATGCTTCCAAACTCGTTGCCTCTCTATGGAATCTGAATATTTCTCCAGCTCTCCCACAGAGTGCCGATTCGGCAAATTATACCAGAGGAGCAGTTTTTTTTGTTGTTTTTTTATTTTGCAGAAGGAAAGCAGGAAGGCCACCAAATCAGTCAAAAGAAAGGAGGTAGAAAAAAGTTAACTCCACAAAAAATAAGAGTTGTATTTTTGTGACATCATTCTCTCTTCAGCGGGTGCAAGCATGAAAAGTTAAACTGAAGAGCAACAGGCTGGTTTTTTCCCTGTATAGCTGAGGACCTGTCCTTCACAGCAAAGCTGTATGATGAAAGTGGATGAAATGCTCACAGATGCCCAATAGACCGTTACAGCAGTCTCTGCCTCCCTCTTCTGGTTCAGTGCAATAACTGCAGCTTATGACAACGGAAAAAAAGTGACGAGCAGCAACTAGTTCACTTTCTCACGGGTTAAAAATTATATTAACATAGAATTCAAACAGTGTTTCAAATGTGCACTAGTCCCGATGCTCACTTCAGATGTTCCTTCTTCTTACATTCCTGGTTCGGCCTCTTGTGGGATGAAGTGCTGAATGTTTTGTAGTAAGCAGCGGTGTGCAATGAGAAGACAACAGTACACAAGGGGGCAAAAGGTGCTGCAACACACGCCATTCGGTACGAGCTCAAGCTTAGCAGCCAGATGTGGTTCAAGCCGACAGAACTTTATTAAAAGAATAATCCAGAACACGTGTGTGAAAGGGTCAGACAGGGTGGAGGGAATAAAGCAACTTGAGGTGAAATAAAATAAATGGAAAGAGAGAAATGGATTTTAAAAAGTTAAAGCACTGGAATGTTTTTTAACAAACCTCTCACCTTCCTTATGAACAGCTCGGTTTTTGGAGAAGTTGGTTCATTTTTGTTTGCTAAACAAAACAATTGCTAAATCCTGTTTTTTGTTCACTATTTCTATCTACATATTCACGTAACCCTTACAATAAATCAATGAAATATTCTTAAACTATTAGATATTCTTCTTCTTCCTTATTGATTTAAATAGTAATCACTTTGCAGCTCCTTATACTTTAAATGACTGCAACATTTCCCTTCATTTATTTCGCTTAAAAAAAAAACCCAATATTGTTATAAGCGACACAGCAAATTTCACAGCAACAAAATATACAGCATGATCATTAAGGTATGCATAGGAAACACAAGAGCTAACGGAATAAGATTTCACCGCAGTTCATGTAAAAACACGTTTCTGTCACCAACAAACGTCCATTTGGCTCATCAGAGTTGGAGCTTGACTGCAGCAGGGATTGAACCAAAGTGAATTATAACATTTCTGGTTTAAAATCAAACAGCGGCACTGTTAGCATGCGCAGTAATTACCAGTATAGCTGCGACATCCACCTACAAAAAACCAAAACCTCAACAGGAAATACAACGACGACGGCACAGCTGGAGTGACGGCTGACATCTCAGATATAAATGCATAAACACCAAATTCATGAGCTCTTAGCATCAATGATGAAGACTCAGCAAAGTTAGAAATCCAAAAAAAACTGAATCTAACCCACTGAAAATGTCCTGAACTACTTCAGCTCACACAAACAGGCATGGTCTCCTCCAGAAAAATGAAGAGAAAGTCCAGCAAGGAGCGACTGAGTGAACGTAGTCTGGACTCTGTGGAGGAGAGTCATGGTGTCAGAGACGTTGAAGAAGGACAGAATACCTGCACTGTGGTCCAGGTACACTCCCACTCTGAAGGATGACTTAGTTGAGATGGGAGTGCTGATACCATTATGTCTGAATTCATAATTAGGCAGGCAATATAAAGCCCAAGATTTGTCATTGTGTCCAAATGTACATTCATCATAGCTCCCAGATCTGCTCATATCCTTGTATGCAACAGCTATTGTCACTAGTGTATTCCACTCCACCTCCCAGTGACAACGTCCAGTCAGACTCTCTGTACTCAGGACCTGAAAACGTATGAATCTAACTGAGGAATGAAGATGTAAGAAAATGTCAATTAGCATAGTTGTACCCTTCAGATAATATCATCCAGGGGTGTGCTGTGTTTGGATCCAGTGTGATCTGACATGCATACTGTAACAATTCCTCTCTGGTCCTCAGCTGCTGTGACAGTAAAACATCCACTTCACTCACTGTCTGTAAAATGTTTGTCCACTCGTCCCTCAGGACGTCCTGTAGTTTCTCTCTGAGCTCAGAGGACGGATTTTGGTGCTGGGTAATTCTAGAGAGTCACTGAGACGGGAGAACGAAAAGTAATTTCGCAGAAACTGGTTGTGATCCCGTGTGTGTGAGAGCTCCTTCAGCTCAGCGTCCCTCCTCTTCAGCTCAGTGATCTCCTGCTCCAGCTCCTCCTGAAGCTCTTTGACTCGACTCACTTCAGCTTCCTGCTGGGATCTGACCTGCTGCTTCACATCAGACCTTCTTTTCTCCATCAGACGGATCTGCTCAGTGAAGATCTTCTCACTGTCCTCCACTGCTTTATCAGCAGAGCGACTGATGGCCTCCACCTCCTGCTGGAGCTCCTGCAGGTCTTTCTCTCTGTCCTGGATCCTCTGCTGGATGTTCAGTCGACTCAGCTCGAGCTCTGTCTGCCTTTCAGTCCTCTCTGCTGCAGCTGACACTGTGTCGTGGCCTTTATGTTGGTCCACAGAGCAGAGATAACAGATACACTGCTGATCAGTGCGGCAGAACATCTTCATCACCTCATCATGACGAGAGCAGATGTTCTCTTGGAGCTTCTTGGAGGGCTCCACCAGCTTGTGTTTCTGTAAAGGAGCCACATCATGATGAGGCTGGAGGTGTTTCTCACAGAAAGAGACCAGACAGACCAGACAGGACTTGAGGGCTTTCAGTTTCCTCCCAGTGCAGAAATCACAGGCCACATCTTCAGGTCCAGCATAGCAGTGATCAGCAGGAGCAGTCTGGAGTCAAATCTTCTCTAGTTTCTCCACTAAATCTGCTAACGTGGTGTTTTTCCACCAGGACAGGCCTCGGTGTGAACGTCTGCCTGCACTGAGGGCAGCTGTGGACTTTCTTCTCATCCTCAACATCCCTGAAGCCTTTAATACAGCTCATGCAGTAGCTGTGTCCACAGGGAATAGTCACCGGATCCTTCAGTGGATCCAAACAGATCGAACAGGAAATTATCTCCCGGTCCAGCTGAACTCCTCTCTGTGCCATTTCACCACACTGACAGCAAATATTTAAGACTTTAACTTCCTAAAAACCAAAACACGTCTGAGTCAGATGTTACTGTTAAACAAGGAAGTAGCTGCTTTTGAGAGGACGCGTTATCAGGCTGTGACACACTGAGGGAACACGAGGGTCTTAAAGTGACAGTGTGACTGAGGACTGCAGCCCTGTTCCACACATTCAGACTTTTCGAATAAGTTTGCGTGGCTTCAGGGCTATCTCACTGTGAAAGCAGGGCTTAATCACTGACTTTTTGAGCCCATTCTTCGTTGTTCAATTTAAAAAAAAAAAAAAAAAAGGGGGAAAGAAGGAGAAGTAACCAGTCCTTTATTATGACTTTTCATGTCCTAACAGACCATGTCTCACAGTCACACAGTGTGGGGAATATAGTATCAGTGAAAAATATAGTGTTACTATTCCAAGAGTGAAGATAATAGTATCAGTGAAGAATATAGTATAATATACTGTTACTATTTCCAAGTGCCTTATGATGTGTGGAGATCATATTGTTATTACTCATGATGCCCTATTTTGTACTTTATTCACTGCTTTGTATTTACAGGGACAGACACATATTGCTTAAATGTATTGTTGTAGAGCTGGCCAGCTTCATAATGTTAAAGACAGGATACAAGCACCGACCCCAGGCTCTGAGGGGTTAGACACATGAGAGCAAACAGAAGACTGACAAGAGGGCACACAGCTTATGTGCACCACACTAACAACTCCATATAAGGGAGCTCCAAGGACAAGAGATACTCTCCCTGAACGCCACTATCGTAGAAGTTAGACAAGATAGACACAATAGGAATAGGCTGCACTGAAGGATGATCATGCATGCGACTAGAATAGGGAGGGTACTTTTTCCCCAAGTCCGGCTTTATCGGATTGGGGGACCGTGATGCCAAGAGGCTGGGACCAGCCTGTGCACCAACAAGGGAGAGCTAAGTCTAAACCATGGTCTCCCCCCACCTAGTCAAAACAAATCACAATTCTATCCACAATATCTGAATGTACAAATTGATGCCTTATACAGGGCCTGGGGCTCACTCTGCTATCTGTTGGCTACAGAGTAACAGCTTGCTGACTGTGGTTTTCCGAGAACAGACTGAGTCCATGGCCATGCTTATGTTTTATTCTTACAAACATTAAAACACCTTAAATGAGAAGTTGCCTGTCTTCATTAGAAAAAACGAACACGACAACAGCCATTATTTTTCCATAAAAGATTTGGGTTTTGGGTTTGGCTCAAGCTTGGAGGATCTACTTCACCCTCGCTAAAGCCGTTTCTTAAATGTGGTGCAGTTACTGAAATTAGATTCAAATAAAGTATCAAATTGATCTCGCCTCAGTGGTATTGTTTATTTAACTACTGTGTTCAATGGTTGACTGTGACTGTGTATGTTTAGTATTCCCACTGACCACAGCGTTGATGTTCTGAACCTTTTGGGCTCCGGGGAACGTCAGACTACAACACAACTACATGTCAGCGTGTGTGTGTGTGTGTGTGTGTGTGTGTGTGTGTGTGTGTGTGTGTGTGTGTGTGTGAGAGTGTGTGTACCTCTGTTAGACAGCTTCTCCAGCAGCATCCTGAAGCGTTGCACTACAGATGGGGAGACGTCGTAGGTGTAAACCTCCTTCACTGGAACAGAGTGACACCTCCCAAACATGCCATCTGTCAACACACAGACAGACACTTCATATAGAGAGGCCACAGAGTGCACGTGGTCGGATCTAGCTCACTGAACACATGATTTGAATTTTACACTTCGGTCAATGAAAGGAAGTTTCTTCAAAAGGCTGGATCACCAATGCTGAAGCTGGCGAGTCAGGTGACGTAGAATAAAAAAAAATGACAACATCTGCATAGGGAGGAATACAGGACTTTCACCCCATAGATCACTGTTTGTGTTGTGTGTGAAACGCATTCTCAACACAGCTATTTCAACTGACCCATATGAAGCGACAGAGGATATAAGTTATGTTACACATGTGACACAATTGACATCTCAAGTCGCTTTCATCTGACGTGATTATTTTGACCCAAACCTCACTCTTTTCCTAACTTGGAGCCTAAACCTGCTTGTGGTTGATCCCCATCTGTCCTACAGAAGGCTCATGGCCAACAACGTCTTAAAAGACCCATCAAACTTTTCCCTCTAGATTCTTTTTTCATTTTATTCCATAGATCTCATGCCACAGACTGTGACTCATCACTCAGCTGTACTTCCTTCTGAATGGCAGCACAGTGCGCAGCGTTGATGTGAGCTGTAGGAAAGGCCAGCGGGAAGCAAACTCAAATGAAGCCGCCGGTGGAGAAAGATGAGTCAAAAGAACAGATATAAACGATACTAGTTTCGAGCAATGCTCTCCACAGCCTGTTGAACTCACAGTAACTTCTCTGGCAGTGATACACTTTTAACACGCTCAGCCTGCATACACACTTATCTTCTGTGCACGACAATCTGCATTTGACTTGCATACAGTATATAACTGTTCTTTTATTCATTTTAGTCAATTGCAGCTGAACAGTAACAGTATTTAGAGTAGAGTAAACGATTAGTCGGTTAACTGATTAATCGGTCGACAGAAGATTAATCTGCAACTATTCGTTTAATGTGTTTCTCAAATAAAATGCCAAAAAGTGCTTGTTAAAAAGTGAGGATTTGCTGCTTTTCTTTGTTTTATATCAGCTGAACTTCTTTTGGTTTTGAACTGTTGATCAAAAGAAAAAAAGACATCTGGAGACGTCACCTTGAGCTCTGGGAAACTGATCTTATGGAAGAATAATTGATTGAATCCAAAGAAATAATGATAATATGAATTATTCTTAGTTTTCTTTTACTTGATATTTTATGGTTAATGGTTTCCATGTAAACTTCTTTCCTCCTTTCTGTAAAGCACTTTGCAACTATTTTGATCACTTCAGTATAAATAAAGTTTACTTGCTAACTTCCTTGACATTTAGTTTACAAAAGCAGATTTTCAAGTGACACAGCAGAGCCCGAGGCAGATGCCACGAGGGTTTGCAAAAGTCACCACATCAAGGACCGTTCTTATACATCTGATCAAAATATAAACTGTTTAGCACTTAATCTAGATTCACAGATGTATGTTGGCGTGCTTTCTTAGCTTCTCACTTGAAATTTGTATCCTATCACATACTAATTCAGTAAAACCTGCATTAGCAGGTAAAATATATGCTTGCGTGACCGAATATCCTGCAGCCCTTTTCATAACTTCTTATTCTGAAGGGAACTTCCATCTGAAAATAGAATTCACATCACATCCGTCGGCAGTCTCAGGCAGCTCGATCAATACCCGGAGTTTCTTTAGAAGTAGTGGCAGCAGTTATTGATCTACAGTAGCAGTGGAGAGAATGAAACTCTGAGCGCTCCGATTGATGTACAAGGCTGAGGAATTACAACCAGATTCACGCCGCAGCAAATACAGACTAACAACACATTTCTCTTTTGTTTAGTCATTCAGTCATGATTATCCTCCCTAGTAGACGAGACAACAACTGTGTCGTGATAATCCAGCTCTCTCTTTACATGCCACTGTGTCAATAATTGGAGTTCCATGTTCTATTACCTCTTTTTTTATTTGGATAAAAAAAAATTATATTAACCAGAGTCAGGAAAGAATATTTTTTGGACACTTATGCCTACTATTCATTCTACTATTCATACTATTTTGCTATTCAGACTAGTGGAAGCACTGCCCGTCTTCAGTCTGCCACTTCACTCAAAGAGGTGTTTTTTACCTCAGTAATGATTCAAAAATTATTGTTTCGGAGTCAAATTTTAATTATGACAGTAACAAAGGTGGGTAAAGCACGACAGAGTCCACATAAGGAGGTGGACGGTGGGCGGGATAGGTCGAACACAGGACTGTCACCATGGAGACTGCTGTCGGTGTCCCGTGTGAAACTAAAAGTCAACTTTAACTTCATTTAACTGACTTAACTGACGTCTTGTGCATAATGTGGCTTGTGTGTTACTTCATTTTCATGTTTTCCATATCTAAGGTCATTATTTGAACCCAAACCTTACTCTCTTCTTAAACCCTAAATCTGAGTGAGCAGTTTTAGTGCCTAAACATAACCAAACTGCGTCTGTTTCAGAGCGTTAACTTGGCTATGTAACATAACCCCTGTTATTAGCCAGCATATATCAACCCATGGAGTTGTTTCGGTATGAGGAGGTGTTGAAATAACGGTATGGTAAAGAATGCTAAATTTGCTAGGAATAAAAAACATTAAACAACGTTAAAGTTTGGAGTTTGTGCAGTTCTACTTTTCTATGCAGTCGCCTCTCGCTGCATATCCGTATGAATGCTTGTGTGCATGTATGCAAGTTGCATAACTTGTAAATGGTAATTCAGGCCTTTTGTCTATAAATAGCCTCTGCGTCACTCTGGCTGTCTCAATCAAAGCGCAAGCTCCATTTAACAGGCAGCTAAGCATGACCAGCGGCTGGTCTGCACTGCTGTAATCACTCTCAAATGTTTCACCGGCTGAATACTCGGCTGTTTACAAATGAGACGGAAGAGTGAGAAGTGCTGTGGGTGTACGGGGAAGAGTGAGATAAGTGAGGAGCGAGAGGGAGGGGAAGAGGTGAGTCAGCTGGATTTTCTCAAATTGTAACAGCAAATTAGATCAGGAAACTTCCTCATTACAAAAGTTTTATGCTTGCTTGAAGTTATTTTGTGTTGCTGAATAAATTAGATGTGACACGGAGATAAATGGTTCTGTTAAATGATGCAGCCTAACGTCATATGGATGAAATACCTCATCGTACAAAAGTTAGCAACTGGCTACTATATTGTCTCTTTTTTTTTTATAAAAATCTTTTCAGATGAAAATGTGATAATCGAAACAAAGACACAGAGAGACAAAGAAACTAATGTATTCATCCCTTGTCCTCTCAGCCTCACAGAGCTTAGTCCAGAACGAGAAAGATCAGCCTCTTCCTTCGCTTCACATCTCTGTATCTTCCAGCAACTACATCTGAATTATCTCTCATAATTAAACCCATGTAGAGCCACAGTGGCGTGGCCGAGGTTAAAACTCAGTTACTTTGACACTGGGCGACAGAGTGGCCTAAATGTTATAAATGTGGCTGCTCCTCAGCAGGACTTCTTTAGATTTAAGCCTCGTGTTGCCACCCACTGAAATGCCCTTGAGCAAAAAAAAAACTTTCCCAGCTCCAGGTACAATTTGTTCCAAGACCAAGTGCAAAAAAAAAAAAAAAAACAAGATCCTGAGTAAACCACCACACCACCGGCCTTTTTCTCCTCCTTCAGCTCTCTTCCCATAAAACACCATTTCTGTGTCTCCCAGAAGGAACATCTTGAATTATCGCTCATAATTACACTCATGCATATCTAAGCCTCTGCAATTTATCCCAGTTCACTACCAGAGGGCCGTAATTCAGAGCCAGACATGTCTTCTTGTGATTTATGGTCCAGATTAGAGCAGAATGAGGATTCACAGGGCCATTCTCAGAAGCACAGGGCGTATTAAGATGGAGGAGATGGGCCGGCAATGCTGACCAGATGGTTCTCTCGGTTGCCATAACTTCAATACAGTCGTCATTTAATGTTAAAAAGAAAATAAACTTTTATGAATCTATTGTTTCACAAGAGACTTCATTTGTTTGTTAATTCAATTCATGTTAAAGAGCATCCATTATTCCTTAAAAAACGGCAAATCCGGCAGAACTCAGGCTAAAAAACGATGGATTTGTTCATTTAAATGTTTAAATGTGGCTGCTGCACCTGTTGCATCATGATCCTTATGGAAGACTGACAACATTGATTTATATTATAAATTCATTTGTCAGTATTCACATAACAAAGGCCACTATTTATACCATGAAGCAAAGAAGCACACCGTTTTAAAACCACAATAAGCCGACACCTAAAGCAAAACATATCTTACAGGTCGTTCAAGCACAAAATTATGTACAAAACTTTTTAATACCTACTAGTCATTAGACACCAAAGTATGCACAGATAGGACCCACGTTGTCATCACTTACTGGGCGAGCTGATGAAAGGTGCAGGCACACAAAACCACTTTAAGTTGAATTCCTTTGCGACACAGTGTTGTCGAGTTGCTGTCTGGAGCACATTGTTGGGACTCGCTGACTGAAAGCAGCAGACTCAGTCCTGACTAATGAACTGGATTAAGACATTTAATGGATCTGTTGCCTCTGGGGGCCTGCACAAGTCCATCCCTCACAGACCGCACTCCACAAGATCAATGACATCTGGCATCGCTCGGCAGGGCCCGGGTCGCGCAAGAAAGTAAAGGGTTTCCTTCACACCTGTCAAGAATTCGCTCTGGATCTCATGGTTTTAATCATGCTTGCGATGCTTATGATGATTAGCTGTACAGGCTGCTGCGTCTGCATAAACAGAAGTGCTCGCTGTGTGCGCGCTCCGTGAGTTTGCTGGAAGCGAGTTCGTGCCATTAGCAGAGCAGGAAAGATTAGTGATGTGTTACCAATCCTCCTAAATTTGATTGTATAGAAGTGGTTTGAGTGGTTGAAAAACCTGAAACCACAGTTACATTTAAATATGCAGATGTACCTTGTGTGAAAAACGCTTTAACTTAAAGACACTGATCTGAATTACAGTTAAGTCAAATAAACACTAGGACTGAAGTGATTATTCATCAGCACTAGTATCAAAAGCCACCTCAATCATAAACTGTTCCAAAAGTTAAAAAAAGTAACATTTTGTGTTTAACCTCTAGTTTCTGCCTGTTTAATTACTACCATCAAAGTTTAATACTTGTTTGGCAGATTTCATATGAATGCCATCGCTTTTTTTTCCCAGCACAAACTCAGCTTTCAGTAGGAACAAATACCACAAGCGCCTCTAGAAAATTATACATCTTTAGTGATAATCAGTAGAAATATTACTGACTGAAAGAAGCACATACAATTCACAGCCAGTAGTAACAACACTGTTATCTAACCAAGCAACCGTGTCACTGTCCAAAAAATCAATATCAAGATTTTCAGACAAATGTGATGTAAGATGATTGCTTTGTATTATAACATTCATTGCTTAATACTTGTCGAAGCCCATAAGTTCCCACTAAAACAGATTACATATACACAGTTTTAGTATTTTGTATTTATTTCCTTAGATATCTGGCCACTCTAGTTTTTAGCAGATGGGTCTATTTTCAGGTGCGGATTAATACACATTTGATGCTCTGAGGAGTATTCGGGGCAGCAGGATAGTGTCGGACTGATCCGAAATGGGTGTGTGTTCATGGTGCTGAAGGAATATGACACCCAGTGCAATACTGTGGCTCGCTGATGTGTTTTTAATCATTTTTGGACAACAATGGAGCTCTCTGGCACAGGGGAGAAAATATAAAAGGCTCTCGGTAAACACACAACATGAGCTAGCAGAATACAGAATGGCTTTGGTTTTTTTCATGAAATTTGCTGTGAACAAGACTGTTAGACCCGATCCTTGTTTTGACAGCCCAAGAATTTAGCCGGTCTCAGAAGCAGTTTATTCAGGTCACAGGCTCGTGACGGAGCTCTCGGAGGAGCAGCTCAGTCAGAGGAGCCCCGAACTGAGTTAAATGTCTGTTTTTAAGGTGTTCTTGGACAGAGTCGTGGCCATTGGGGTTCGTGCGTCACAAGTAGCACGACCCCGAAGTGATGCTTATAATATTCTAACAGTTGTGGATGTTGTTTGCGTAGGCGTGTATCTATAGTCATAACTTTAGAATAGGTTTTGCACAACACAAGCACTTTTGGTTCCGGCTCATCGGTTAGAGTGAGTGTTGTATCTTGTTTTTGTTCTGGACGTTCTCAAAACAAGACGAGAGAGACGCTGCTCTTGTGCAGGTCAAAAACATTTTATGGTGATATTAAAGTTCTAATTTAACATTAGAAGAACATTTTGTTGTAATATTAAGGTTTCTAATTAACAAGACAAACCTAGAATATCTTTACCTTAACCCTTAGAGTACATAAAGAGCCACGGTTGTTAACGTATTAAATGCGAGCGTTGAACCCACACTTACTGCTTCCCTCTCTCATCTGTTCAGCTACGATGGAGAACAACACAGTTTATGTTCAGCTGCAAACTGTAAACGTGAAATGCATCACTTCCTCTCCGCTGGAATCATTTTGCCAGTAAAACCCACAGAAACTAAACACTGAGTGCAGCTTAGAGCCTGAACCTGCTGCACAGGAAAACACAATATAAATGAGAAATCCAGACACGAACATGTTTGATTGTCATTGTCCTTGAGAGTTTAGAACAGCTATTTTTAAAAGCAAAAATATTGAACCACAGTGGAGGATAATTATTCAAGTTACAGTGTCAGAGATTAATCATTAAAACCAACCACGTCCAGTATAGACTTGGAGAGGACATTGCCATGGGGTGTTGTGACATGCATGTGCAGGAGACAACGTGCAACAGGGCGCAGATGGGTAACGGGCCGGTTCAGCCCCGCTCCTGCCGCGCCTGTTGCCATGGCGATTTCCAACGAGTGCTTTTTGTCCCTCGCGGCTCGTCAAGAGGAAGCGGCGCGGGGGGGGGGGCTGAAACAGAGCACCCTCCTTTGTCACTCTCTCTTTTTTTACATGTGTGTTTTGTCAGGGAGTGGCACGTCAATGCCCCAATCTTGGTTTGGAGAGAGCAATCAGGCCGCTGCACGTGTCAGTGAAGTATTATAATATATGCGTATTTTAAAAATGCAACACACTCAGCATTTACTCAGTCAGTTCTAAAGGTTCAGTATGATGTGGGGGTTTGCAGCTGATGGGTTTTACTAGTCATAGTTGTCTCAGTAATGCTTTATGCTCGCTTTGCACACAATGATCATAATTATGGGTTTTCACAAGTGTCGCTTGGTCATTGTCATCTGCTTCAAGATTTCAAGCAGGCAGAGCTGCACCGACTCACTCTGTGCCTTACATTTAGACCCTGTGATTGTGCACTCTAGATCTAAAAGAAGCCAATTTAATAGTGGAGCAAATAAAAAGGTAGAGAGAGGTTTCTTTTGCAACACTAGTGAATTTAAAATGCGGCAAACAGTAACTCTATAAGCTAATGTTTTTTTGTTTTTTTTTTATTGACAGCATATTAATGTCATCTGGCTCCATTATTGCACATAAACATTTGAGGTTCTGTGAAGGAGATTGCAGTTCCCGCAGACACCACTAGATATTATCAAAGAGTCATATTTGACTGATGGCACCATTAATTCACTTTCCATTTCTAGAAAGAATGTACAGTAAAGAAAATTGGTTTTCTTCCGCATGTGACATCTAAACAGTGTCAACTCTCACTCCATATGACAAGATCACAACAGCGCTCTGACGCCACCCAACGTTTGGCCTGTGGGTCACAAATTATAAAGGCTGGTAGTCCTAGAACAAGTTTTGTGCATGCAAACATGAAGATATGCAACAATAGATTAGACTCATCTCTTCTGCCATTGTGATCAATTCAAATAAGAATGAAAGAGCACACAAATGAAACCAAATGAAATGACAGAATACAGTGTTTGTCCGTGCCCGTTAGAACGACACAGAGAAATGTTTTCTGATCCGACGCCACAATCAGAAGGACGTCATTTATCTGTCAAAACTGTTACTAATCACCGTTAATGAATAAATCTCTTTCATGATGTCACAACACTGTGGTTAAGGCTTGGTTAAGGTAAAGGAAAAGGTCACAGTTTGGGTTAAAATGACCAAGCTTTGTCGTCATGGTTAGAGTCACAATCGCGGTCGTGATGAGTTTACAGTCGATGTGAAACAAAAGATTAACAGCTGTTATTCGTGTTAAAAAGTGAATGTTTTGGTTACCTGAGTTTTGCTAACAGGGGTGTGTCAAACATACGGCCCGCGGGCCAAAACCGGCCCGCCAGAGGGTCCAATCCGGCCAGCAGGATGACTTTGTAAAGTGTAAAAATTGCAGAGAAGACAAATTTCAGGTCGGTCATAATGTTTTGTAAAAGGAGAGTTCATTATGTGAAAATGTGAACATTTTCAGAATGTACTTTTTTGCACTAAAACAAAGGGAAACATTGTCGTTATTTATCGGTGCTGTGATTTTATTGGTCCGGCCCACTTGAGATCAAATCGGGCTGCATGTGGCCCATGAACTAAAATGAGTTTGACAGCCCTGCTCTATAATATGACCACCGGCGGCTTTGGCACATAAACATGTTTTAAGGCACTCCACGCCTTCAGAGCAGTCTGACCATCCAACAGCGTAATAAACCCAAACATTATGTTCAAATTCAGTGCGAGAGACCGACAACAATGTGTTTCAATTTAGGCATTCAGATTCACTCATTCACAATTTTGCAGAATTCATGTTCAACACAACATGTTGAGTCTTCTCTAATCCTTTCTGTTCAAGGGTCCCTCCGGGCTTTTGACTGGAAGTAAAAATCAGTGGGTCATAATGTTTTATGCACTCTGTATATGGCAAAGGAATAATAACACTTATCTACAGCCCAATTCAATTCAGCTCCCCCTCTTGCTGAGTTCACTAATGCTAATTAAAGCGTAACTGGAGGCAGTATTCTCTGCTGGAAATGAGTGTTTCCATGCTGAGCAAGCTTCTTCTAGATGAGCTCCATTACAGCTCTGACAGTAAAGCCAAAGCCACCAACTAAACTACTCGCTGCATGAACAGAAAGGAATCCAATGTAAAAGGAGTTCTTTCATTTTCACTGAAATATATAAATGTATGAAAAAATGTTTAGTTCATTGTTGTAGAGATTTAAAAAAAAATATGTCTGCATCAGTACCTAAGTTTGCTGCACTTTTCACAGGATTTGGTAAAAGTTTAATGCTCTGAATCATTGAGGGTCTGACCAAACGCATCTAGTGAGATATCGGTATCGCGATATGAGTCACAATTTCATTTTTAGATTTCAATTTCACTGAATAAAATCTAAAAAATGATGAGGATGTGATTCTTGTTGGGGTCTGTGCCGAACAAATATGTTCGTTTTATAGACCTGTGTCTGTGTAGCACCACAGCGCTTCATTTGGTATGCTGTGACTGACGCATCCTAACTTTAGCAAAGAACCGCAGTGCGATTTCGATAGAATTTCGATTAATTGTTCAGCCCTACGTTCCAAAGATGAGGGGGAAAAAAAAAAAACTAAATTGTGTAGCCTACAGCAGAAAAGAACTGTCTGCTTTTTCATCCTGTTCATCCATCCATTGTCTATACTGCTCATCCTTCGGGGTGGTGGGGGGCTAGAGCCAATTCCAGCTGACTTTGGGCGAGGGGCGGGGTACATTCTGGACTGGTCGACACTCAGAGACAGACAACCATTCATCCTGTTAATCATCCAGCCCAATATTAAGTCAATATACACAACACATATAGGTTTAGTTTTTGTGAAGATATAAAAACACTAAAATGCTGCAGTCACTGTGACAGCTTCTATCTAAATCTAATGGCAGTGAATTTTAGGTTCTAAAATTAAGCATCATATATTGGCTTAATATCATGAAGCTCGTCATCAAACTAAACAACAGACACAGAAAGAGGGAGAAGTTCAGTGTTTCAGAGTTCAGTGCATAAAACCTCCAGCGAGCCGTGAGCCAGTGAGCACGATTAGAACTAATTCACTGTTGATGCAAACAAAAGCAGGAAGGAAGATTGATTGAGCTTTCTCCACATCGCTGATCGTCACCCCATCAGAAAATATTAGCAGAGCTCGGAGAACCTCTGAGCCTCCCCGACGCAGCGCTGCTGAGCAAACTCACAGGGCAAATAATCTGCCGCAAGGCTGAACTATTGTCAGAAAACACAGCCGCCGCACAGATGATGAGTTTGTGCCAAATGTGTTTCATTTGAATTAGAGGAACAGGAAGTGAGGAGTTTCAATCACCTGCTGTTAATGTTTCGTTCTTTGTCAATGTTTATCAAGTCATATTTAATCTATTAAAGTTTGTCATAGTTCTTAGTTGAAAATGACTAATTCTAACTGTTTTTATGGTTTCTTATAATGTATTTTCTGAATCTGCTTTAAGATCAGTGACATTATTTGGTGAAATGACTGATAACATGAGAATTTGCATTATGAACGCAACATTTCTACAAAAGAATTGACCCATATTTTTCACCGGCTTCGACGGGAATAAAAGAAAAAATCCATCCAGTAACTATGAGGTGACAAGTCTGATCACCGTATTAATCCCCACATGATGTAATATAGTTATGACCTACATTGCCTTGAATTAAAGTCATAAAACAAACAAGTTGTTGTACGCAGGGTTAAGATATCTTATCGCACAGTAGCACCACACCTTAAGTTAAATCTGGGTTAAACAAATACAGCAGAACCTTTATTTGTAATCATGTAACTCTTGGCGCTGCTCTCTGGACAGAAGCAACACCCTCGTCCTAAAAAGTCTGCGGGTAAACAACGAGCAGCGACCGTCCTATCAACACCGTCCATCTGCGTGTGAACTCACACCGCAAGAAACTTTGGTTTAATCTGCACGTTCTGCATCATTATAATATAACATAGAGGACAAGCAAAATAATATTATGTTTGCTTTGATGCAATAACCATCTTCGGCAATCACATGGTATCTACACGGGGAATTTCAAGCAATACTGAAAAGAATGTAAACCCAAACCTGTCTGGGGGAACATCATCATCATTATTTAGATATTAAGATATAATAAATAATTATGCTGTAGTGGGGAAAAACAGTGCTAACCATCGCGCCCCCGTGCTGCCCCCCCTATTAATGCTCCTCAAATGATTTATGATAGTAAAATGAATATGTTTGGCTTCTGGACTGTTGGTCAGACAAAGCAAGACAATTGAAGATGTCAACTTAGGTTGCGGGTAATTACACTGGGCATTTTGTACTATTTTCTGATTACTCTTATCGATAAAACAATTCATCGATTTATCAAGAAAATGACCAGCAGATTGCACTATAATAAAATAAACTGATGGTTCATCGCAGCCCTGGTTTAAACATGTAAAAACATGGGCGCCTTTAAGTATAACTGACAGGCAGCCATCCTTATCTCTATGGCCAGACTGAGCTGCACGCTGGGGCTAAAAATTAGAGTCAGCAGAGGATCCTACACTGCAAAAAATGTCTGAAGAGATAAAAAATAGAAAGAAATCTGAATACAGCTTCATCAGTACAATATACTGTACACATACTATATACTGTATATATATATATATAGATGTATACTGTCATCAGTACAGTAAACTGTTGCTATCACAATACTGGAAACAGGTGAAACTGCAGTGAAAACAAGTCAGGCCCTCTCCTGTCAGTTGGATAATATGGACTAAAAGATAAAAATGATTCCTATTATACTGTATATTTTTGAATTTCCCTTTTCTTTTTAAGTTTTATTCTGTTGTAATTATTCATAGCTGCGTAGTAAAATAAGAATCTTTTTTCATTTTATCCTTTTTTCCTTTTCTATTAGGACTTTACATTTTTTAATTATGACCCAAAACAATCCTCAATAACATAATGCACACCATTTTAAAACCTCACCACCACTTGAATGTATTACTATAAGAAGCACTGTAGAGTAATGCAGAGTAATGAAGCTGACCCTTTTGATGCGCCGGCTCTAAATGTGGCACCGCTCCATCTGCTGAGATGACAGTCACGGTGAAAATGTCAAGTCACTGATAGAGCAGCATCCCTCTACGCAGCTGGCCTGCCCTTTTTTCATTTTGTACCCACACATGTCGGGGTGACACACCTGAAAATAGCAAAAAGCCCACAGGGGTGGGTCGGCACCCACTGAATCCTGGACTACTGCGTCAATCCTGGAGCGTCACTTTGTGTCGTTTTGTGCTGGAGGTAAGTTTGTCTGAGGGGAAGGATCAGTATGCTAGCTCATCTATTTAAGGAGGTTGGTAAAAACCTATTTAGGTCACGGGAGACGTAACATCACTGTCTTCATCTACCTGCTGAAGCGACGGCTTTTGTCATGCAGGCTTTATTCTGACAGGCGTCACTGTTACGAAAAGAGCTTCAGTGCACCAGGGAAAAGCAATATTTTAAGTCTAAAGGGTGGAGAGAGGTATGGGTGGTTATGGGTTATGAAATTGGTGGGAACAGGGTCGGCAGAATGGATGCACGCCGTGCAGTGAGGTGACGTACAACACAGATGTTGACGTATGGCCGTGCGTTTATTTAGAGGTGATACTAAAAGGATTAAAAGTGTGAGCACAACCAAAGGAAGAAGAGAGACACACTCACCTCCTTTTCTCACAGTTAATGTCCTTAACTTCATCTCTCAAAATTTTAAATGTTGAATAGAATGACAAGACAGTTCCTATTTGGCATGAGTGAAAATGTAAAATATTAGAAGAGAGACTGCTGGTCTGCTTATTATTCTGGTTTTGTTCAATTATTTATGCCTTTTTTTAAATTGGCTCATGGATGCTGATGAGGATTTATTCTTAGATATTGAATTTTGACAACGAATGACAAATAATTTTTCAATATTTTCTGGTATCAAAGCAATTCTGCCATAAAAGTATGGAAGTTCAGCACCCAGTCCGACTCTATGTCCTCTGTCCTGTAAGGGATACTTTACAGAGAGCTCAGCGTTATTGCAAAACAAACCTGAAGAGGTTTGATTTGCAATAATGAACGCTGGCCGCTGTACATTATCGCGCTTGTGGCATGACTTCGTACTAAAGAAATCAACAATTTGACGTGAAATTAAAAAAATATATTTTGCTGATTCAAAAATAAATGTATAACTTCCACTAGCAGAACTGCGTCCATACAAACAGTCTGTTATACAGAAAAAACGGGCCGTGTACTGTTGGGATCGACGATTCAGAATCCAATATTCAACCCCCCCTTTAATAATCAGTGTTAAATTACTTGCATGAAAGACTTAATTATTCAAAATCTCCAGGCAATAATATCGTCACTCAGTGTATTGTTCACTGTAAAAAGCCTTAGAATGGCTTCTAGTGCCAAAGAAAAAGAACAACTTGTTTCCTCTGGGACATTTGTTTCTGTTGTCACTCTCCTCTTGTTGTTGGAAAAAAAAAAAAAAGGTAGAGAGAGAGGGAATGTCCTTGGCTGAACAATACCAACCTTACATCATTGTTTTTTCTGCCAAGAGATTATAGCCAGCTCAGGCAATCAGAGCTGCTGTGGGTCCTGATAGAGCCCGAGCTGCCAATCACCAGCACAGCACTCGGGCTTTGTGTGCGAGGGGCAATCTGACAGCAGCTATTGGAGCAGGTCAGACACGCGGTGGGTGAGAACAATGGCAGGAGGTGCAGCCACCGTAGCTTTTCCACTGCGAGGTCCAGCTGTCGGTGCGGCCTCACCTCACCTGAAACTTGGGCTTAAGTGTGACCGAGCTGACAAGCGGGATCCACGCCGACACGACCACGGACCGAAACTGACTCATTCAGATACTCAGACTCCAACATGATGACCATGTTTTCACATTTGGGTGAAAACATTTATATGTATAGCAGTCACACCACGTACGTACATGTGTGTGTGTGTGTGTGTGTGTGTGTGTGTGTGCGTGTATTGACCAGTCACCATGACTATTACAACAGTAACATGATTAGCTGATTCCAGAGCTATGTGGGAGGACTAATCTAATTAGCGCTGCTACATAAGTAGCAGTTGATATTTTTCAGACTGCTGTGGGAGAAAAATCTCTCGTTTTCTTGCGGCTCTTGCAGACCATCACGCTGTATGATATGCAATAGAAATGGTCAGACATTTGCTGAAACGCAGACGCACCATCACGAGCACCATCAGCGCACGTCAATCCGCACAACGCGACACATCCCCACTTCCTGCGTAGACAGGAAGTTCAAAGACAAAACATCAGAGCTGGAGCGCTTCCTTGTTGCTACAACTCATAAGGTCAATGGTGAGGGGAAATGATCGCAGAGCCCTTCAACACACCATATGCAGGAAACAGGCACCGCATCTACATCCACTGAACAACCACCCAGCTGGGAGGTTTTTAAATGACCAACCGAGGAACAGAGGCGAAGCAGTAAACGCACTGCCCGAAGGCGGTGAGGCAAAAAGAGCACTGTGTGGACGGCTGGCCACTGAAAAATGGGAGAAATTCCTCTGTTTGGTCTTTTCTGTTCTGCCTTTTCTTCTTTTATCAGTTGTGAGCAGTGAATTACAGACGTTGAATAAATACCAAGTTTGATATTACTTGTGAAATACTTATAGAAATAAAACCATTCAGTATTTAAGACAACAATTAAAGAAAAAAATAGAAATACAAAAGAAATATATATAATATAAATGGCAATACTTCATTGCGTGGCAGAATCAGGTTGTGTTGTCCTGCCTATCATATTAATCATTTTGACAACCCTTTGATTTTTATTTTTTTTTATCAATGACGTCTAATGTGGTCGTGCCCCCCCCCCCCGACATGTGAACCACTCAATACAACCAGTGATATACTTCTAATACAGTACAGCAACAGCCTAGTTTCAAATATGATGAATCAATAACACATATGATTATTCATCATGTGTAATTCTTTCTGAGGTTGTTAAAGCCCTGAAATCCCCAGAGGAAATAAGCTTTAGACGTCGGTGCCCTCGGTGGTAGCCATGGCCCTGACTGCTGTGTGTTTGGACTGCTTTTCTTAGAGCCTATTTATTGTGGCGATCCCATGTGTAGGTTTTTAAGAATCACAAAAACATACTTATATGCAGTTGGATAATGAAGGCAGAAAATAGGAATGTGATGAGCAGAGAAAAGAAAAATGTAGCAGCTGTGAAAAACAACAGACCAACTCTAAGCATTTGACACCCTTTTTTTTTTTTTTTCCATCAAAGCATCGAAACAAGGTCACAACAGTCACAGGCCGTCACAACACAGACGGAGAGGCCGCCTGAGCTCGGCTAAAAATAAATCCACCGCGGACGTACTGAGTTTCTCACAGCACAAGACATGTTTTGTTTTCTGTGTCTGAAATTAGATTATGGGGAACATTTCAAAAGCATGCCGCGCGGACAGGAAATGACCAGATGAGTGAATTCAGGACAAACGCACCGTGCCTGAAATAAACACACGTCCGACAGCACGGCCACCTGCACCTCCTCGCACATCATTCACCTGCTTAATGAGATTATACAACAGATTATAGCATCCGGTTACCTCTGTAAACGCTTTGTCTTTGCTTTAAATCCTGCAGGGATGCAGATAAGTGCCCCGCACAGCTGAGGGCTTCCCAGTAAACCAGTGAATGCTGATCATCAGCAGATACAGAAAAACAAAAAGGTTAGCTTAGAACGGATGCAGCGTGAACTCTGGAGAGTAACCCAGTTATCACCAGCCTGACCCAGTGGACTCGAAATGGACCGACTCAAAAGTGAATTCTGCTTTCATGTTTTGAGCTTTTTTGATTCTAGGTTGATTCCCAGCAGGGGTTTCCTTACTCCTGATGCCAGCGAGGCTGCGAGGGACGAGTGAGGCAGAGAGAATGCGGGCTTATGCATCTGCGGTCCAGTTGATAATAAAGACGTTAGTTTGACTGTAGAAAGAATGCAGCAATTCGGAGTTTGTGCGCATTAACATTTTTGCTTATTTCTGATTTCTTACTGTAATCATGGATGCGATAGAGACTGATTATGCTTTGGACAGGTGTAGCGGTGCCTGGACAAATGGGTATACTCATTATTCATGGCCCATTTTTCTTTACATTCGGGGCATAAATGAGGATAAACGCCCTGTGTTATTGTTAACAGTGACTCTTTCATATTTATTCCATTCAAATATCGGCCAGTAATATTCGCACATTTTCATGTAACCTCTGCTGCTTGACTTCGGCGACTAACATCAGTCACACAAGAGGAGCAGATTTTGCAATTAGTGCCGTTTAAGCCATTTTTTAATGGTGTATTTTCTCACATAACTGATGGACACAAACTTTTTACAGCATGGAGAACCTTTAGAACCCATATTAGTAGGCTTAAAGAAAGCAAGCTCAATGGGAAGAATCACCTGCCAGCTCAGTGCTGTTATAATGTTGAGACCATATTCAAGGCGTGTGTGTGTGTGTATGTGTGTGTGTGTGTGTCTTCTTACCGTTAACACAGATCTCATATGGTGAACACAGCTCGCTCTCAAACAGGCACCCTGTTTGCAGAAAAACACAAAAACAGCACACAGGTTAGCAGGTTCAGCCTGCACAGACAGGTTCTGTGACTGAATCACACACTTTCTGCATATTTCTTTAATGAAATGAATAATACGCTCAGTGGCAGAAGAGACAGAGAGAGAGTTACTGAGTTAGCTGGAAAGTTAGCACTGGTGCTGTAAATGGATCCAGGTGTGCTCTCAGTCAAAATAACACTTGGTAGTTTACTGCGACACCACAAACTGTCTTGTCTTTAGCCCTATCTGCTCCAAAACACTGAACTGGGGCTTTAAAAAGACACGACATGGGTTGGTTCAGCAAACTTATATTTTAAAAAAAACAGATTTTGTCACCCACCTTTAAACCTGTTGTAGCAGGTCAGTTTTGTTAAGTTAGAGAACAGTTCTGTGGCACCTTAGTACAGAGGAGTTATGGAGGTTCACCACCACAAGTGCTTTCACTTATTGCCTGATGAGATCTCCTCTCAGGACTATGTGTCCATGTGATGGACCCATCAACATTTGGCACCATGCAGTAATGTTCCCTCTCATTTCAAATAATCACAAACACAATATTTTGGTTTAAGAATGTCTATTTTTTCTTTGATTTTCATCATGATATTGTTTTCCAATCTGAGTGCACGCATTTTTGGTTAACAGTTAGTTATCATAAGTTTATCAAGCTGGTTTTGAGTCTTTAATACAGTTTACCTTCTCTTTGTTTCTCCACATGCTGCTGAGTTCCCCGGCAAAAGGGGAGGCGGAGTTTAAGGCACCCTGTTATGCTGGAACACAGGAAGTGGAAGGTGTCAACCCCCAGTGCTGGGCGGGGGTGCTCTGAGTTGCAGAGGCTCCCAGAAAAGTAGCATGTGGATATTTCTTTGGGTTTTGGGTGGTTGTAGTATTTATTGGTAATTATTTGTATTATATCTTTAAGTGGCAGTTGGGTTTATTTTGGGTGTTTAATGGTAAGGAGTTGGATCCACCACCCCCCACTCCCCCTCATCGTTTGTCTGTAGGCTAGCCTATGTGTATATATACCCCTTCTTTTGTGTCATTCATCAGGTCAGGTTTGTTCAGTTCAGATTTCTGTTGCAATATTGGTTTGTTGACCTCAGTTTATTTATTCTATAGTTAGAATTTCTGTTAATACTTTTTCTTTGCTTGTGTATTTTAATCTTTTGCAACCTTGATTTTTCTATTGATTGTTTAATTTGGCTAAATAAAGCCTTAAAGTTTGAAAATTACTCTTGTGTCCCAGCTCCCTGCTGCTTGGTCCCTAACAAGGATGAACTGGACCGTTTATCCTGTTGGCCCATCATTCTTATTATTGGTTGATTTGTTGAACTAATTTCTTCATCATGAGGTTGAACCGCCGCTTTAAACAATCCAACATGTTTTAACGCTTTGCAATGTTTGTTCTTCTATTTTAAGACAGGAATATGGGACCAAATGGTTCAATAGGACATACACTCTGATGTTTTGGGCTTTTTTTTTATACTGCTTTTACACCATTGGTCAGCTGTGGACAGTGAATGCTTACAGTTATCATGAGTGAACACTGGGTTCATCAAGCATGCTCCTTCAGTGCTCCTCTGGGAGACGAGGAAAGGCAGCCATATTTTATTCTACTCCACTTACTGGAGACCTGGCAACGCTTCTTCACACTCTGTCTGTCTGGCTCACACAAGCACACACAGCTCCACACACAGTTAAACAGACTTTCCTGGACCTGCTGTAGATGAGGGGAATGTGGATGCTTGTTTGTTCTTTTGAGGGGGTTTATAGCAAATAAACGTAGCACTCGGGTCCAACAGTGCAGCACACAATGGTCTCTCCTTTCGTATTATGCAACAAACACACGTAGAATTTACAGTTTGGATTCACGTTTGACTGCTCAGGCAGCAGCCGGCCTGTTTTTCTGCACAGGGCTGGATCAGGACCAAGCAGAGCGGCACTGTCAGGTTTTCTCTGTCTGCCAAACTTTGACGTGGAAGGACGATTCAGTGAAAACAACAGTTGTTAGGTGCAGGTGCAATAACTGTGCAGTACAAATACTTCCTGCAGCTTCTACGCAATAAAAGCGCTCCAGTGCGAAGAAATGATAATGTATGATTGTGGCTACAGATGAGGTTAGCTTGAGGTTTAACTGAGCCTCGTTCTCCTGCAAAAACTACTACGATAAAAACCACTACCACTATCAGTAGACCTGCCACTATGTAGTTCTACTGCTACTGCTATTAATCTACTATCTCAACAACCTCTACTATTCCTAAAACATCTACTAATCTTGAACTAAAACTACTTGTAATACTAAAACTGCTTCTTTTTTTTATTACTCATCATCACTGCTACTCATAGACTGTAAATAAGAAGTGGACACAGCCTCCATGACGTCACCCGTTGGTTTCTGGACCACCAAAAGTGATGCTTCATTTTTTTTCCCCACCTCAGACCATAATTTACAAAACAAGCATCATGTATCTGTGCTGAAGACACAGAGAGTTCACCGTCATTTTGTCACAGAGTTCTATTTACTGCTGAGCGACTTATTTCTGTCGACACACGAGTCCTACCGCTGCTGTGGTACCACCAAAAGCATATTTAGACTGCTAATATTACTACAAAGACTGTTACCACTGCTGGTTTCTCTAACACTTCTGGCATTAATAAATTATCAGCTTAAAATGTTTATCTAGCTAAACATGCGCTAATGATGATAACCAATCGATTGCATTCATAATGTATGCACTCAGGTGGGCGTTAGGGAAATACTCCAGGGACTGTTACAGGCAGAGAGCCAGAGCACTGAAACAAGCAAAGCGATGGGATGCTGTAACCATGGCAACACTGGCTTGTCTCTGAGTCCCTCTCTGCCTTCCAGGGATCAAAGAGTGGCAGCGATTATCCCACCCCCCCTTCATCTCTCTCCCATCGCCCTCCACATTTGCACTCTACGAGCTCCTGTTTTCATTTCGTGGCATCATATTTCTTACAATTTTCATCCATCCAGAGAATTGATTTGCTCAACATCCACGTTCCGTGCTTACAGCCCATAGAAACCTGGGAGCCGACCACGGAAACGGCTTTCGAGCAGCGCCTCAGCGTCTACAGCATTTCTGCATCCATTAACTGTTTCCAACAAAGTATGATAATATACAACACATCTGCACTGCCAAGTACCTTTCAAGCTAAAGCTGATTACGCCTATTTTAAGCTTTTTATCAACGTAACATTTATATTGAATATTTAGGTCCAACACATCCACAAAATGTTTGCTGTCTCTTTCATATGTTTCCCTGCCCACTCTTGGCAACTAGCTAAGGCATAAATAATGTTTTTATTACTATGTTTTGTCAACTCAGAGTACTTGGTTAAGGTTAGATAAGTGTAGTTCTGGTCATACAGCTTTGAATACTGCTTACAAATCAATGAGTCACAGTCAGACAAAAGTTGTTGTAAAAATTAACTAGATTAAACTAAACTAAAAGATATTAAACTCAGGTTTAACCTGTGAAAGAACAGTCCCAGTAATTAATCTAAGCACACACAGTGTCCATGAGAGTAAAAGTAAAAACAGTAAATTATAAATACAGTTGCAAGACATAGCCTCAGACAGCTGGTATAATGTCACTGCAGAAACTAAAACAGCCGTCATTAAAAGGGTACTTAGATAATAATCCAACAAGGTCATTTGGGAAGTAGGTAAACTAAAACCCATCTGACAAAATGGCGGATGTATCAATGTCATGGAAGTATAAAGAGACCTGGATACAGTGTTGGTGGCTCAACTTTCTGGGCATAAAAGCACCTGGACCTTCAGCCCTGCTGGACCTATAGAGCATGCTGAGACGCCTAAGTTACGGTTAGCCCTCAGCTCATTTGAATTGGGGTAAAATGATTTAATCTTGCAGCTCCTTTAGACTTTCCAAATGGTATTGGTCTTATGGTGAAACGAGCCATTTCACAAGTTGTGAAAAGTGTATCTATTGATTTACAGACATCTCTTTCACAATGTAAGTCAATGGAAAAAAGTATTTTTGAGTATTTTTTGGGGCGTATTGTTTTTTCAGCGGGCTCAAAAATACTTTTTTTCCATTGTTGTAACTACACGGTTTAGCCACTGTGTAAAATTAGTTTGGACTTGGCTTGGATTGGACCCCAGGTGAAAAGGCTGAATTCATTTCAAAAAACATTTGGGATACTTGAACTTCAACATAACCAATAAATGAATTTTAAATGAACATATGTATAAATGAGTTGAGTGATTATTTCACTAATAATTTAATGAATGTAAATGAACACAGTATGTGTACTGAAATGATCCTCAATGCTATACACACATGTGATTTTACACGAGTTAGCATGGAATCTTCTCTCGGGTAATTACAGAAATGTACTTTTTTACTTTTTCATATTTGCTGTTATTTTGTGCTTCCACAGTTTAAAAATGATCAAAATGGAAATAAAACAGGACACATTCAAAGAGGCTGCATGAATCCCCCATAAACATGCTTGTTGTGAACACGCTCAGACTCTTTCCTCTAACCAAAATCAACAGCAGCCACTTTTCAGATCTCCACATGCTTTCAAGCTCTGAGCCCCATCTCAGCCCCATGTCAGAGCAGCCTCATTTTCTTCTTACCCAGGATGCAATTTGTCTCTAACGAAGACATATCAGAGAGAAGCCTCTGCTATAAGCTCGTGTCATGTTTGCTGGATATTCATTATGTTTCTGTTTTGGTGTAATTAAAGGGAGAATCACCCGAGGCTGTATTTGTTTACATCTCTGTGGGAAAAAAGGCGCGGTAATCACAGTAGCAGCCGCAGTCTTGTTCTAAAGCAGAAATATGTAACACAGAAATGCTGTTTACAAAGAGTCAGAGCTTCATTATCGCAGGTTTGAGGCGTTCATGCAGCATTTGGGCAAATTTCTCCAAAACAGAGTAAAATCAACAAAAGCATACAAGCGTGAAAAGCAATTCAGAGGGACTCCCAATTGAAAGGGAACCATAACTTTTGAAAGCAAAATGCTGTTTACACATTTTACCAACAAATGTTTCCTGACACTCAAAAGACAGAAAAACGTATATAAGGTCTAATAAAATAAAATAAAAATAAAATATTTTTTAAGGGAAGCATTCAAAACAGCAGATGAAATGAATGAGATTTACTTAATTTCAATGCAACCACCATTTTCCATTCTATAATTTACTATTCTCCTGTAATTTGTTTTATTGTAACGTACAGCTATTTCAACCATTTTGGGAGTATGTGAAAAATAACACACTCCAGAATAAAGTGTTTTTTGTTCTTGGTCTCTAAAAGGTAAGTTTCCAATTGATTAGTGAATTGGTGTAAGTGATACTAAAACCAGAGGCACAAACTTGGCAATCTTGTCCTGCTTTTATTTAGTTTTAATGTTCATGTCTGATCATGTATGAACTCCTGCTGCAAAGTAAACAACAGCTGATTAAGTGGAATCTTGCTATGGTTTACACACATTGGTTTGTGGTGCTTTGTGCTTTCAAACCATGAATATTGAGTCAAGGTTGAGAAGGGATTCATCCAGATGCCTTCCCAAATAACATAACACCCCACACCCCACATCCCCTCCTGGCTGTAGGTGCCAAAGTCGAGCCAGAGCTCCTCATTAAAAAGTGATCCAGAGATGTGGCCTATTATGAAGAGAATTTAAAGAAAAATAAGAAATAGCCTTCGTTAAAGGGTAAAAAGATTGTTTTTTTTCCATTTCACAGTTAGAAGTGGAGGATATAGAATATGGCTCTGTGTGCTTTTTTCTGGACTTGTGCTGCCACCGTGAGCTTTTGCTGTCTGGTTTCATCACTCCATACCAGCAGAGTGTGAAATAGGTTGCAGTATTGCACAGTGGGCCGACGCCAAGCCGCTAATGCAGGAGGAACGGAGTTTCAATCAGTTTCACCCTGTGAGCAAAGAGCAGCGTCCAGGCTGTGTGGCCTTTAATGCCTCCTGGCAGGGCCATTATAAGCTGCGCTCATAGGCAAAAGAGGCACTACATTTCCCAGGATGCCATCTGTCTGTTTGCATCACACACCTGCTGCTCCTGAGGGAGGGAGAGGGCCGATGATTAAACTGAGAGCGGTCACCTTGAAAAATAAAGCCAATGATGTAATTGGCCGTATAAACTTTTGGGTATTCGCCCCACGTGAAGCTTGACTTGAAAATGACAGATGACCCATAAAGTAGTCATATTTTTTTAATCTATGAAAGTTAATAATGCGTTTTTACGCCCATTTACATTTACAAGTCTAACCAGATTTTATGAGCTGTAGCTAGTTAGCTAATTATTTTTAACCCTGTGGGTTGTAAATAATACTTGAAACAAAGTTTTGCATTTTTGAGCAACATTTTTCACCTTTAAAGGAGATAAGTACTAGGATTACTAGAGATGCTGCAGTGTAAACGTTCCAAAATCCAACAAAGACGTTAGCTTAAACCATGATACAGCATCCAGGATCGTCAATAATATTGGTGGTTGAGTCTTGAACGAAGGTTTTTCTAATGTCACCTGAGAAGTAATCCTACAGAACAATGTAGCTAACTAGCTAGTCAGTGGCTTTAGTCTTCTTTAATTCTATTATTTGTGTATTTCAATTTTGGAAGATTTCGTTGTATTGATCTTCTTGTTAATATCTGGCCAGGGACAACAGATGAAAATTTGAGACTTTTCACTGATTTCGCTGAGACATTTCAAATGTCGGAATAAAATCGTGAGAGTTTTGGTAGAGTTGGGGCGCCCTCCCGTCATCTTCTGATTTATAGCTTCTGTTGATCAGTGAGCATGCCTGTCAAATATATTAACCACTACTAAATATTGCTCTTGTTCCCATGGATCCAGAATATTATAAGAACTGGAAACCCATAATGGCGCCTATTCAGCCCAGTAAGAATTAATTGTCATGTCCAAAACCATTTCCAGTTTCCCTTCTAGGTTCCAGGTTATGCAGTGCACAGGAGTGTTCATCCACAATATAAAAAGTAATAACTGGCCATGTTTAGAGCTCAAGTTGTCAAGTTGTAAACAGTTTTGCAGACATCTTTTACAATGGTGGTCTATGGAGAAAATACTTTTGGGTCACAGGGGATTCTTCGTTGGTCACTGGTAAAAATTGGCAGAACGACTGAGCAGCAGCCTGGTGACCAGCATGGGACAACTTGGGAGCTCAGCAGTTAATCAATCCATTCATCTAGTAAAAGACAGATATTTAGTTCAGTGGTGTTTGTCATCCTTCTCTCACTGCAGACTGGCCTTCTGTCACATTTACAACAAACGACTTTCATCACTTTCCTTCAGCATTCAGCTCTAACCTTCCCCACCAAACAATGTTATCTCTGTGGGCGTCTTAACTTGATAACAAGTCGGGGGACCAGGCCTTTTAACAGCTTTCCCTGCCTTTGTAGTTTTATTTTTAGCTCATCTACAGGATGACTCACTTTCAGGTTTTTCCCATGGTTGATCAGAACGGGCTTTCCTGATTGTCTCTCGACGTGTTGTCTCTCTGTATATGCATGTAGGAGGCATGTTTTCTACAGTGTACAACGCCTTCAGTGTTTTCTTTGTTTTTTAAGATGACAAAAATCCAATTTGTTTAGGCTTGATTGGCTCTGAGAGAAATGATCAATCATGACAACATGCCACCTGACAATCTAGACAAACACAAAAGGAAGGATTTTGAAGCAAAGGCAGCATTTGATCATTTTTATTCCGTCGCAGCAGAGTCGGGAAATCCATTTCTCAATTAGGAGGTGAGTGAGAACAGCCCTGCTTAAATTGGCGGTAATCTCTCTTTGTCCCCCTCTCCTCTGTCTCCTGCAGTGACAAAACAACCTGCTCCCTCATCCTTTTATTT
This sequence comes from Pempheris klunzingeri, assembly GCF_042242105.1. NCBI lineage: Eukaryota > Metazoa > Chordata > Actinopteri > Acropomatiformes > Pempheridae > Pempheris > Pempheris klunzingeri. Next base: position 17,761,292 of record NC_092026.1, on the reverse strand, counting down.
TCCTCTCATCCTCCTCTTTCTTTCCCTTCCACTGATTGTTCAAAGCCACGGCATTGATCCATCCAACTGGTCGAATGAAGCAGCAGCGCTTTGTATTCAGAGCACTCTTTTACTGTAGCTCTCGGACGCCGGCTGCCTTCGCTACGTACAGAGTGCACCGTATAGACTGCGGATTTTTAATTTTTCCAACAAAGAATCAAAGTGTTATGGAGCAACAGTAAACCAGTTGTTGTTCTGTGTTTCTTTTCTAGAAGTGTTTTTAATTGCATGTTGTGGGCGTAATCATGTCAACTTGTGTTGACAACTTTTACCTGCAAAATATAACTTTCATTTATGTTTGAGCCTGAAAAATTCATTTAATTTGGAGGTAAAACTGAAATATTGCAAACCCTTTCCCTTTAGTGCCCAGGAAAACAGTAGGCAGACAACTACAGCAAGAAAAGGCTTAGTCTTGGTTTCAAAATTGGTTTTAAAAAATTGCAAATTCATTTAGGGACAGATGCCATTCAATGGATGGACACCTGTGTGACCCTGTGTCCTATGAATTATTCACGTGCAGCTAAATTCTGCTCAATAAAATATACTTTGCAGTAAACGTAGCTTGTTTACATGGAAATTCCACTTTGTGTTGATTTTGGCGGTCCCTGTGGACAAACGCGGTAGTGTTTCCAGGAATCAAGACTGCATTGAGCAACCGTGAAACCACAGAGACATAAAAATATATGTTAGAAAATGAATCATGGGGTTTGGATTTATAGCCGATCACTGACCACAGCATCTCCCGACCATCCGGCCAGACTAGCCGGACCAGGCACCCCAGCAGGCAGTGCGACAGCCCCAGGAGGAAAGAAGAGAGCCTTGATGAGAGCATAGACTGCCGCCATTATGAAGAAGTTTGGCTTCACGAGCTTCGCCATTTGGTTTCATGGCCATTGCCATCTCGGTTTTGTGGAGGCGGAAGAGTTCTGTCCTAAAGCCTCCCCTGATTTATCGCCTATTTTCCTCTAAATTGGACAACAATTTATTAAATGAACACCATGCTGTGTTGAAGAAGACTGTAAACTAGCGACTAAAACCATAAACTCATCAGGAAAATGTTTTGTGGGGTAAGAGAAAAGAAGGCTCATTTTCTCATAGACTTCCATTCATTCGGACTTCAACCAGCAGAGTCGGCCATTAGAAACAAGGCAGGCACACGGCACTTCCGCATTGGCTTCACTTGTCAGACCCGGAGGATACGTCCACTTCTTAAATACTTTGGTCTTTGGTTAAGAGCTAAGCTAACCCAGTTTGGACCTCAAACTGCTCCTGGAAAACGTCCGGCCAGACCAAGCACCACAGCGTGTGCTGCCTGGAGGACGGGGAGCAGAGTCTGAATAAGCGGTAGTGGCAGAGTGTCTGCGCTGGTACAAAAAAGAAACAGCCAATCCACTCGCTGATGGTCTCCTTTGCTTATGTAGGTCATATAGAAGCATCAGTATTAAACTGAGGCTCTTTCATAACTAGTTAACTCCTCATAGTAGGTTTCAGAACCCAACTTTTAATGAAACAGAATCTTCTTTCACTCAAATTTCAGCAGGTGAGACTTCCTATTTCACATTAATTAAATATATGGCATCTCAAATACAGCAACCAAAGACTATGTTGTCATTGTGGAGGTCTATCTGAGGGTTATGAGGAAATGCTGATAGCTTTACGTGAGTTGGGTGACAGATGGATCAGTTCCCAGTTAAAAACAGACTGGGAGCTTTCCGGTGAATCCGAACAGCACGGAGAGCAGGAAGCACAACAAACCCCTGCAGGGCCGAACAGACACGTCTCACTGAGATAAACGCTCCCGAACAGATGTGGCTTCACCTGTACGCTGGCAAGGAACCACAACAGGAGGAGACGTCAGTCAAACACAGCCGGAAACAGCAGCTTTTCATCACACTCTCCGTCTCTGCACTCCGTAAACACTAATCCAGATTGATCAATTTGTTGATCGACGTCAAGTCAATGCAATCAATAAAGCAAACACCAGCAAATGTAACCGAGCAAACGTCAGGTACAGCTGGATTTCACCACAGGACGATGTCAGGTTTATAGTCACCATGTGTGTGTGTGTATTTTTTTTTTTCTGAATCCTGAATAATCCTCAGCTTTTCTCAGCAGGATCACCTGAGAGGAGCCGCTTCGCTCTGTGTGATTTTAATCATCACAGCAAAATCCACACGAGTGTTTAGTATAAGTCAAAAGTACGCTGCAAAAATGGGAGTCTGGTGCTGTCGGATATGTTTCATTAGTGCCAGCAAGATATCTGAGAATCAGTAACCCTCTTTTTTCATTCAACAGAAGAAGCCGAACTTCGAGCAGCCAAACAAACTAAAGCAGTAATTTGTAAGATTTAGATTCAAATCAGAAACTATCTGATCAAAGAATAAGCCAAGAAGACTATAAACATGACCTTTAACCTTTAACCTTAGCAGAGGTACACGGCTTCTCAGATTTTTGCCTGTGTTTCTGTAACACTTAATGTTTAAATTTGGAAACAAAAAGCTCTTTTCTACATGTTTCTTCTTAGTATCTAACTGGTAATTTGGCCTCCTAAACACTAGTCTCTCATCGCCAGAACCATCTCCATACTTTCTGGAGAAAGGTCTGGCTGATCCCATTACCGTTCTGGTGAAGGGAAGAGAACCCTCTGACTTGTTTGAGTTTCTTTAAACCAGTCACAGTCACCCTTGATAATTAAAGCCGGGGGCGGTGGGGAAGAATTTGTTTTGGTGGAACATTTTCTCGTGAGGAGGCGATAAAAAAAACGAAATACTCACCACATAAAACTGTAAAAGACATATGTCGACTGCGCGATGTGACATTTACTGAGATAAAAGACGAACATAATGAGATCATTGGTGCCCCGGAGGTAAAGCCTGCCTGTACTCCAGCTCACTGGACTCTTTAGCTCTAGCTGAACATTATCAAACCCATATCACGGACGTGGACAAAGTGGAACAGATCGGTACATCGGCGAGTCACTGCCAGTGGGGCCTGTTACTGCCACAGTTAGGAGTACTGCCAAATCACCTCTGACTGGCGACGGCAGATATCAGCTGAAATAGTCAGCCAGTGGCAGGCTTCATACCCACCGCCTACTTCCTGTGAAGTAAACACAAACCCCACTGTCTGGATAGCAAACACGTTGTATAAAGGTGAGAATGAACCATATCAAATTCTTAAGAAGTCATTATTTATTCCGCTTGGTGAGTTTCGCTGTCACAGTGTGAGTAAGAGCTGTAGCTACATGCTGTAAATACAAGCTTTCTAACTAACAAACCCGCCAAATCCTGAGTTAACAGCCTTTTCTATTCCCCTGTTTATATTAAGCTGTTATCTGTGATTCAAGATAACCACCAACAGGGAGGAGATTTGATGAAAAACAGCAGCCAAAGCTGATTACTGGTAACAAGTGCATGCAAAGAGGCACACATCTGTACTGGTAGTAATAAAAAATGTAAATACTGAAGTAAAATACCTCCAAACTACACGGGAAAGTACAATACTGAAGTAAATGTGCTTAGTTACTTCCCATCATGAACAAGAATCAGCAGAGGCTCCAAAAAAAGGTTAAAAGTTAACATTATATACCCTCGTCTGTCTACATGAATGACAGCACAGTTACAGTAAACCCCCTCTGCGGCTGCCTCGACCGATCCGACCAATCAGCATGAATAAAATCTTAATGAGCGTTGCCATGGGAACGGTCACACCAGGCGAACCAGCAGTGACCTTCTCCAGGTCCAGGTTAATGATTAGGAGACCTGAGCTGAGCGCAGTCTGTGGTTCAGATCCCTGAAGGGGAAATCTGGCTCACAGAGAGGCTTCACGTTCAAAACACACCGAGAGGAGACACGACAGGTCAGTAAACAGGAACTGAAAGTCAGCCACCTCGAAGAGATGCTATTTGAAAAGTGCTTTCATGCATCATATGTGATGGCTGTGATATGGGATGGAGTTAGAGTAAATACTCTATTAGAATAAACAGAGTCGGGCCTCATTTTAAAATCAGAGGGTTGTGATACAAACACATGATAGAAACATACTTCTCGAACAAGTATTTGCAGTATATAATGTAATCAAGTATTAAAAGTGAAAGAACTCATAGTGAAGAATGTTTTTTTTTCACTGTTGAATTTGATTTTAAAAAGTGAAATAATGAATGAAGAATGAAACACTAAAAAGTGGACATAAAGTTCCACAAATACCAGAAAAAAGCACGTTTGAAATCCATGTTTTCACGTGAGAATATATGATATTTCACCAGTAAAATGTACAAAGGTCACATGTTGACAAGCGAAACAGCATTTCACATGTCATCATGAACCACTGAAGTGATTTAATCACACAAAACTGGTCCAATTCAGTTTTGGACTGTTGTTTGGATAGAATAAGAAACATGAAGACATCACCTCATCATCTTAATCTCATTTTAATGGAAAATCTAAATCTGCACAGTAACTAGTGATAAGAGATAAATAGAGCAAAGTAAAAAACACAACATTTTCCCTCTGAATTGTGGTGAAAGAAAAGCAGAAACTCTCCCAAAATGGAAACACTGAAGTACCTGAGACCTCAAAATAGGTCAAATCACATGAAGTGGCCTTTGAGCTGAAACGTGTTCTCTTTAAATATCACCTGTTTCATAAAAAACAACCAACTCGTCCTGACAGAAATACAACAGAAGGTTCAGGCCCCCACATCAGATGACATCTCTAAGGTGGACGTATCACGTGTTCAGCTGAGCTGCGTCTCGCTGCCGAAGCACGGCAGAAAAAAAAAAGAAACCCAAAACGGAGATAGTGCATCGACCGGGCGGCGTTCCCCAAACACCCTGGAGCTCCCACTTCATCATCCAGCATGGAAAAAAAAAGGCTAAAAGTGTCTAAAAGAGAGAAACTAATAGTGACCACAGACGATGTTTGGTAGGATTACAAGTAGGTAAAGATTATTTAGCAGAGCTTCACGGGAGTAAAAGAAAAATAAAGACTAAATATGTATGAGAACATCATAAATAAGATCATGAAAACAGTAAAAGAAACAACAATGAGCCATAAGAAGGAACAGATCTGAACAATGGAGGCGGCTGAAGGCCAGTTTGAATAAACGTGTTTTCAGCTGCGTTTTAAAAGCATCAGCTGAGACTGCAGATCGAATATTGTACCACAACGTCGGAGCCTCCGCTTCAAAAGTACGATCACCTTTGGCTTTTAGTCGAGTGCGAGGGACTGACAGTAAACCCTTGTCAGAGGACCTCAGGGACCTGCCGGTGATCAGAGATGTTGGGGCCTGCAGGGCTCTGTATGTAAGAACAAGAACCTTAAAATGAGTCCTGGACCTGATGTGAAGCCGGCGTAGAGAGAACAGGACTGGGTGTGATGTGACTTGATCTGCTTAGCAGCACTTGCAGCAGCGTTCTGGACCAATTGTCGGCGGTTCAGACGGGAGACGACTTGCTGAGGCAGGTGAAAAGGGAGTTAAAACAGTCTGTAATACTACAGGTGGGTCTGCAGTGTGCCGCTGCTGCTGTGACGGCAAAAACCTTCCACTTAGCTCACCTCTTTCCTCCAAACCTACTGGTCGGCTCAGAGGAAAATAGGCACGGAAAGAATGTGCAATTATCTAACTGCACAGGAAAACTACATTTGAATACCCATTTGATCAAAATAGCAACATCAGAGAGAGAAGCTCAGGTTACACTGATGCATGGTGATGGGAATATGAGAAACGTACAACATGACGTCTATCATTTTTTCACTATGAAGAACAAAAAACCCGTCACTCTGTCTGCAGCACTGAGATCAGAGAAGTCAGGGTCTCCTTACAGCCTCGCACAAAGCAGCGCCGTCGCTCATCAGCATCTGTCGCTCTTTTTACATCAACAACAAGAACTCTCAGATCTTCCACAGTCTTCCTTTTACAAGTTGTCCACGAGAAATCTGGTGAGACTGATTCCCTTTGGACATTCGCACACCAAACTCTATTGGGCTTTTTTTAAAAAGAAATGAAAGACCTGTCTTTTTAATCAGGCTTTTAGTTTGGGTTAACTGTGATGGTACCACTGTCGCTGGTTTGTTGTATTGGGATTAAACTGTTTTTGTTCATTTCTCACTTATGGCTTTTTCTTATTGTTTATTTTCGTCTGATCTGGGTTTGTTTAGCTCTCTGGGCTGCTTCTTAGCGTGGATGCTGCTTCATTACGTCATGTAGCCATCAGCTACAACACCAGTGATCAGTGAAGGGGAGGTACCTGGAAAAAGTCATCCACCAGAGCTTTAGATTGGATATTTCTTATCTCAGTTTTGTATTTTTTTTTTTAAAAAACCATTCACTCTCGGGTCTACAGGAACACAATGAGTGCAAAAAGCCATGAGGGGATTATGCAGCAAACATGAACCGAACACAAACTGGACATTTTCACACGATCATCACATGTAAAGTTAAGAATGAAGGTTTATCAGTTTGTTAGCATTACGTTGAGGTTTTGGCTCTATGAAGCTCGACAGAGTGATGATTCCTCCCTGAATGGAAACTGGATCACGTTCAGAGTCTTTCCAGTGTGCTGCTTCACTGTCAAACTACTTTCCGTCTGATTTACTTAAACTGTTTCGGCGTGGAAACCTCTCTGACTTTGCACAGGCGCATTTCACATTTGGAAACTTCCTGTCAATTAAAAAAAAGCCCCATTTGATTCATAAACATATTATTTCCTAAAATACACAAGAAACTGCGCAAAGGAACATTATGACACAAAAAAAATTGACCTCCATCAGGGGTCAGCAAGACAAAAACACTGCCAAGCATTAACAGACTATTCAGGAAAGAGCTGTACTTGTGTTTAGATACAACACAAGATAAAACTAGTATGAAATGTAACACGGTCACTGTTCAATACTGCAGACAGACAAGCACGGTAGTGGAAATATACTAAAGGCTCATAACAGGAACATCTTCAAAATGCTGTAACAACATTATGTGCAAAAGTTCTCTATAAAATACATTGTGATTACAATTTGTAATATTCAGCTGCCATGGGGAATAATGAGAGACATTTAATAGGGACAGCTTCACCTCATTCCATTCATTCCGAGTTTATCCATGTCTGAAGGTTTTTAAGTCTGTTTAAAGCGAAAACAGCAGACAGACGCAGCCAGAGACCATCGAAAGAGCCACACATTTGCCTTAAGAGCTGGAGGAGACCAAAAGCAGAGCGATAAGGAGGAGGTCAGGGTGACTAGACGGGTCGAACGCAGCCCGTTCACCCATGAGGCCTTCTCATGGGACTTCTGACTTCTATTCCATCTTATAATCTATTCCACTCTTTTTTTAAAGAGGTGAAGTATTCAGTTAGGTCTAATATTTGTGTTATCAATACAAGGGGGGCTTATTATTGTAGTTTTTTACTCAGTTTTTCCCTGTTTATATTAATCCATGGTAGATCACATTGCATATGGACATTACAACAACATCACCAAAACTGGAGTCTGTTGCCGCTTTTTATTTGCGGTACTTCGTGTATGTGTAAGCTCCTCAAAAGCTGGTCTTAAAGCATAAAGCAGAAAAATCTGATTATCATAATAAGTCAGGAAGATATTTTTATCTTTTGTTTATGAATAACAAAAGATTTTTACGAAGAAAAGACGTCATGACATGTCAAAAACATGTCCATTGAACCGTATAGATCGATAACAGTGCAGCTGGACGAAGATATTAAAGGCTGTGGAGAGAACGCTGACGGTTCCTAAATATAAATGTGTAAATGGAGACTGAGCGCTGCAGCTCGCCGCTCTCTGTTGTTTAACTGCTCGTCTCCTCAGCTGAGTCTGTCCTGTGGCAGCCATACTCTCTGTGTGCTGGTTATGTAATCTGAAGGAGAGGAGGAGGAGGAGGAGGGTCTGGACACACACACACACACACCTCCCTCTCAGCACCAGCTTCTTCCTGCTCTTCCTCCTCCTCTCTCCATCTCCTACAACACATTTCTGCATCAGTCATCCTGCAGGCTCTGATTCTCAAATCAGTGGGGGAATATTAGATATCGGCTATTTATAGACTCTGTGCATGAGAGAAATGAACGTCTCCAGTCTACAACACACACACACACACACACACACACCTTTATGTTTCCGATCAATAGCTGTCTCTGTCAGGAGCACAGAGCTTTGCTATGTTCTCACTGATGGTTGCTGCCTGTTCTTGTTTACAAGTGAGTGAACACAGAGCAGCTCTGCCTGTAAATTATTATTATTTAATATCTGGCACTGGTGTGGTATCCTGTCAGTGTTTCTATATTTCCCTGCGCTTACTTTATCAATTTAATACATTAATTTTAACATATTTCCCTGCTGATTTCTTGAATTCTTTTTTAAATCATTATTTTTTTCTTTTTATTTATTTTCATTTTAATATTTTTTTAAATAAATAAGTATTTGACATCAGTGATTCATCTGGGATTATGGTACACACATTTATTTAGAATATTTCTTTTTTTTTTATTGATTATGCTGTATTTTCATTTAGTCTGTTTTGTTGTGAGATCATTTCTGAATTATTTTTAAAAATTAAATCTTAATCCTTTATTCTTTTTTTTTTGTTTACTTTAATTACTTTATTATTTATAATTTTTTTGCATTTTTATTGGCAATTTGTTGTTGTTGTATACTTTATTTTGTATATATCACTTTGACTTATATTGCATATGTTTTTTTATTTTAGCATTATGTAAAAGAAAACCTAAAAAATCTAAATCATTTCAAAAACTATTATGTTCCATTTTCAATTATTCTATCTTTTATTTTACACAAATAAAACTATTTTCACATTTTTCTTTCTCGTAGTTTTATTTCTAATATTTATTTCTAAAGATTGTATTATTGTCACAGACTGACAGGTTCAGGCCCTCTTAACAAATTAATGGCCAATTTTCCTGTATTAGCTCCAAACCCAGGATGAGTTTCTCTTCTCTAATTTCGAAGATATTCCTCTGAGGTTTCGTGTGTTTGCAGGGGTTTTTTCTGCTGAAGCGTATTTACATGATCACTGTGTTTGTTTTTCCTCGGCTCAGGTGAAGCTGCAGTGAACCAGCCTGCCGGTTCCTGGCAGCACCGCCGATAAAATGTTGACACGGATCAAAATCAAAAAACAGTCTGACTGCAAAATGGCTCTGAGGAGGTCCCTGCAGGACCGGAGACAGTCCGGCATTACTGGGAAAATAATCTAATTTACTCACCGAATCTCCTGTCCGCAGAAACGGGGAAGCAGCTCTGGGAAGCGAAGAGGAGGAGGAGGAGGAGGAGGAGGTGCTGGTGGAGGAAGGAAATCGGCAAATGATCCATGTCTCTTCTGGGTTATTCTCGCAAAGTGTTAAAACGCCATTTCTTCCAGGGAGGTTTGGTTCGTCTTCCTTCCCGCTCAGAGTGGCTCCTCCGCGGCTGGAGGAGCGCAGGAGAGCCGGAGCACACGGGCGGGGATGGATGTCGGAGGAGAGCAGAGAGGATGCAGGGCGTTTCTGCTGCTGCTGCTGCTGCTGCTGGAGGCACGAGTGTCAATGCGCCAGTGGTTATAGGTAGTGTTTCCTGTTGAGGTTTTTCAAAATAAAAGCCTTGCAGCTTCGGTAAACTGCACATTTAGTGAAGTGCGATGCAAAGGAGAAAAGGTGGGGAGGGGAAATCTAATTGGACTCAAGCAGTAAACTTGTTTATTTGTATAAAAGTTATCTAGATCTGTAGCAATAATCACAAAGTGCTTCAACAGTAGAATTTAAAAACAAAGCTGAAGAAGAACAAATGAGACGAAACATAAAACATCAGTCATACAGTGCTTTTAGAAATATACTCACGTGTTTCCTTGTTTTGAGTCTTATTGTGTTCATTTCCACACAATGTGTCAAAATAAAGTTACCATTGAGAAAAAACTCAGTATGCTGCAGTCGGCCTCCATTTTAAGTGAAATGCTTTTAAGAAGATTTGTATCAATATGGTTCACTTTGAATTTGATTTTTTTCTTCCTCATTTGTGTTTTTATCTTAAACATATTTTGTAAAAATAAATTACATGTGTAAGAAATTAAATATACATTTACAGAAGTCTCTTCTATCACTTAAACTAGGAATTAACAGGTTTTAGTCTTTAGTCTAATCTTTTTTATTATACAGACAGAGTTTAGTCTCATAATACACATTTTCCTATTATCGTCCATCCTTTTAAATGTTTGTTTTGAAGGTCAAATCGGTCAATATCCGGATTTAATCTTGTTTAAACTGACTTGACGGGTTCAGGGAGCCCTCTGCTCTGATTCAGCACTACTGCTGCCTTCAGGCGCTGTCGGACAAACAAGCAGGTTCTGAGTTGAGCGCAGATGAATTGAAGAAATGTGGCCAAGGCCGCTGAAGTTTGGGATAAAATGAAAAAAAAAAAGAGTTTAAGAAAACTCTTCTTAAAACAAGCTAATATCAGAAAATGACGTATGACTATTGGTTTATATTTGCAGGATGTTTTTGAAGAAAATTTGACAAAACTATTTTTCTTTTTTCTTTTTCAAATGAAAAGTGTTGCGAAATACACTGACAATATTCACTTTCTTGTCCAAGATTAGATAAGAACATTGAGATCACCTCCAAAGCTCACTGATTAACGTGCTATATCTCAAATTTCTGTTATACCTCAAATAATCCTAACCCAGGGTCAAATTTCTTGGCACAAGGTTAAGGTTAACTATTGTAGGGGCCCCAAACACTCAGTGGCCCCAAGAGCCCTGTAGTCACCTTGTGACATTTGTTATATGGTGGTCAGGTTTGTTTAAGAATATTCAGGACTGAAGCACATTATCACAGCTTCAGTGCTGGTTCTAGTGTCAAACTGTGCATGTCGTGTCCTCCTGAATATATCTGTGTTTATACACAGAGTAAATTACCACCAATAGGGCGATAAAAGGGGCCCACAGCTCAGAGGTTAATCTAGCCTATTTTAAAACTAACATTATTGCAGTGAATTTTACTTGTTGCATGCTCTTGAGGTGATTTACATTCAATTAAATTACCACGTAATATCTTAAAACTGTAGAAAATGCTCAGAGACGGGGTACTAATGGATGATTAAAAGGGCCACAGCAGCTCATTTTAGAGGGCACCTGGTCCTCATAAGGATAGAAATACACATTCACTTTCACTGATTTCACTTTCATTCACTTAAAATACCCATAGATCTTCAGTCAGCATGCAGCACATTCTTAAACTTTCTTTTTTTGTGACCTGCACACATTAGATTTACATTTATGGGAGAAATGACAAGTATTGTGTGTGTGTGTTACCTCTTGCACTAATATCCAGAGGCTATCCAAGTGGGTCAGAGTCTGATTCATCAAGATATGGGGAGGGAGGAGTGATTTTAATAGGCTGTAGGGAAAACTATGAGGCCTCTAAGCGCACTTTATGGAAAACAACAAAATATTTGACAACATTATGCAGACGACACACAGATTTATATAACAATATTACCAGGATGTGGATGTGGCCCCACAAACGAAACTAAAACAGAAATCATTGTTTTTGGACCTGAAGAAGAAGTCAGTGTTCTCACCACCGCTAATGTTTATAGATGACAAACCAGACCAGAAATCTTGGTGTAGTCCTTCACTTAAATTTTAACATCTACATTAAGACAACTACAAAATCACCTCAGGGATATATCGAGAATAAAGGACTGATGGCGTTTATCTTCTGTGGGTTCAAGTAGGTCTCTCCTTAAAGTCGATCAGGCAGCAGATTCAGAGTCCCCACTAAGAGCAGGAGAGACCTCATTAGTCCTGTTCTCACATTGTATGTGAAATGTGTTGTGTTCCCTTTATTTCCATGCACTGGTGTACTGTTTGTATGCTATAAAATCTAGAATATTGTATTACACTGCACCATGAGCATTGCCAATCTTTTAGAATGTAATTAAAAAAATAAATCCCTGCAGTATATTGGACAAACAAATGAATGTGTTGGGAGTTGAGGCACCAATAGATTTGTCTCTTTTATTGTTTCATTGTTTTTAAGTTCTTTTTGAACACTTAGCAAACTTATTTACACATCAGACAATATTGAAGTCATGTTCGCGTCGATCCGATGAATTGAAGTCCAGTATTCACGCTCCTTTTAGCTAAATTTTTGGTCTCCACCACCTCCTGAGGGAAATATCTTGCTCTTTAGCTGTTAAATGATCCAACAATGTTCACCAGCTGGTCTCTAACTGTGTCCATTTGCTGTTTTTACGCCTTTTCCTCCTCAAACAGCTGTCTGCTGTGGCTGAAAACGACACTGTGAGAGCTGTGAGAGTGAAGCAAAACAGCAAAGTTGTGGGCCGGACGGCTAAAAAAAAATTAGCTGAAACTCACTATAAAGCTTCAGAGAGCTGAAAGGAGCTGCAGATTAATTTCTCACGTTATCATTTCACATATTAATATAAAACTCTCTGTATTGGTGCTTTAAGAAAAGTAATCAGGTCGTGTTGCAGAAGAGTTACACCTCTAACATGGCTGCCAGGGAGTGTTATAATACTTGGATGATCCTCGACGGCACCTTAAACTGTGAAAAGAACGGTCAGACGCCAGAGTGCTGTACAGCTTCATGCTGCTATAGCCAGCTAAAGCTCTTTATTTGTTTTAAAAGACATTTAGGAGACATTCGAAAACATGGCAAACCATTGTAGCATTTGGTTGGTTCTTTTTCATACACGTAAATATCTCTCGGTCGTGGGAATTTTAAGGCACAAGATAAATTAAGAAGACGGAAAAGACAAACCGCCTTTCAGAGGACAGAGTCCACCCCAGAGGCATACGCTCAGATCCGATGGCTTACAACAAACTCAATGATTCTTACAAAAGTAAAACACAGGACAGGACAAAGATGGTGACAGCTGGAAAACACAAGTAAAAAAAACATTAAAAGACATAAAATGCAGAACGGCACAGTTTACATACATGTGCGTAAAATACTTTATCGATATGTGATGTGAACACAAGGCAAAGTCTACTGTATATCTGCGTTTTGAAGGTCAAAGGTCACACCAGCCTCCTCTACTGTATATCAACACAAAATCGCTGCTCTTTGGCTTTCTATGGCGGCATAGATAACATATGCATTTATTTTATATGTTTAATACCAAGTATTCTGCGTAATTGTTACCGATATAAATCCCTTCTGAGTGAGTGCTGTAAAGTCCAAGCAGTGTTTAATAAATGATGTGCATGAAAAACAAAATGTCATTCTCAACACGTTCCTGTCTGGCTTCAGACGGCGCTACGCAGATTTTGTGTGCAACTGCAACGAATGAGACGCAACAGCAGCGTGTTAAAAATGACCCTTTATGACAAGTTAAGACTAACGTTGATTCATAAACTAAACGCGAGCAGCTCAGAATGATTGTAGTGGAGTTTATCACGAGATCATCCTCACTGAAAGCTGTGAGCGCCACAAGAAAAAAACAAAAACAAACAAAACAAAAAGACGTACTGTCCCAAAGTGTCAAAAATCTTGGTGAAATCTTTGTGATTCTTTCAGCCCGTTCACCTAAGTGTTTGCACAGTTGTGTAAACTGTTAATTCTCATATAAATGCGATAAATACTCGCCTGGTCTCAAAGAATAATCTGAACTCCTGTGGTGAATTCAGGACAGTAACATACATGGAAACCGCACAGAGTTACATCACGCTCGCCACACTGCTGCTCCGTTTCACCAAAAAGAAAAAACCCCAAAAATACCATTCTAGCTTACAGATTAATTCCAGTTTTTCCACATTAAAAGATAACTAATGAAGGGAAATCTGGAAGACTCTTACTGTGAAAAATTGGCTTAACACACAACAAGGAAAAACTGGAAACACTGGAACGTCTTGAATTAATGAATAAAAAGTGAATTTCTGTTAGAGAGGTGAAATTCAGAGCATCAGAGTGGTGAGTGTGACATGAGCCTGCTGTTGTACATTATCACCTTAAATTACCACCAGGAGTTTGGATCACCTGTGGAACAGGTGGGATTAGGACTAAAAGCCTGTTGTTCTCTCTGCCAAAACACAAATAATGAGAATTTATTTGAGAATTTACAGTCTGGTTGTCACAGTGACTTTTGTTAATACTGCCAACGTGAAGAACTTTTTCAGTGGCTTTAGATAAATGAAGAAAATATGGGCGAAAATTTTGATGAATTATTTTTACAGCTGAATTTGATGCTGTAATTACCTTAAAGGAACAGTTCCACATTTTGGTTTCTTACCAACACTTGGATGAGAAGATCGATAACACCCCTTGTCTGGTAAATATAAAGCAGCATTCTCTCTAAATAAGGTAACAGAATCCACCCAAAAGCTCACTGACTGACACGTTAAACTAAAGCATAAAAACAACAGATGTGGTGGACTTTTTCTTGGCCGGGTGCAGCTAAGTCAAGCACAAGACAGACAAGAAAGAACGTATAAATTAGTGAGCTTTACAGGTGCTGAAAGGCGGATTCTGTTACCTTCAGACAGATCCACGCTAGCTGTTACCCACTGTTTCATGTCGATATGCTAAGCTAAGCTAATCCTCCCCTGGCTGCTTCACATTTAACAGACAGTCGCATCTTCTCATGTACCTTTCAGTAAGAAAGCAACGGCAAAAATGCCAAACTATCCCTTTAAAAAAAAAAAAATCCATCTTTATTGTTTCAGGAGTTGACAATTATTTGTTTAAATCTGATGTAAAAAGGACCCGTTAAAACAGACATTTCTCTCCTGCATGAAATTAGATGATGTTTAAATTGCAACTAAAAGTAAAGATGATCCCCAATTGATTAAAAAAAACACACAGATGTGCAAATATTATGTGTGTGTGTGTATATATATGTATATATATATAAACACTTAAAGGCCTTATTTCAGTGTAACAACAGGTGTATTAACAGACAGAAAAGAACTACTCTTCTCACATCAAATCTGTCACACTCCTTGTGTTCTTTTCCCTTAACACACACATTATTCCAGTGGAATAAATGCCAGCTCTGCTTCAGAAACTTTGTCCAGAATGTTTTTCATTTAAAAAAAATTAAATCAAATCAAACAAAATTACAATCATTTGGCCAAATAAGAGACCACCTCTCACGCCATCTGCTGTGTCACTGTAGATATTTACAAACTTGTACATGGTCGAAACTCGAGGCAGGAGAAAAAAATAGACTGTTCTCGTCTACTGCCGTTACAGATTCTCCTATAAATATGGAATATAGACTTCCACAGCAGTATTATGTAATATATAGTATTCTACACGTTCGGTGCTCCCTTTAGTCTATCAGCCTTTCACTTCTTAAAGGGGAGGTTTGCCTTGCGACTGATGTGATTAAATGTGTGTCAAAAGCTCCTTTTCCGTTTCCTTTCTTACAGTCAGAAAAAATGGAGATAAAATTAAAAAAAAAGCCACACTGTAGACTTGAGTGACAGTGTGTGGTGATATGATGATGACGCCAATGATGACGATGATGATGATGATGATGTCTATAGTTGGTGAGGCTTCGTCAGGCCGTCTTCGCTCAGCTCATACCTGCAGGAGGAGGAGGAGGAGGGTTTTATTCGGCTCAGGCGTCACTGTTTTATTCATACACAGACTTTATGGAAATAGTTTTGCTTTGTGTTCTTTTATGTGGCTCGGAAATATTTTATATTTTGTTGAAAATGTGTACAAAGGTTCTAAATATAAGACAGAAATATATGAAGAAATGGGCCTTTCCATGTGGTCATTTTTATAAACTATTTAATTACTGAATTTATAAAAATGTGCTAAAGCACTTTATAAGGAT
Source organism: Pempheris klunzingeri (assembly GCF_042242105.1). Taxonomy (NCBI): domain Eukaryota; kingdom Metazoa; phylum Chordata; class Actinopteri; order Acropomatiformes; family Pempheridae; genus Pempheris; species Pempheris klunzingeri. The sequence goes on along the minus strand of NC_092026.1, from coordinate 17,745,450 downwards.
TTTGGTCATATTGCTCAGCCCTAATTTAGGTCACACATACTATATATATATATATATAATAACAGTGAACAACTTGAGATGAAGAATATTGTGATATTGACATCCTTAAGTGATAATATTTAACAAGAGGCTTTTATAAAAATTTGAAATTTCAACATTTAATGTGATGATTAAAAAGAGGCATTAAGCTTTGCAGCCTTTTAGACACAAATCTAAGTTCATTCCCACATCAAAGACCAATTTAAAAGACATCCTGTTTTCTTAACATGAACTTTTTATGAGGTGTTGCACTTGGTTCTGTGATTAGATCCTGATTAAGTGGATTAAAGCACTCACCACTGTGTCCAACCCTTAGTGATGTCCTCATGGGTCAAATCCACCAGGACCTGATGAGAAAACGCGACACAGTTTGCTTCAGCAACAGAAATAAAGACTGAACTTAAATGACTGTAAACATGTGAAATATTAAGTGACATTATTTTATTATGTTCAGACCAACTAGATTTGAAGATGTAAATTTAAGCACCATATTGAGTTTGTAAATGCACTCACAGATCAGGAAAACTCAAGATTTAAAGGAAACAAAGAGTTTGAGTTAAACACATTGATTTAAAGACAGTTCCTCAGGGTTTACACATGTAGGAAGAAGCCAGCCTTTGGCCCTGTTATCAGTCAGTCTGGTGATAGTCCGTACCTTTCCCAGAAGGCCCTTGTGTTTGGAGAGCAGGCCTCCGCCGTTCTTCACCGCGACATCCAGAGTCCGTCTGTGGAGCTCCACCAGGGAAACCGTGAACTCGAACCTGAACCAGACGGAGAGAGGAAGAGGAAGCGCGCAGTGGATTTACAACTCAGCTACTGAGCAAGCAGCAAAGTTAAGCCGGGCTGAGTGGGACTCACGTCTGATCGTAGACTGGGTTGAGGGTTTTCTTGAACGTGTGAGTTTTCCTCCTGCCCGACCTCCGTTTGTCAGGCAGCAGGTAGAGGCGGACGTAGGGATCCGAGCCGTGGTCGGTGAACGCTATCAGGTTTCTGTGCAGGCAAACGAGTGAAGCAAATACATTTTACCTGAGGGTTAAAACACTGAGCATCCGAGGCGTGCTTTTGGAAGAAACTCCTCACTCTCATCGCTCCGTACCTGCAGGCGTGAACGACCACGATGAGCTTGTTCCTCTGGGAGCTGTGTCTGACTGTCAGCTGGATCTCACCCAGTGGAAAATGACTGGGGCCTGAACCACTACAGAGAGAGAGAGAGAGAGAGAGAGAGAGAGAGAGAGGACGAGTGAAACATCACAACCAGCACCTCATTTTAAAGTCTGTTTTCACTGTAGTGTGAGAGCGTGCAGCTACAACCGAAGCTCAGCCAAGTAAAAGCTTCAGATCTGTAGAAACATCCTCTCAAAGCACAAGGTTGGAGACAGTCTGGGCTTTATTTTTCCATCAAATCAATGAAAATACTACTAATAAGCATTGTGTGTGTAACTCAGCCTGATATATCTTCTTCCTCTGAGCCACAGAGCTCCAGTATTGAGCATGTTGAGTGACATGCTCCGTCATCACCATGAACACACACGGCACTTTATTCTGACTCAGTCCCACACACAATGTCCTGCTGCCCCAAACACTCAGGAGAGGACCAAATGTGGATTCATCCACTGCTGGAAATTTTACACACGAGCTCCCTGCTCATTTGCGAGCAAAAGTCCACAAGATGGTGCGATTTGTTCAAAATACAGATTGTAACTCTGCATTTTTTGTCTGATTTTAATAGTTTAGTTAATAGTTTAATGCAGGAATTAGACATTCGGGGACACTCCGATTTCAAAAATATTTGTGATTTTTTTTTGACATTTTCTGCTTTATTTGCCAGGAGAGTAGGGAGGAAAAGGACGGCGCCCTACTAGGTGAGCTACCAGGGCATTTTCTGTCATAAGATTTTAATGGACACCTGCAGGCCGACCAGACAGCATCAGACAGACAGTTTGATCATTGGATTGACAGATAAATTGATATATGATTGGCTGATAGTTACTTCTGCAGCTGCTGGAGCCTCAGCTGCAGCTCCTGCGCAGCGTAGGGGTTGGAGATGTCTGAGGCGATGCTGGGCGTCGGCTCCTTTCCTCCAGCCAGGTACTGCTGGGAACCAGAGATGGCCAGGTTGGAGGTGCTCCTCCCGCTCTCCGCCAGGCCGTGACCTCCTCCCCCGCCCTGCCCCAAGTCTGTGCTTCCAGGAGACCTAAAGGGGTCATCGGCCTCCCTCCGCCGGTTCAGCAGGTCCTGGGCAGACACTGAGGCCGAGCGGGGGATGTCGGAGGTGCAGGAGGGAGGCTTGGGGGAGTCAGAGGAGACGGAGGGCCGTGGGGTGGCGTTGGAGGAGCTTTTCCTGCGGACCTGCACGGAGGACTGGGCCGAGTCTGAGGACGAGGATGTGTTCTTATCCAAGCACAAAACCTGAAATCACACACATACAAAAAAAAAAACTGATGTCACAACCAACTGAGCGACGTTTTGTGTGAGCGACTGATATCACTGTTCCAAAGTCAGGCAAGAAAAAACTTTAAAAGTTTCATAAACTAATATATAGGTTAATATATAGATAAGTTCCGCTCCATTCAAAGCTTAATCTTGATATCATGTGATGAGCTCTCCAATAAAAGGTGTACAAGGACAATATCTCAAATCACAGGGGCCACTTTACTGGCAAATTTAGGGTTTTAAAAAGCTTCTACTTGGATGGAGAGTGAGCTAAACCTCTTTAGGCGGCCCTTAATTTACGTCGGGACATTTTCTCAACATCATCTGCAGGTCGTCCTCCTACCCTCAGAGCCATCTTCATCTTGAGGGAGCAGCTCGGTCCAGAGTTCCTCAGGGGGAAGCGCTGGTTCAGCGTCATGTCCTCCGCCTCCAGCAGGCGAGCCAGAGGCAGCGTTAATGTCCCCAGTGAGCACTCGTGTTTCTCATCCTTCACCTACAATACGTAAAATCATTAAAGTAGCTGACGACAGTCACAACTCATGGGTCCACGATTGAACACATCTAACCGATCAGTAGTTCAGGAAATATGCTTTCGGGGTTACTAAAGACGCCTCCGTACCTCGACCTCCAACTCTTGGCTTTTGGGGTTGTGGATGAGGAAGGTGAAGGCTTCCTCCCACACTGGTTCATTGGTCTTATATCTGGTCTGGAAGAGGAAACAACAGAGAGGAGTTAGAGAGAATAGAAAGGTAAACAGGTAAACTGATTTCTATGTAAGTGAAGAGTCATTTGGAGGTGAAAAAAAAAAAAATGGAACAGTGGAACAGTGTCCTCTGAAAATACCAGTGTATGCAGATCCAGCAAATTACTAAAGTTACCAAACTTAATGCATTTGTTAACACAGATTAGTTGTCTGACAAATTTGCTGTGACTTAGCAGCCACAAGAGAAATGGGCTACAGTATCTTTAGGAGAGGATGGACATTAATCTGTGAGCGTGTTAAAAACAGAGCTGGAGTCAGGACGTGGTCAGTGGAAGGGAACAGCCAGCCCGGCTCTGGTCACACAGGGAAACACGTGTCAATAAAAGCTCAGTAAAGCTCGCTGATGAACACAGCATAACGTTTTGTTAAAAGCATTTGTGGCCTAATTCCTGCTGCTTTTCGACACACGAAGACACACAAAATTCATACAGATTACACTGACTGAATGAAGCAATGGTGGTTCGTGCTTTGGGCCTCACCTTGCTATCAAAGGACTTGTGTCCCACGGTGAACTGGACGAACGGACTGGGGTCGCTGGTCACTTTTTTACCGGACTGCAGAAGAAGAGCAAGAAAAGGTGGTTTTACAAACAAGAGAGAGCGTTGGCTGGCAAGGCGTTGAGAAAAGTATTTTTAAACCTTAGAACTAAACTATTTCTTTACAATCCAACTGGAAATTAATCTCTTTAAAAAAAGATGCAGTGATGGAGTAAATGGAGTGTACACCTCCTGCTGTGGTCAATGAAGCTGCTTCAGCATCTTTTTCATGAGGTAATCCAATTGAACATGCCATTAATCACTAAAAAACTTTTTAAAACGTGTATTACACTGTTAAATGTTTGACAACAACAAGGAATGTAGCTATATAATATGTTCTGAGCATTCAAAATTTGCATTTTGAACCCACAGAGCGTCATTTTTTTGGGCATGAGATATCACATCTTTAGCATGATACCAAACTACCCAGTGCAACTTAACACATTCCAGCACTTGATGGCAAAATGTGTTATTTTTATGACAAGGAATTAAGCAGTAAAGTACATCAGGTAAAAAGTCCCCAAACCAGGAGGAGAAAACACACCAGATCAGATTAAAAGCAAAGACCAATTAAAAGTTTCAGGATCAAAGTGTGTAAATGTACTTTGGACAACAATGTTGTTATTTACAACACACATTGTTAGACACGGTGCACAGTTTTAGTCAACACACACGGTTAGTGGAGTTTGTTAATGATTTCACGACAAAAGTCAGTCAGTGAGCTCAGTTCGAGAAACTCAAATGGGCCGTAGAGCCGCTGTGAATGCTGCAGCAGCGCCCCCTGCTGGACACGTCACCAAGTGAGCTTCAGCTCTGTTCACGAACAACTTCATGAGCCTGACATTTTTCACAGTGGAATATTTACACCTGTAAGATCAGGAAGTTTATCCAGAATTTCTGATGTGAACAGTCCTCGATTCTTACTAGATATAGTTATGACAAAAAAAAACCTACAACCAGTTACAAACGTGACATGTTTTCAAAAGTTTACATCTATGTTAATATGCTAAGGTTTGCGAAGTACAATTATACAGCATGGTTTAAAATGTATCAGGGTGTCTGTGCTAATGTCCTATGTGCGCATTACTTACAGCAAAAAGCAGCCACAGCAACTTGAGAAACTGACTGACACTGAACTACCAAACTTTAGAATAAGACATTCTGTACTTATGGAGCTGTTAAAATACTTCATATCTTTACACTATATGGCCAAAAGTAAGCGGACACTTCTGTGCATCTTATTTCCAAAGAAAGGAAATGTTTATGCTACAGTATAATAACAGTGTACCATCACACAAACCAGGCTCCGAGTTATGTGCTTATTTAAACCAATCAGAACAAGGTATGGGCAGGGTTTAGGTGTGTGTATAGTGGTATATACGACTGGAACTGTATATAGTTTTCCTTGCATAGCTACTGTTTATTCATCTCCTTTCTTTTTCTATTCATCTATTTTTTTAATCCTGAGGGCGAAAGGGCAAAGCAAGAATTTCACTGTGTGGTGAAACTTGTTTTTATCTGTAAATATGACAATAAAATGATTGTATAGTGATGACAGTGAGTTTATACAGATGCTGCTAAAGCATCAGTTATACCTGAACTGGAGAGGATTTCTTCATTGGAAGTAGTGAAAAGAATGGCACTTCTACGGACTGGCTCCAGCAAGAGTTTTAACTACGTAAACTGGTTCATTGGTCTGATTGGATGAGGGTCACCTGTGTTGGTTCATCCAACCACCTGCAAAGTAATTTCTGAACAGGCCTGCCCCTTTACGAACAAGTTTCTTTGGACGACTTCCCAGCTGGTTCTGCGCAACAAAGCATCTGCTGCGCCAAGTTAGTGCATATACACACAACCAGGTTCACAAAGAAACGGTTTCCCAGTTTGAAGAACCTGACTGATCTGAACAGAGCCCCGACTTCGACCCCATCCAACACCTTCGGGATGAACTAGAACACCGACCTGATCAACCACCATCAGTGTTGGACTTCCCTAATGCTCTTGTGACTGAATGGGAGCAAATCCCTGCAGCCAGGTTCAACATCTGGTGGACTGAAACTACGAGAGCGGAGGCTGTTACAGCAGCAGATTACGGTTTTCTAGAATCACATGTGGATGTAATATTCACGTGTCCACATACTTCCGGCCATATACTGTGTAAGTATGAATGTGGGATCGTATAAGCCTGTGTGAACACGAGCCACTGTGCTCCTCTGTGTCCGTCCTCGGTGTCTGACTGATATGTTTGTGCTTCGTTACCGTGTCGTTACCTTGATGGCCTTACTGACCGAGGCCTTCTTCAGCCCCGCTTGGTTGAACTCTAACGGATTGCGCTTTGATTTTCCCCCAGGGAAAAGGCAGGAGAGAGCAAACACACACACACACACACACAAACACACACACACACACCAGCAGGTTATTAGGGAAAAGAGGGGCGTGCAGGGAGGAGGAAGAGGAGGAGGATGAGGATGAGGATGAAGACAGAACACACCAGGACCGTCCGCCATCACCCAATGTAGGGACACAAAAAGACAGACAGAGGGACAACATGGATGATCACATGGTTAATGTCATTCCCCAGTTACACCTGGACATGAGGTCAAAACTAGAGTCCAACCAATACTGGATCCGTTTTTCAAAGTAAAAAACAACATTTGTTATTTACATTCACATAAAGTGCTGGCAGATGTTTTTCCAGTTGAACAGAAGACAAGACAAAATTCAGAAAACTGGAAATTTAATTATCATAAATATTGATTATAATTGAAAAAACAAAACCTGCAGCATCTGCAGCATTTATAAAATGCCATTTGTTTATGATGACAGTGCCATGAGCCCATGTCAGCTAAAAACATTGGTTGGACTCCAGCCAAAATACCACAGCATTAGATGGGAGTGACTGACTGAGATGGAGACAGAGAAAATGATGATCAGGAGGGAGGAATCATTCGGACTGAGAAGAAGCAGAGATGGTATTATGTTGTGGTGATAACTGGGTTCCATCTCTTTGTTTACACTGGCATGAAATCCATCGATATGAAAGCCACCACCTTCTTTTGTACAACACGTTTCAGTAACACATTTCACCGTGTTGTGCAGATTGCAAGTCAAAGAGTCAAAGACTTGACAACAAACAAAAGTGTCACCTCGAATAACACTCGTGCTTTTTTACCTCTATCATTCGATCACCTATGCAGGTCTAGACTGTGCGTACGTTATGCAACCGTGTGGTTAAAAAACCGTCAAACTGGAAAGACAAGCGTGACGTCAGGGTTAAACATTAACAGTGTTTGTGGAGCGCCGATGGCCGGATGTTCTGGTCATTTCTGAAATGTGAAACATGAGTGGATTTAAAGTGGTTTTGATTAAATTGTAGAGAATTTCATCCCTTTTGTTCCTGAGGTCAACTTTGATCAATCAATATGTTCATTTCACATGAGTGATGGGATCAGAGGGAAGAGTTTTAAACAACACACAGACTGGTTGACAAGTAAACTCAATTTAAACAGTTAGAACTTAATTACTTATTAAAATGTTAAAGGAATGGTTTGGACTTTTTGAAGTGGGGTTCTATGAGGTGCTTATTCAGTGTATATGGCGGTTGGGACCCCCCCAGTTTGAGAGTTCTGGTACAAACGCTAAGTAATGTACTGCTGAGGACGGGTCAGCAGAAAAACTTGTTTTAGCCACCTAAAAAAAAAGCCTACCTGATAAAAAAAAACAGTTTGGATCTGAACTAATTTTTTTTAAACACCAAAGTCACACAATAATTCAAACTAACCAATCATAGCAGTGGTAGACTGTTCTGCAAGGTAAAATTACTGTTTTGTCAAAGGAGTCTGGTAGTTTTGAAGCAAGTGAAGAGAGAGAGAGTTGCTTCAGTTTCCCTGTTTGATGGCAATGTAAAGTGGTGAAAATATTCTAAATATAGCATACACCTTAAATCATATCGATGTTTGTTAGACAGGATTTTTATAGGGGGCTAAACTAGATTTTCCTGCTGCCCATGTCGACAACAGTACATTACTTAACGTGCATGCCAAGACTCCTCCATGCTTCTCTAAACTGGGGGTATGCCCACTGCCATCTACTGTAGGTAATATGCAGACTATGGATAAGTTCCTGGTAGAACCCAACTTCAGAAAATCTTAACTACCCCTTTAAAAGTCAGCCAATATTCAGAAAAGTTCCTGTCAAAAAGTCTATGCATTCCTTTAAAATCAAGTTTGGTGCAGTTTCTCATGGCGCAGTAACCATGTGCTGCCCCCTGGTGGCAGAGGAGGGGTGAGGCACCACAGGGGGAGACTGAAGGGGAAAACCTGCTCACACATAATGGGCTTATACAGGAAGGATGGAGAGACAGCAATCCAGAGAGAATTCACCCTCCCTGCTCTAAACATCTCTGAATGATCAAAACGCATTCCTTCCTCTCGAAATAAACTGAATATTAAACTAACCGCTGATGGTTGAGGATTATCGAGGTGTTTCAAAGACAAAAGAGACTGTATGAAACAAAAACTGTCAATAAACTTCTTCATAATACTGTTGAAATTTGGAGATAAAGACTGTGACAATATTTCTTTGCATTTTTAAGAAGAGACACAATGTAGGGCTAGATTAACTTAAGCAGTTAAACACCTTTTGTCCTCTAATATATTCCTGACTAAAACAAGACATACATGTCAAATGTTCCTTGCACCTAAAATGTTTATTTTCCTTGACTGAGATGAGACTAAAATATCGAGATTTTGTCAACTGAAAATGGGTGTTGCTCTCAGCACTGAGGCTAAATCTGAGCACAAAAGCTTAAAAAAAAAAATAAGAGTACATTTAAATACTTGTCTGGTACTTTGTGTGTTGTAAACCGATGCCTCTATACTGGCATACAGTACATAGTACATAGTACTCACTCCTTTTAAAACCTAAATGCTTTACTAAAATGTAAAATGTGTTGGCAGTGAGGCAGAAAAACATCAGCTGAAGTTTAAATGTTTCTCAGCTTTGTTATCAGTCTCCAACAAACAATATCAATCACAAAAAAATGACATTAAGGAATTGAACTCATGCACTTGTGTGGGTTCATGCTCATCAGGCAAACAGTTCAAACCTTTCCTTTTTTAAGACCAAACACAAGCAAAGGTAACAGACAGGATCATGCCCTCGAGCGGGTGGGATAATCACACCTTGGCACTGGCCAAACTACGCTAGGATGCAGAAAACAGCCAGCGGACTCACAAATAAGGTCCTATAGAGAGAGGCGGTGTTCTCGCAAAACACGAGGCCCGCCACCCGCCTCTCTTTTAGGTAGCCAGAGCCCAAGTTCCCCTCGAAGACGCTCTTCAGAGGGGGGAGGAGGTGAGGGGGAGAGAGGAGAAGCAGAGAAGAAGAGGAGGCTGAAAAGAGGAAGGTGACGGCCTGCACTACAGAGTTCAACAGCTAACAAATACAGTTCGTTATGCTAGAAACTCTGTATGATATAAGACATGAGACTTTGTTTTCTTTACTTAAAGGTGCTGCGACAATCTCATAAACACTGATCACTTACTGTGTGCTGGAGGGAGATCCTTTACTTAAAGGGATAGTTTGGATTTTCTGAAGTGTGGTTGTATGACGTACTTCCATTCAGTTAGTGTGTACAGTAGATCGAGGTCAGAAGCAGGCAGGAATCCTGGCACGGACACTAAGCGATGCACTGCTGTGGATGGGCCCAATAGAAAAGCAGGAAACTGAAGCTGTTCTCTAATTTGTGTTGCTCACTTCAAAGCCACCAGATTCCATTGAAAAAAACAGTGATTGTACCTTGCAGTACACATGGCTCTGCTGTGCTACTGTTGCCTTGATCAATGGATTTTGCCAATGAGGTAAAACATTAGTTTGGATCCACATTAATCATTTAAAACACCAAAGTCACACAATAACACAAGCAAACTAAACAACTAGGAGAGCAGCAGACCAGCAACTCTTGGTTTGTCAAGGTAAAATTACTGTTTTTTTTAATGGAATCTGGTGACTTTGCGATGCGAAAAAGTGACCGGCTTTAGTTCCCTGTTGTAAGGGTTAAGCGGCGAAAATATTCTAAATATAGTGTACACCTAAACTAATGTTGATTTTTTTTTTTTTAGGTGGCTAAAATACATTTTAGCAGCACATTTCTTAGCATCTGACCACCATCTACTGTAGGTAATACACTAACTATGGATAAGTGCCTCATACAACCACAGTTCAAATAATCCAAACTACTCCTTTAAGCAAAAGTACTACTATCTGTAAAAATAGTTTAAAAGCCTTGGATTTAAATTTTGATTTAAGTATTACAAGTAAAAGCAAAAACGGCTCCTGTGACTGTGATACACAATCCTCACAAAACAACTGTAAAACAACGAATTATTTTTTCAGACTTATCCACATGCCATCCACACGTGTGGAGAGACACTTTGTTCATCACTGCTCATCCTCCAAGTCTCATTTGTCATAGGAATTATATGAAGGTATCATTATTAATATGACACTCATGCTTCACTATTTTTAAATGTTATTAAAAGATGCTTTTTGTGACAAAATGAATATCTGTTCATTTAAATTGTCTTCTTTTCTTAAAAGCCATTTTATATTTATGCCTGTATTATTGAAACACACTTTTCTACAGTTCGTCTGCTGCACTAATGGTCTCATTAACGAATTATGACAGCAGTTAAATCAGCTTCCTGAATCTAATCAAAAAGCATTAAAGCATTAAAATGTCAACAACAACTTGTTTGTGTTTAATGGATTGAAAAAATAAATTAAAAAAAACACACAGAAATAATAATAACCTGCTTTTCTGTTTGAAGTGAAACAATAAGAATATAGAAGACTATTATACTACATATTATTACAAAATAATTTTCTAATATTTGATTTGTTTAAATTTTCTTTCAGCTGCAGTTTTAAGATGAGATGGAGTGAAGAACAGAAATAGAAGTTCAGAAAAGTGGATAAGTGGTGAACACGTTGGAATCAACGAGCAAAAACTGGATGGAAAACACACGTCATTAATTCCCAAGAATGCCGAATGTTTGTTTTAAACCACCTGGAGCAGCAAGAGCTGTTCTGTGAAAATGTTCAAAGAATAAAACAAAAATCCCTTAAAAGAATGGCACAAAAAGTTTCAACACAGCAACAAAGGCATCAAACTACAGCTCAGGTTTATGCAAAAAAAATATATATATATATTATATTAAGTTAAGGACGATTAAGTAAAAATGAAGAGAAACTATATCAAATTTCAAATCAAAACATAGTATCTCATAATTGTTAATTACTGTCAGTTTTTTATTCTTTTCATTTCTAACTTTGTATGAAGTTCTTTCTTTTTTGTGGTGAAAATGAGTTTCAGTAACCAAACGACATATTACCCAACATGAATGATAAAAAAGGCTCCAGGTTTCACTACTACAAGAGACATTTGTGTCTGTACACTTTTATGACTGATGTCTGATTTATGATCAACAGGGCAGCTCGTAAACATCAGCCATGGCAGGCAGCTTTCCCCAACAAAAGCGTCTATAAATCTCCACTTTCCTTCACCTGGGCTCAATAAATATCTGTATTTGTCAAATCTGTTGACTCTGAGATGAAGCCCTGGGAAGTTGGACCACACTGACTTACCGGCAAGTTTCTGGCTGAGTCCAGAAAGATGACAAGCAGCGCAGACGACAGCCCGTCGTTGGCTTGACCGCGATCAGCTTTGATGCTCATCAGTGCCTGTGAGGACAAAAAAAAAAAAGAGTCGGTAACTGTTTCGTTTTTGGTAAAATTGAGCCTATGAGGCTTCATGGGGAGAATGTGTTCCTCAGAGTCTACAATGACGTCTTTAAACAGCTTGTTGTGTTCAATAACTGAAATCAGCCGCTTAGTTTCTACAGGTGAGGCGGTGGCTGTGTACCTGGTCCAGCTTCTCAGGTGTGGGCAGCAGAGACAACCACTCCAGTTTGAGGTGCAGCTTCCCTGTGGCCACATCGTCCATTACAAACCACTGAAGACACACACATGTTACTTGTTAATATCAATATTATAACAATATTATAATCCTGCCCAGTGCGTAAAGTGAAGGCGACGAATGCTCCTCCATTTATTTTCTGTTTTACTTCATACAAATTTCAGGTCAGAATTTTATGGGAAAAAAAAAAAAAAAAAAAAAATATATATATATATATATATATATATATATATATATATATATATATATATATATATATATATATATATATATATACATACATATATATGCAATTGAAGTGATGGAACTTGTGAAAAAAGCCATTTAAGTTACATATTGACTGCTTTCTTTAATAATTTATAATTCTTTTCTTTTATAATTCATTTTTATACATTTTTTATTTGATACTATAACTATGTAATTGATTTTTTTGTCTATATATCTATTTGTGATTATAATTATATCTAGCATGTTCTGGTATGTCATTCTAACAAAGAGGAGGTCAAAAAACAAAGCAAAACTAAATTAAAACAAGAAGTTGGTAGTTTCTATACAGTTAGTTAGTGTGAGCAGTGATGTGATTTTTGTTTATCATGTCTAAAACTGGGGTGAAAAAAGATGTAAGTCAGAAAAACTAATTTGTGCGTAAACTGAGGCTGAGAGGAGGAGATGCAGATTACCTCATCGACCTTCTTTTCCTTCTGGAGCTCGGCTATGTCGATCATCAGACTGAAAAACAACAAGTCACAAACAATACGAAACTTTCAGCGAGCTGCTTCTGAACGAGGCTGACACGTCTCGCTGCGCCTGGCTGCAGCGTCACGACAGACTGTTTCTCATGCGACGGAGATTTAATGGGCTCCGGTGGAAATTAAAAGTCACGCCGCACTCATTAAACACTGACATGAATTCAGTGTGAAAGCTCCCCATCGCTCTCAGAGGCGCTGTCCTGTGATGACAAACTACCATCAGGTAAATGGAGTGTGAAATCTTATTACACACTGTGCAAACTCCTCATGACAAACAGGATTTGTATTAGATATGAGAAACACGATAAACAGAACACATAAGGTGCTCAATTAAATCACAAGCTACCAAATCTATACGTGCAGCTGTCCTTATTGCAGTATGCATTATAATATGTGCTGTCAAACTTTCCTCTTTATGCACAAAGTACAAAGATGTTTCATTATTTCCACTAACCGATTCATGTTTAGTCAGTAAAATGTCATAAAGTTGAGAAAAGAGAGCTGAAAGCAACGTCTTCAAAACCCCTAAATATTCATTTCATAATAATGTGAAACAGGGAAAAGTGGAAAACCTTCACATTTTAGGGGCTGAGACAAGATGATGATTTGAAGTTTTGGTGGATGTACAACTCGAATGGCTTATTAATAAGATTTTTATTGATACTAATGGCATCATTGATTCTGCTTATTAGTCCAATTCTTTATCAATTCCTGATTAGATTTCTGTGTGTAAAAAAGTCCTATAAAAGTCCTTGTGCCTATAGTGCCAAATAAAAGGGCATTCCTGGTAGATTTACTACTAAACTTTTCCACTTGCTTGTATTCACCTTCACTTTCTCTTCCCTCGTTCCAGCGCTCACACCTTGCACCCTGCCCATGTCCTGCAACACTTGACTTGAACTGATCATTTTACAGACACTTGAACGACAACTGTTGTCGTCTGTCTCCCAGAAACGAAGCGACGCTTCGGACAGCTTCTTCCTCTCCACCATGACTCCTTCTGTTCCACCACTTTGACGCTACTGTTTTGCAATGTGCAACTGTCAGCATCGATACGAGGAACTGATGAGCTCAGAGGCGTACACTTCCTGGATCAGACTATTTGGAACCTAGTTCTTGATTCCCATCTCTATTGATCAATTATCAAAATTATTGCTGACAACTAATCGGTTATACGAGCAATTGTTTCAGAACTAATCATCAGTGGAGGAGATACTGTGAAACAGAAAACCTGTGACAATGAAACGTCGTGTCAGAGGACGTTAAGAGAATAAAACAGTGCAGGGTGGAAGAATAGGAGAAGTTACAACAGGTGGCTCAGGTTCTGGCAATAAAATCATCAGTTTTGCCGTTTTAACAGAAGCTGTACCTTCCCAGGAAGTCGTCTTTATCAGTGTCTTCATCAAACACCTCAACCCCCAGAGTGTGTCCAGAGTGATCATACATCAAGGCCTGAAAATACAAACACACACGTTAATGTGAGCGCCTTATACAGTGAAAACAGGACTGCTGGAGACAAGAATACATGGAGGTTTTGATGATCAGGACTTTGGAACCACTGACTGTTGGAGCATGAAAACACTTGAGCTGTGTTCATACTGAACAAAGTGAACTAACCAGGAAACGCCACTCATTCTGATTTTTCCATCTGACTGCTCTCCTTTTCTTTTCTTTGCGCCCTCAATAATTCTGGTAATTAAACCTCGGAAGTTTTTTCCTTTAAGACATTTTCAACTTGGGCGACCAAGGAAGAATTTGCACAAACTTTGCATCTTTGCACTGACTTTCTATGTAATAATGGCTTAATCTTGAGCTCAGCATTTAATGTTTTGCCACGTTCAGCTAAATCAAAGCAACGGAAAAATTTAATCTAATGTTAATTCTCCTTTCTTGTTGAGGATAAACCCTGAAAATCGCTTTTATATTCATGCAATGTTGTTATTTATATATTTGAACTGTTTGTTTGAAAACTTTAAAATGAATAGAAAGACCACAGCAAACATCCAGCCCTGTTTAAAAAAAAAAACTATATTTCATGTATTGTTGACCACCTCACTGCAGGTAGAACACACAGACACACAGGTCTTTCATTTTGATGAGATCGCTGTATGTATGCGGTATGAGTCATTGTCACAGAAAGAAGTACATAATGACAGAAAAAAGATTTTCTGTGAGACGGCATCCCTCACCTCGTACACCTCATTCCATTTTGGGTGGATGGTCTCGTGGATGACTTTGCTCTGGAAGACGTGGCTCCCGACCCGGATGACTCCGTACGGGTCTGACTTGCCTTTGATCAGCCCTCCAAGGAACTTGTCTTTACCCAGCAGGTCCTGGGCCTCGATGAAGTGGATCCTCAGGACACCCTGAAGGAGACAGAAGAGAAACATTTCTATATCATTTCTTATTCCTCCATCACGTGCCACTTTGTTTCCTCTCCTGACTGCTAGGCGGAAATCCATCCCTGCGCGTCTTGAAGGACGTCCCAATTCCTAAAATACATCTCAGAGAGGAGTCTTGCTAGAGGAGCTACGAGCGAGGATGCACAGGTGTATCGTCTTTTTGTCACCCACGAAGGGGTGGCGTTACAAACAGCTTAACATTTTCCCACATAGGGAACAGAATTAAAAGGAAATATAGAGGTTGTCATGAATACTGTAAAGCTCATCTTAGAGAGATCGTAGAATACAGCAGTGGGCAAGAGCAAATAAAAGAAGAGATATTTAGCTGACTTTAAAATGATGGCTGCGAAGCAAGGCTGTCTCATTTTGCTAAATGCCCGTTTCCTCGGTTCATCTCTGTCCTCATGTTGCTTCCTCGCATCTCAAGTGGGAGGGACAAAGAGGAAGAGGAGAGGAAAAGAACCAAGGCCGAGAAATGAGAAGAGGCGACTGTGTGAGGTGATGCTGGACAAGGAGAGGAGGGTGTCAGGTTAATCGACGAGGGAGGAAAATAAGAACCAACCAGATTATCTCTGTGATCATTTTAGTGCTCATGGAAAAGTGAGGACTTTCTACAACTACAACTTGAAAATTATGCAGACAGTTCAGATTGTTTTTGACCAATGACGGCAGGCTGCAAATGAAACCAAATACAATTTGCACCCACATATGACCTCAAAGCAGAACCCAAAGGTCAGCTCTGTGTTGTTGGCAATTTGAAAGTCATTCAGCAACAGAAAGTTAACCTGAGGTAAACTAACAGAAGGGAAACAGTGCTGAGGATAAAAATAGACTGAGGAAGTTAGCAGTTCCCCTGCTTGCTCATAAAGCACAGGATGAGTAGTTCCCTCTAAAAAAAGAAAATCTTGATGTAATGACGCCTACGGTGGACATCAAACAGTGAAGATGATGCAGCTCTAAGATGGTGGCACAAGTTAGTGCTCATTGTGTTGACTAAAACTTCAGTCATTAGGGGAGGAAGAGTAGATGTCATCTTAGTTATGTTCATCAGCAGGCTCCCGGATCCAATCAAAGACAACTGCATGCGAGTTAGCTTTAAACTCATTTGAATTTGCAGTGCTTGGGTATGTAAAATAAAATACAAAGAAACACATATTAATATTAGGACCATTGAAACTGACAATGAACAGTCAAACAAACTCTGTTTAAGTTCTGTTTGAAGGGTCATTTTTAAGTTACTGTTAGGAGCAGCTAAATTGCAGACTAATCAACTACTCATTTAAGTCTTTCTCCAAGCAAAACTTCCTCGCATAGCATTGTTCCAGATACTCAGATGTGGACATTTTCTTGCAGTCTAACAAACTAAATAATGTTGGGTTTTGGAGCATTTGTTGGACAAACTAAGACATCTGATGAGGCAACCTTGTGATGAACATTTTTCATTTCTCTGATGTTTTATAGAGCAAAGAATAAATCGAAAAAAATAAAAGGCAGATTAATCTGTAATAAAATAATCTTTAGATGCAGTCCTACTGCAGATGGTAAAAATAGAGGGTACGTTTGGGATTTAGGGAGTTTTTCAGTGTTCCAACAAAACTGCCAACTATTAACATACAGTTATCAATAGGCCAGGTGATCATTTTCATTATTTATATTCACTTTAAAAATTTAATTATATAACGTAAAGCAGAAAATCATCACATTTCAGAAACTAGAACCGGAAACTGTTTTTATATCAGCAGATCGATTAATAGATGTATTATTATAAAAACTGAACAGTAATTAGCTCTGAATTGTCAACTGTGTATGTGTGTTACTGTACCTTGGGCACAGGGAAGCGTAGTTTGGCCAGCTGGGCCTCTCCCACCAGAGGGATGGTGATGCGGTTGGGCAGGACCAGGTAGCTGTAGATGATGTCCTGGATGATGTTGTCACACAAACCACTGAGATAGATGCAGGAAGAGGAGGAAGTGATGATGGGTAAAGAATAAAGGGGGATGAGAAAGAGGATGAGAACAATAAACCATTAAAAACAGTGACAACATTCCAAAGAGGTGCAATTACTACAAATTAAACGGAGATGAGTGTAAGAACAACAACAAACGATTTAATTAATTCCTATTATAATTAATTATTTTTAAACCTGGGTCCTATTTTTACATATTTTGGGTTCAAAACGACTGGTAGGTACAAAAAGTTTTGAGATTGGTCGCCTCACCCAACAGCTGCAAACATTTTGAGGCAACTCAAATCATCAGTACATCCACTAAAAGTTATAGTTTTTGCCACTGACAGGCTCAGATTGTTGTCTGACAGCATTACAGAAAGGATCCCTGCAGAGATAGACCTGGAAGATCCTTTTGGTTTAACCAGAAGCAACCATTGTATCACGCTCTGCAACCACACCAGACTCCATTGACAAAATCATGAATTTTACATCACAGCACACATGAATTGATGGTCTACCGCCGCCTTCATCAGCTAGTTATTGTGTGACTTTGGTGTTTTAAAGGGTTAGTTCAGGTCCAACACAATATTGTCTAACACACAATAAGACAAACAAACTAAGCGATCGAGGCAGCAGTAGACCAGCAGCTCCTGTGTTAAAAATACTAAAGTTATCCTTTAATATCTGCAGCTGTCTTTATGTCTACAGAGCGGCCATGGAAATGTTGTAACACTCACACTCACACACACACAGACCGACGTGCATCAACAAGCATGCCAAAACATACACAAACACACACAGACACATACAGTGTACACCTCTCTGGTTCCAGACACTATTTATATGAGCTTCACATGTTGATTAACAGGTTTGAAAGACAAGTGCTGAGGGACTGATCCTCACAGGAAACAAGCAGCGTGTATATTAAGACGACACTAAACCATGGCTGCAGTCACAGCTGGTGTTTATGTAGGATGACAGAGGATACTGTAGCAGTAGTGTGGTATGTGAGAGTCAGTACAGTAAGTCTGAGTGCATTTTAATGAGAGGTTCCCTGTTAAGTTTTGTTTGTTTTTGTATCATTTGGGTGAACTGAGCCTTTAGGAAAACAGATTCATCCATCCATTATCTATACCGCTTATCTGTCAGGGTCACGGGGGAGCTGGAGCCAATCCCAGCTGACTTCGGGCGAGAGGCGGGGTACACTCTGGACTGGTCGCCAGCCAATCACAGGGTCGACACACAGAGACAAACAACCACTCACACTCACGGGCAATTTTAGAGTCACCAATAAACCTAACCTGCATGTCTTTGGATTGTGGGCGGAAGCCAGAGTACCCGGAGAAAACCCACGCAAGCATGGGGACAACATGCAAACTTCACACAGAAGCCAAACCTGGATTCTAACCTGGAACCTTCTTGCTGTGAGGCAAAAGTGCTAACCACCACACCACAGCAACACATCTCCAAGTAGATTTCCAACTGTTCCACTGATCAATATCCTAAAATACCATCCTCTAATATCTCACGACTACTCACAGCAGAGACTGCAGGATGACAGCAGCATGTTTTTGTCTAAAGTACAGACAGAACTCCCTCATTTCCTCTAGAGGGCAGCAGCAGCCTGCAGTAAAACAGCTGCATAGCTGCATTGCTCTCCTACACACATTAGATCCACATGACAGGGCTGATCCTGGATATGCTTCGATGTAAAGTGGATTTTCGTGTTGACATGCTCATGCCTGGTCTGCTCACTTGCTAAAAACACATAATTATCTCAAGATGAATGTTGGTGGTGCGCGCGCGCACACACACACACACACACACACACACACACACACACACACACACACACACACACACACACAGAGGGTGACCTCAAGTTTTCCTGTTGTTTCAGGTCAAAATGCAAATCATCACGAATGAAATAATAAATGTCCTCACGCTAACACACCGGAAGAGAATGACGAGGGTGGGGTCAAGGCAGGTCTTCACATACACTGACATACACACACACACACACACACACACACACACACACACACACTCAGTCTGGTGTTTTCCCTCAAACTCGTCAAACAAGGAAAGCTGCATTTCACAGGGCGGAGTCTTTTGTAAACCGCAGCGAGTTTCTCTGCTGAAAACAAACAGTAAACCAGCAGGAAACAGTAACAGGTCAATATGGAGGCGTGAGAACACAGTTAGCAGTGTGGTAATTGTAGTGTGCAGGGGGAGGTGGGCAGCACCCTCAGGTTGTGTTTCAGGCTTTGTTGGTCTTGTTTTATGTATAATCTGGAGTTGTTTTATTCTTTTTATTTGTACAACAAACAAAATCTGTTACAGAAACTCTATGGATGGTAGCATCAGCCTGTCAGTCCACCACTTCGGTCCAGACTGAAATACCTCCACAACTTGCCATAAAATTTAGTAGAGACATTCATGGTCTCCAGACGATTTATCCTATAGGCTTTGTTGATCCTCCGTCTTCTCCTGTTACGTCACCACGAGGTTCACATTTTTAGTTTTGAGTTGAATGTTTCAACAACTATAAGACCAAGTGCCATGACATTTGGCACAGACATTCACGTTCCCCTCAGGATGAACCATTATAACTTTTGTGAACCGTTCCACAAAATACCAGCAAAATCAATGGCACCATCATCCTCTACTGTACTTTGTTCAAAGTGCTAATTAACCAGTGTTAAAATGCAAACACTAAGATGATGAACATGTTAGCACAGTAATGTTAGCATTAAACTAAAAGCATCGCTGTGCTCAGTTCAGCCTCAGAGATACCATCTCTGGGCTAGCCTCTCGTTGAAGTGAACCACAGAACCTGGGTGTTTTCGAAGTTTAATATCACAAATGTCAATGTAAATTTGAATGAGGTTTTATTAACTGCAGACCGGGACCAAGTGTTCCTGTTTCACTTCTGCTCTCTATAGTAACTCTCAAAATGGAACCGTAAAAGTAGCGTCAATGGCATGCACACTACTTTGTGTTAAATCCCACCAGGCAAAGCACTTGATGTGTAAATTACAAAGACACTACATCTGTTAAATCTTAAATTTGTTGTTGCTGCCATGTCTTCCTCAGAGTGGAAGCTGAACTAAAAGAAGTGCTTCTCCCAGGTCCACCCAGTATCACATCCCATCTGCGGCGGCTCTCCTCTCATGATCACGTTACTATAAATACCACCACTAAGTGGGAAAAAACAAAGGTCATAATCCATTCTGTGATCCGGTGGTTAATGTAATGGTTTCAGCAGCATAGCCTGAGAGCCTGATAGACCACTTTGTCTGCGTGTCCACTGGGAACGTCTCTTCAAAGCACCGGCTTCATTTTGTCATTACACCGAGCGGGGAGGATGTGCTTCTGCACGCTCCAAAAAGCACAGAGTGCCCGCCGTGTGTTTAGTTTTCCTTCCGTTCAGAGTAATCAAATGTGATATTTTCTGACAAGAACTAAAAAACTAGTTTTTATCTATTACCTGTTTGATGAAACACAGCAGCAATTCAGCCTAAACCAGGTTTGTAAAGCTTTCCAGTTTGCTGCTTTACAGGCTCATTGGTTTATGTTAAAATGTTGTACAAGAGTTAAACAGAATTCCACTTGATTTTGAGTAAAATATCAGAAGCTTTCCCATAAACAAAGGCTAAATCAATGTGTATTTCCATAAGCTACTGTAGTATTATGCAAATATATTCTGGTGGACATAGCAAGATTGCATAATTACTGGCACATCAGTAAAAAGTATATTGTATACCCCCGATACCCTCATTATTTAGATTTTTCATATTTTGGGCTTTCTGATGGCGTGAATTCCGAAAAGAATTTTTGGTTAGAGTAAAGTTTTGGCTAGAAAAAGAAGTCTTGTTTCCGATATGCAAACTTTCCCCATCAGCCGATATTTCACCTTCTTTTTAAAACAGGCCGTCCGTCAGCCCAACTCTGGTCCCCACAACAGACTCAAACACCTGTTTTACCTATCAGCTCTAAACTATTTAATAACTGAATGTACAGAAAATGTGCTGTGTAATGTTATCTGGATATGAAATGACCGATATCCAAATATTATAATAATGACATTTTGGTCATATTGAACACCCCCACTGCTGCACAGACTGTGTTATGTTTATATTCCAGCATATATTTTTGGAACTGACAGGAAAATGGAGCCGAGAAGCTCTAAAAAGCTGAACCGGGGATGTATAATGAAAGTTAGATAATGTGTGTCAAGATGGTACTCATTCACTCACCTAATTTAAAAAAAGCTTTTTTCCTCTCACTGGTTGGCCCACTACATGTGTATTAATGTCTTCTTCCCAGAGCCCGTCGTCCTGAACCGTAGACTTGACCATGAGATGATTTCACACAAAAATCAATTGATTTTCTAGGGTCTGAGAAAGTTTTACAACTAATAAATGTTTATAGATTTATAATTCAGAAAACAAGAGTGCAAAAAATGACCCTGAATGTGAGATGACTGATTATTGATTATCGTAGCGAATGTCAGACAGAGAAACTGATAAAACATGCCAAAAGCTGAATGGGACTCTGTTGGCTGGCACAGTGCACTCTCACTGTGTGTCGTATGAATAAGAAATTTGAATTCCTCTGCTCTGTAAAGTCATTTCAGTGTCCTCACTATGTGCCCAATGTTTGCAATGGAAAGTAGATTTCAGTTAGAGCCTGACCACATGACGCTAAACCTTCATAACATTTTAATCCAGTCTATTATGAGGTTGATTTATTGCCACAATGCACTAGCAGATGACAGATAAGGAAGTAAATGTTTACACAGCATCCCTGTGGTGTTCATTGTGTGTTAATTATGTTGGAAATAATGAACAAAACAGTGACTGCTGCAGTGGGGTTGGAAGCCAAAGGTACGAGGTGCTTAAACTTATGCACGTGTGTGTGTGTGTGTGTGTGGGGGTGTGTAAATTATGTGAGTTACATATAGCACACTGTGATCCAAACATAGTACATACACAGTGTGTGAGAGCACGTCCACATTGAGACAAAATAGACCCAGTTATGACATCATGTCTCTATTAAACACACACACACCTGCTCTCTGTAATAGCCGGCTAGCTCCCTGAGGAACTGTGTGAGGCCACCTGGCCATGATTATCAAAGGAATCTGTGTGTGTGTGTGTGTGTGTGTGTGTGTGTGTGTGTGTGTGTGTGTGTGTGTGTGTGTGTGTGTGTGTGTGTGTGTGTGTGTGTGTGTGTGTGTGTGTGTGTGTGTGTGAGTGAGTGTGTGTGAGAGTGTGTGTGTTCAGGATGTGGCTGCTTGGTTCTGAACAATGCAGTAAACTGATTCATTCTAATTAAAAAATCAATGTATGCACAGACCAGCATATGACACACTCATGCAAATGTAAATACACTATTTTAACACAGAAAAACACACAAACACACAGTACTGTAACTTTGACTGTAATATAGTCAAACCACACATTTCTACATTATAGTACTTACTTGACACCGGGAATGTCCAGCATGTTTGTGAGTCCTGTCCAATTGATGTCCAGCAACTGAAAGGCAGAGATGAAATGTAGTTTAGATTTTATTAAAACATTTACTTAAAGAGACAAACTGGCACTGTTAATGAAAAGCACATACAATGTACACGTGTGTTTAAGTGTGTTTAATTACAAAGAAATTCATGTGGCAACACACAAAGAAGACAAAATACAAAGAAAAAGACAAAATATTGTAACATTAAATGTTTTTTGTGACTTTTGGGGGTCAGCTTTGTCAAAAAAAAAAAAAAATCTCTAAAGTTACATATGTGATGACTTGTGGAAAGAATTTGAACTTTTTCATATTTACTTTTATTTTATTAAATTATGGAAATTTCTGCCAGACACAGAGAGACTCATTCAAATTCACACTGACAATTAATTTTTTGTACAATGTTCTGCCACTTTAATAGTAAAGACTATGAAATAAACTTAATGTCGGGACTAAATATTGTGACTGGAAAGCCTGAATCAGTCAAATCCTAAACTTTTGAGGAAAAAAATCTAAGTGTTCCTGTATATAATCAATTTAACAATCTTCAACTACAGCAGAAACATTAAGAATAAATAAAAACTTTTGGCACAAATAATCTCTCTTATATCTATTATGGAGTGAATACGCTGTCAGAGGTTTTCCGGCACTGAGCTCTTCTTCTACACCGACAGAGAAACTGTAGCAGGAGCCGAGGAGCCCAACTCTAATCCAATCGACCGGATAATCAATACAGCAGGGCAGACTGGGTTCAAACAGACAGGAAGTATGTGCTACAGTACTGCATCTCAATGCCTTTGGAAACCGCATTACATTAAATAATAAACAGCTGTTGGATGCAACCTGTAAATAAGGAGTGAAGTCGAAATAAGGCACAAAAGCAGGAGAATAATAAACTGCTGGCGCAAAGAAATCCACATCTGATGAAAAACAAGACAGAACAAAGTATTTGGTGCTGTAAAAACAGATAAGTTATATTTGTTATGAGCTGAATTAGGCCTGTTGCTTTTTACATTATCTGATATTCCTTTGGCAGACGCTTAAATCCTGCATAAATTTGAGCTATTAAAGAACTGAGACCAAAAATATAGATAGATATATCTATAACAATAATAGCAATAATAACAATTAAAGCTGCAAGCAGCGTTGAAGGGCCCTCGCACCTCCACGCGCGTCGGCGCGTGCGGCGGCCCCGTCCCGTTGTTGGACTCCGACCCTTCCATGCACTTTCATAACGTTCATGTAGTTTGGACAGCGCGTGAAGGACTTACACGTCACTTCCTGCGTCCCCTATGTGGCGCTAGAGAACAGTCACTAATCACATCCTGTATTCCAGTATATGAAGTGTTGACTACACTGTGAAAATTTCATGCAAATCAAATGATCATTGCCATAGACGTGTTACTTCCTGTTGCCACCAGGTGGCGCAATGACTGTGGTCACTAATTGGCATCTAGATGTCTTCAGGCCGGGACTCTTATTAAGCGTGACAAGTTTGAAAGAGATTGGATAATGTACACTGAAGTTACAGCAATTTCCTGTTCCATGGCGAACAGCGTTGCCATGGTGACAGCGTCTGACAAAACGTCAAGAGCTTCATAACTTTGCATCATCCATGTAGTGGGAATGTTTGGATCAAATTTGAGGTGTCTGTGATCAACCTGTTGAGAGAGAAACGTCTGAGAATAAAACATGCACTTCCTCTTGCCACTAGGTGGCGCTATGACTTTGAATGAATATTGACATGTAGACGTCTTCAGGGCGGGACTCTCATCAGACATGTCAAGATTGGTGCTGATTGGATCACGTACAGTCAAGTTATTAACAATTTCCTGTTTGATGGCGAGTCATGGCGAGACACTGAACTTTACCAGCTCGCCACGCCCAAACCGTTAAAGATTATATCAAACCTTTGATAACTTTTCATCCTTGATATTGTTTGTACCAGCTGACCAAGTTTGAAGTCGATCGCTTGAACCCCCTCGGACTAGTTCGTTCATTTACGTCCCCTGTAAATCGCCAAAAATGTGTGAAAAATCCAATATGGCCGACGTCTTGTTGGGTTTAGGTCAATGCTCCAAGAGGCTTTTTTGTAGGTCCTATGGTCCCGCATATGTATACCGAATTTGGTACATGTAGGTAAAACGTAGACCGGGGGCTAGTTCGTCAAAGTTTTGTAGGGGGCGCCATAGAGCCATTTTGGCCCACCGAAACCCGTGAACTAAATAAAATTACTCATTTTAGGCCTCCTGACGTGCATGCCAAATTTGGTGAGTGTGCACGTATGCATAAGCTTCGAAATTACGTTCGATTTTCATGGCGAACAAGGCGTCGCCACGGTGACAGCGTTTGGCGAAACCTCAAGCCCTTCATAACTTTGCATCAACCACGTTTTGAGAATGTTTGGCTAAAATTTGAAGTGTCTGTGGTTAACCTGCTGAGAGAGAGACGTCCGAGAAAGAAGACATGTACCTCCTCTAGCCAGTAGGTGGCGCTATGACTATGGTTCAAAATGGCCACGTACATGTCTTCAGAGCCGGACAGTCATCAAACTGTATGAATTTGGTGAAGATAGGACCTTGTACAGTGGAGTTACAGCACTTTCAATTTTGATGGCGTAAAAAAAATTTCAATCGACAGTGTCTGCGTCGCCACGGCAACAGCTTTTGACGGAGACTCACGGCGTTCGCTCCAGACCAACACCAACATTTTCTGGCTTTCCTGACCAGATTTGAAGTGGATCCGATCAACTGGCTGGTCTTGAGCCATCATAGCGTAAAACATAAAGTTTCCTGTCACCACCAGGTGGCGCTGTGACTTAGAATGAATATTGACACGTAGACGTGTTCAGGGCGGGACTCTCATCAGACATGTCAAGTTTGGTGCTGATTGGATCACGTACAGTCAAGTTATTAACAATTTCCTGTTTGATGGCGAGTCATGGCGAGACACTGAACTTTGCCAGCTCGCCACGCCCAAACCGTTAAAGATTATATCAAACCTTTGATAACTTTTCATCGTTGATGCCTTCTCTACCAGCTGACCAAGTTTGAAGTCGATCGCTTGAACCCCCTCGGACTAGTTCGTTCATTTACGTCCCCTGTAAATCGCCAAAAATGCGTGAAAAATCCAATATGGCTGACTTCCTGTTGGGTTTAGGTCATCGCTCCAAGAGACTTTTTTGTTTGTCCTGAAGAGATACACGAACCCACCGAATTTCGTACATGTACATAAAACGCAGTTCCGGGGCTGAGTTTAGGTGGCGCTACAGAGCCATTTTGCCACGGCCATTTGCGAAACCTTTAAAATACGTAATTTTTCGCCATGTCTGAATTTTGTACAAATTTTGGTGAGTTTTCGTGCATGTTCAGGCCCCCAAATTAGCGATTCATTGTTTATAAAAAGGAGAAGAAGAATAATAATAATAATAATAATAATAATAATAATAATAATTCCTTCAGTTTCAACTATGTTTTTGGCCCCCTGGTCGCCTGGTTTTTTTCATTTGACGTATTTTTTCAAGGCCTACCTGCTCGGGGCCTGTGAGGTCCGTACACCTCTTGGTTCTTGGGTACTTGCACGTTTTCCTCCCTTGCTCGTTTTCCCCCACACAGTTACAATAGGGTCCTCGCACCGCTTGGTGCTCGGGCCCTAATAATAATAGTTAGATTAACACATCCATCCTTTACAGACCACAGTTACATATAGAATATTAATGAATGAATATTAATTAGGTAAGTAAAAATAAACCTAGAAAGCTAGAACATAATAAAAGCACAGAATAGTAGAGCTGAGCAGGGCATAAAATCAAGCAATAAAAGTCAGACTCTCGTTTTACCTGGGAGGGGGAAAAAAGTACATTTATCATATTGATCATAATGTACAATGATGGAGGGTATATAAAGGTTTGTGGTTCTCTTCAGTAACACATAATGGATGACCTTGCCTGCAAAGCGATCTGAAAAGTAATGTGTGAAGGCTTTTTGCCATCATCAGTGTAGTTGGCAAAATCGTGGATAAACGTGCGGTCGTTTGTCAATGCTATAAAATACAAACAGTGACAAATCAGTACATGATGCTAGCTCATCACTAAAGTACATTAGTGGTTGGCGATTGGACGAGTACATGAGCTACTGGCGATATATTTTGGGCAATTTTTGCGTGGCGGCATACTGTACGGTTGCAATGACAGCAGATTGCTTTGCTTAGGTCCTGGTTGTGTCCAGTTTAAAAGAAATGTTCTAAATTCCAGTCAAACATGCTTTTTTACAGTGTGTGACATTTTTTTAGTATGTCTGAAACCTTACTATGAAACCAATAATACATGATACACATACTATTTATGGGGAAGTCTTACTCTACGCAAGCAGTATCCCACAATGCAAAGCTGTAGTGATGACAACAACAACATAACAGATAATGGTTGACAGCAATTCGGGTGCAACATCAGTGACGCATTCAGTTCAAGTGTAAGTGTACTTTGCTACGCTTTATATAGTACGTAAATGAATTAAGCGTTTGGGTTTCCATGGTTATGCGTCTCTGACCAGCAAGAGAGTGACCTGATGATTAGACACAGAGCCCACCCTGCATGAATATATATTGCCGATGGCTGGTTGTGGGGCTGATGTTGGCTGGATATGACATTTTAACATATTGCTTAACCCTACACAACACGCCACAGACCCTCATTCCAACAATGAGTCCATAACACCATGGCATGCATAAAGACTAAAAAGATAACAAATCCAACAGCAGACAGATTACCACAATCTCATACAAATATAAAAATTGCGATGGGCCTGCAAATGGCAGACTCCTGAATTCACCATTTCAATTATTCAAGATAAGCTGTTCATATTCACCTTTCAAACCACGTGACTGAGCTTTTCAGTTGTACAGACAGAACTACAGACAGAACAGACTAAACAGTATGAGGAGACGTAATCATAATCCTTGTGGAGGTGCTGCCCTCCATCCTGTATTTGTTGGCACTACAGATAAATTATGTGAAAGTCAGATTCTGCACAGATGATGAAATCCAACAGTGCAGGCAGTAACACGTTCCCCACATTCAGTTACAGTTTTAATAGAGGAAACATCCAAGCATGCTAACCAGCATTCTCATATTCAGAATGGGGGCTTAACCTGGTTTTCTAACCCAGTTATGAGGCTTATACACTTCAACATAAAACAGGGTTAACTGAGGAAACTGGATAATGAGTTGAAGTCACATTTTAATCATTATGTCAGTGAGTTTGTCAGATAATGATTTTCAACAGTCACTGCAGTAATAAACCTGGCTGAACCTGACACAGCCTGATATCTGCTGAATATCATCATTCATTATCATTATCATTACGGCTGCTGCCATACCAGCTTTAACAGCTGCATTGTTGTAATAACAGCACAGGCAGCAATTATTATAGTTGTGACAGCTGTAGTCAGAGCAGCATTAGTACTTTTATACCTCAATGTAGCAGCAGTAGCCTATTTAGTAGCAGTGGTGGGGGAGCAATAATAATAGTAGAAATAGTAACAGCATTTGTACAGAATAAAAGAAGATAAAAGTATGTGAACACCCAAACATTTGACCCATATGTGATTACCAAACTCATGGCCACTAATGTGTTGCTATAACAGATCACATATCATAAAAAATAGCCCCAGACCAAAAGTACACAGTGTTTAAGTAGAAGTTATGCAAGTATAATGATTAACTGATAATTAAAAAAAAAAAAAGAGATTCTCTGAATACAAGACCATCAAGAAATAAATCCTGCTCACTGACAACATCATCTACAATGATCTACAATGACAAAAAACTTCAAGGAGAAATTATCATAAACAGTACAGCTAATCATCCCCATTCCTTATCCTGGATGTAGCGAAAGCAGTGGGAGATGGATCAGGAGTGATAGCAGTTGCATTAGCATCAGCAGCATCAAAGCTAACAGAATCCGTGATCACAGAGGCAGTAAAGTGATTACAACAATAGTCCTGATAGTTGTATTACCAAAAATAAACCTTGTAGTAGTAGCAGGTTGTACAAGCAAATACTGTAGAAAAACATGGAAATGGCATTTGGGGTTTTACTCCATGCTACCGTCTTGTGTCAGAACATAAAAAAAACCCCATAATTTTCTAAGCAGGTTGTGGTCTTGATGGAGCTGAGGTGGGGCAAGCACGCAGCGATTACCAGGCCTGAGTGAGGCAGGCTGCAGCATGGAGGCTCTTTGTCCAGATAATCAGGACAATTTGATTTTGAGAGAGTAAACAAATCAATCGGAACTGAAAAATACAAGCATTGCATCATACTGCGAACCTGCCTCAACCTGTGGTCAGTGCTCAATCATCATCACACAAACTGTACCGTCACAAGACAATCACCAGGCGCGTGTTGGGAAGGCACCAGCTCAAAATAACACCAGTCCAGTGGCCATAAAAGGAGTGTGAGCAGGGCGCCAGTTGTCAAGGTTGACATATATGTGGACTTGATGTGGAACGACCTGATGTCAGCATGTTTGCGTTGTAAAACATATTGCTGACATTATTAGGATAAAGCTTCTGTGTAGGAATAAGAGCCCGAGAGAGAAAAGTGTGTGTGTGTGTGTGTGTGTGTGTGTGTCGGCACGTCTGAGATTAAGAGTGACCGGAAAAGTTGAAAAAAGGTTAGAAAAGAGGCTTAAAACATCAAATGCTGGAAGCCATTATAACGGGTGAAGCGAATGAAGAGTCATGTAATATCTCTGCATACGCATATATAGAGAGAGAAGCTGTACACGGACACACACACATAGGAAACTGATGTAAATCAATCAGTCAAATAAAATGCGTGTAAATTTTCCACAGTGCTTTCATGCTAAAGTCTGCCATCCGTTTTATAAGCAGTACACGGAAAACACTCACATGCTGCCTTTAATGTGCAGAGAGTGAAGCCTCAGGCAGTCTGGTGTAAGAGTATTTAAATTTTTACAGCATTTAAGAGCCTCATATTTTCTCTCTCCATTATAGCGTCAGCCACCATGTCCGTCTTTGCCCTTTAAAACAACAAAAAAATCATCTGTTAAGTTATCCACCGTCTCTTTCACAAATGCACCAAAACTAAAGTAAAATTTTCAGTGGATGTTAAGACCTATTTTTGAAGACAAGACACAGTCTGACCTTAAATGCTTTGTCGTCCTGGTTGTGTGGTAACTCCCTGCTGCCTGTGATTTAGTCTTATTTTTATTTGTGTGATTTTCTGTCTGCAGTGTAGATGCTCAGAGCAGCGGGATAGCCGCCTTTCATCTGCGTGTGTGTTAACCAGTGTGAGTGTGTTGTTGTATAACAGAGGAAGGGAACATGGTTGTGTTTCTATGTGCAAATAAGGACACACCATCTACAGCGTGCTGTGGTCTGCAGATACACAGTTGGATGCATGGATTTCATTGCTGCTTTGGTTTTGTCCACATGGTTTTGTTGAAATAACTTGTCATAACTTTGCAGTCCGTAAGCCCAAACTGAGATGTTCATGCTGCTTAAAAGGGACAGTTCATCCCATTTGGTGTGAGTTGCTGGGTTTTGGAGATATAAATCTTAGAGACACTTCAATGGCGTCCTCTTCGGCGGACCTGTGACCATAGCTAGCTCAGTGGTGCTATGTGAGCTAGCATGCTTACAGTTCAGTTTACAAGTTTGCATCCTGCGTTATCACAAGCACAAGCCACTTGTCCATGAGCAGATGCACAGTCAGATGGTTAGTGGATGTGGTTCAGAAGAAAATAGTTTCTATGGCTCACAACAAGGCCTGTGGATTACTTTGCGTAACCAGGCCTTTGCTGTTGAGATGTTTTTTGCTTTTGAGAACAAGCCGAGTGTAATCCTAATCCACTGTATTTCAGAGGAGGCAGACATTTCCAGAACTGATCACCAAAACAATCTAAATGGATAAATTGCACTAAATGTAAGAAGATAAATATGTTTTTTTGAGCTCTAGAGTTCCTCCAGAGCCATAGAAGGCACCACTCATCTGTCTTCATAGGCTGGGTAGTGCTTACTATGAGCAGGGAACTGATAGTTCTGAGTGGAATTGTAAAAGTTCATCTTTTATCATACATGAGACTTTTCCTTCATGTCTGTGTTTGTCTGCATGCACACGTGTCAGGCACGTTAGATGCACAGTGTAAGTGCACGCGTTGCCACTGGCATGCGTTTGCGTGTGTGTAAGCAGTACAGTGAAGTGGGCGTATGTGTTCCTGTGGCTTTGTTAGCGCTCTAGATGTAACCCACAATGCCATTCTGCCAGGCTGGGACAGGAAGGCAGGGAGGGGTATTCACAGAGCAACTCAAATAGTAAAATAATGGCTGACATTGAAAAATAATGGTATGGAATGAAGGAAAAGAAAAGAAAAACACAACCTTTAGTTGTGATTGATTTCGTACTTAATAATACAAAATGTGAAATGTGTGCACAAACTACTGACACTGATACTGAGGTTCTCTGTGGTCTCTCTGACTGTGGTTGTGATTGTCTTAGAAACCATTACAAAGACATAAACAACCTTATGTCTTTCTGTAGATGTTACTCCACAGGTACAGTGTTGCTCCTGACTGAAACTTTTTACAGCTAACCAAGCTAACCACTGTTCCATCTGCCCGTTGCTGTGTTCTGAATAACTGTTAATACTCTTAGGCTAACTATTAAGTATTCACTCTCTTTGCTTATGCTCTTGTGGACATTAAGTGTGTATTCACTAGAATAATTACTGCGTTGTACTTCATGTAAGCATATAATCTTGCTTCTACAGTTTCACAATGCTTCCAGTGAAAAGCTCAAAGGAAAATCAGCTGTCTTGAGCGCTGCATAGCTGTGCACCTACACACACATAGTGACGGCAGAAGAATGTGCCGTTTGTTGCATCGTTAAACTTTGGTGGGCAACAGAAAAACACAAACCAAGTCTGGCTCACAGAGTGAGCCAGATCATCTTGGCTCAAGGTCAACTTACTTGCTTTTTCCAGAGCTTTCTTTATCGGAGTTTGTTCAGCTGTCATGTTAAACACAAATGACTAGAAATTGGGAGAAAAATCACCTTTGATATCACGTGACGTCTGCACAAAGTTTCATGCAAACGTTGTTGAGATATTTCAGTCTGGATCAACGTGGTGGATTGACTGACATTTCCATCCCTAAAGCCATGTGGCTACCATCGCTAAGAATAATTTTGTTTTGACTGGTAACCCTGACCCTGGTACAGCAGCAGATGGAAACAAAAGTGAGACATAACCTATATACAAACAATCAGCTGAGCCAGACCTCCAGGACACACATCAGCAGAAACCGGCTGACTGATACTGAGCGACAATAATGCTCGACTACCTGATGAGCCAGATCGTCAAGTCAACTTTCTTTATACAGACCACCGTCACATATCTGCCTCAGTAGGGGCAACAGGACAGGCAGACATGCACATGTTGTTTATAGAGAAAAGACCAACGGAGTAAACCTACAGTATGGTAAACGTACAATATGGACAATCAGGATGACATAATTACAGCAGCTAGCAACCTGCTACAATATGACTGTGGTCCACAGGGAGGAACAGGATGAGTAAACACCATCAGCAACCAGTAACTTGAGGCTCTTTCCGTCTCCTGTTAGGGTTTTACGATACGATAAGATGTTAGATTACAGTTACAGATTTTTGATGTACCTGGTATTTGGGTAAACTTGAGGAAAACTAGCTAAAAAACCATGATATCACTGTTCAACGACGTGAACATAGAAGACTGGACGTGAGAAGAGCCATGATGGTACACCATGAAACAAATCGCCCCATATCTAATGTAACAGTAGTGATGTCTCTATGGGGTGGGATGGGAAGATGCAGCATCAACACTAACAACATCATGTAAAAAGTGGCTCAACAGTGAACTCCTCCCAGATGTAGAAGATAGAAATTGTCACATCTTGCTGAAAGCCTGGTGGTGCGGGAGGTAGAAAGCTGCACTTCTGATCCAGAACAAACCCAGAAATAATTTCCCCGCTCTTCATACAGTCTTTATTTAATCACGTTTGCTCTTTTGCAGCGAAGACTTGCCTTAGATCTCCACACCTCGCTTGGTGATGATAGAAGAAAAATATAAAATCACCCTTAACTGCACAGAGTACTACTTGGTTCATATAAAAAAGGTTCTAATTTCGAACTGAAAATACATTTTCGGAGAATTTCTGTTTTTTATGTGGGTACCAGCATCAAAGCCTGAATCTGGCAGATAAAAAGTGCCGAGGCACCGGAAGGAAGACAGCAGAGAGAAGGAATGCACTGATAAAGGAGGACTGGGACTGGGCAGTGTTCAGCAGGACCGGAGTGGAAAACAGTGTGGTTTGGTAAAACTGTGCAGTACAAGCAGAAGCATAATCAGGTAAATACAAGTTATTGCTAGAAGTTTTGGACCAAACTACCAAAATTAACTATTTTTTCACATTAAACAGCACATTTTTGTTCAGAGTTTTCTTACAATGTTTCCACAGTGATGGTTTTCTAGTATCCTAGTATGTATTGTATAGAGGGTTTTCAAAAACTGAAGAAAAAATTACATATGATTAAAAATTAATAAATACATGCAAAATCAATGAACTAAAGATTATATTCATTGTTGATGAATCATTTCAAGAATTCCCTCGGTTGTTTCATCTATAAAATGTGTATCTCAGTCTGCAAGAGCTCAAGGGGACACCTCCAAATGTTGTTTAGTTTAATCAACAGTCCAAAACCCAAATAGATTAAATTTACAGTTATGTAGAAAAGATTAGAGCACAAATCCTCACATTTAATGAGCTGGAACTAGAATTATTCTCAGGGGATTTCTGCTTGAAAAGCAACTAAAATTATATTCAATTTATTAAATAAAATTTTTCAAAATTCGATTTACTTTACGAATCATGCCAGCTGTATTTTACAAAGGGTTTATCAATCTATTGTATTTGTAAAAAACTGAATTTAAGAAAGACTATGTAGAATTTAAGAAAAACTGGTATAGGATTAAAATAAAGGCGAGAACACAATTGAAATTCAATACGTAGAAACAAACAAAAAAAAAAAGATCCAGGTTAAAATCAAGCTGTAAAAATAATATTTGCAATGCAAATATTCCGTAGTTTGAAGACACTGACAAACTTGTGAGGCATCGGTGCAGAGTGAAATACTCCTGGTAAACAGGGTTACAAGGATTTCAGGGGAGATTCTCTGCTGGTTCACCTCATAAGAAGGTCACAGTGGGAGGGAGGATGAGGCCAAAGGTCGAGGTACTCACCGGTTTCTTGAGGAAAAAGACGGACAGGGCTCCGATCAGAGGCATGTCCCCCAGCAGGGGCTCCATCACCACTCTCATCGTTCCATGAAGCTGGACAGAGGAAGCAGAACACTCAGTCATGTCTCTGCTGTGTATATTTCATTATATCTCATTCAAACCTATTTATGTCCATTGTCTTTTATGTTGACATTTATGTTTTTTCAGATGGTCATTATGTCAGATTAGGGCATCATGGGGCTTTTTTTACCCTGGTCTTAAGAGATGTGTCAGACTACATGTTGAGCCCCAGCAATGTCTTTCTTTCTGGTCCTCGTGAGTAAATGTGGGCATCATTTCATATTGTAACCGAGTTTCTGTGCTGCTACCAAAAGCTGTGGTTTCATATGAGATATAATCATATCATATAATAATATATATCATATAATAATATATAATAGTCTAAAGTTGTAAATCCAGATTTCAAAACTTTTCTGAAACTTTATGCTATAAGCTGGTACAAAAAAAGCATTGAGGTTTGATAGTCGACCCTCCTAATGAGGCATTCAGGATACACCCTTCCTCATGACTACAATCATGATCAAATCAACCACAACAAACATAAACATTGCTGTGAGTCATTGTAGAGAGGGGTGTTCTGGGTAGCTGTGGGTCGTTTAAGGCTTGCAGAAGGGCAACTCGCACACTCCCAGATATCAAGAGCTGATGAGTCTGATAAAGCGCTGAGCCAAATGTGCTGCTCTTATCCGTGATAATGAAAGCTCCTTGATTACACTTTTTTAAGCCTCAATTTTAAATGTGTTAATGTGTATCAACGAAGAGCTTGTATGGAATTTAACATCAAGCAAGCTGATCACCCTCGTACATGTGCAGTCCAGATATGCACGTTCCCGCCTTATGACACATTACACAGAGTTAAATATCACCCCATAACTGGACTCTTAATCTAATGCAGTCTGATCCTGCCGTTATGCTCTGCTACTGTAGCTTGTGTTGTTCACCCTCATTTTATGATACAGTTTGGAACACACTAGCCTGCTGCTTGACATTTGGCTGTTTTCACTGATGTCACACTGTGAAATGCTGGCATTACAAGCCCTTTGTGGTGTTAAGAGTCACAAGGAGAGAAAACTCGGGGCTTAAATCGCTCACAAATGTTAAACTCTCAGACGAGAAACTGATGATTGCAGCAGAGGAGAAGAACTGATGCGGGCCATTTTTTTTAATGTTAAGCTGAACTCACAGACATAATTCTTAAGAAACAAGTGAAAGTTTCCCTTCAGAGCTTTTCGTCATTAGAGAGGTTACTCTCTCTGCGGCTGCAGTGACTCAAACCTCAGATATGTAGACTGCCCGTCTGCAGCACCAAATTTGGTCGTAGCTCACTCTGAGTAATCAAATACCAACATTTTGCTCATCAAAATGGGTGCAGTGGAAAGATTGAAGATAGCCCTTTGTTTATCCCCGCCGCCCTCCTGTAGCTCGTTCCTGCTTGAAGAGGGATGTTTTATAAACCATGTGCAGCAGATAATTCTGCGTCAGGATCAATTTAAGCAGAGGAAGAAGCTCTCTTTTCAGTAACTGCTCTAGTCTGACAGTTCATAAGAGGGAAACTCTGAAAAAAAAAAAATCTCACTTGAGTATGACTCATCACTCATGATAAGCTCCAATTTAACATTGTCACGTCTGAACTACTTATTTCTGTAAAGCTGACACACAGCCTGGCAATGCAGCTGTAAAATTTAAGCCATACACAAAGGCAAATATTGACTCTGCCTCACATGCGCAGCCATTTCTCCCTGTAAATCCTTCCAACCCTCCTCTCCACTCACTTCTCCCTCCCTTTCTCCGATCTCTGAACAGCAAATATGGCCTGATCC
This sequence comes from Pempheris klunzingeri, assembly GCF_042242105.1. NCBI lineage: Eukaryota > Metazoa > Chordata > Actinopteri > Acropomatiformes > Pempheridae > Pempheris > Pempheris klunzingeri. The sequence continues at coordinate 17,709,905 of NC_092026.1, read as the reverse complement.
TCTTTCCACAGCTGACTGGATATCGTCTCCTTTATCAGTCCTGTGTCAACACATTATGTAAAAGTGTCTCTGGGAAGGTCACGGGTTAATACGCGGGTCATGGTCGAAAGAATGAGGACTACCGCCAACAAAGGCACACATCTGTACTGTCTGTTTTTGTCTTCTACAGTCCTAAGTGAGAGATCATGTACAGCAAGCCGGTCAGTATTGCAAAAGGAACCCTGACAGGGTGATAAAGTGGGATAAAGACCACTTGTTGTACATTATACCACTTGTCTGTCTGTCTGTCTGTCTGTCTGTCTGTGAAAATGTACTGCTCTTCTCTTTTATAACACTGGACAGTTTGAAGATGACTCACCTTGGACTCTGGGAACTTCAGATGGACATTTTTGACAATTTTTGTTTTACATTTTATGGTCTAAACGTTAAATTAAGAATAAAAATTAAGAATATTTTATAATTAGTAATAATTAGTTTTTTTGATTATTTTTCTGACTGACTGCTCTGATAATCAGTTTATTGACTGATCAGTATGTCAGAAAATTGTAAAAAATGTCGTTGTATTACTTGTTTTGTCAACCAGCAGTCCAAAACGTAAGGATATTCAGTTCACAATGATATAAAAGAGAACTTCAAACTAAAGAACAGTTTTTCCTTTTTGCCTGATGAAAATGATTTAAATTTCTGGACTTAAGATGACTGATTTATAATGGTTGTCTATTCGTTTTCTGCCCACAGACCATTCGGTTATTGGACCAACAGTTTCTAAACTACTTCATGAAGCTGAAGCAGAGAGAGACCTGCCTCTTGTTAGCGAGCTGAGCTTCTCTCTAATGTGTCCCTGGCTAACAAAGCTGCAGCATGACATGGCATAAAAAAACCATACAAGGCATTTCACACTGCAGACATACCTGTATACTTTTGATTCCTGCTCTGCAGTAGTATTTCTTGATGTCCACGTCAATCTCAGTATTCCCGACGAAGCTGAAAGGCAGGCCAGGAATAACACATTAAGAGGATTAATAACGTAACGTGAGAGCGAAGGAAGAGAATACAAAGATCTACTGCACATTCACAGCTTTGCATTTTTAATTTTATTGTCATCCAGAACTAGCAACAGCGGAAACACTTTTATTATTATTAGAGGAAAAGGCCAGAGTTAATTGGTGCATAAATTTGTTGTTGCTAATGTTATAATTGTTATATCCCATGAAAAGACCAAAAACAATGTCTTACTACATCTCTCAATACTTACCATTGCTACCTGCTGAAGATGTACATCTTTAAAAACATTCACAAATATGCTGTTTTAGTTATTCAGTAAGGGTCCATAACGTTATGGATTGATTACTCAAACAGTAAATGGGCAAACAGGGGTAGTAAATGGGTTTTATTGACAGGAAGGAAATATGTAAGGAATAATATATTGTTGGTCATTATTGTGAAAAAGAAAACCCAGACAGGGTGATGCAGGTCTTGAATGACTTGGCTACTTCCTGTAGAAATCAATAATTGTACTGATAATCATAACATGATTGGAAATAATGATAAATATTTCTGTGTACCTGATCTGCAGGTCCATGATGACCTGTCTCTTGTCCACGTTCTCTGTGTAAACTTTCACCCCGTTCACTCTCAGCGGCTACAGAAACAAAGACATGACAGAACGGGCACAGGTGAGCAAATCTTTCTCAAATCTGACCAGACTCTGGGTTAAAACCTTCCAGGCCAGCTGTTTATTACCTACATATGATGCTCCGCTCTGAAATGAGAGCAAAAACAAGAGACAGCTTGGTGCTTACAGAGGAGGGATGCTTTTCATAACAGAAAACAGCTCAGATTAAAAACACTTGATTGTTCTAAAAAAGAGACAGAGCAGAGAACAGTTCAACAGCAACAAAGTGGACAAAAATAGAGGCACACCAATAAAAGATCTAAACTCCGACACTATGACAGAAGCTATTAACAGCAGCATTAGAGAACCATGCCAGTTATTTTGCATGTTTTTGTACAAATAGTTCACATTCCTGCAAACAGTTTCCAAATCATATTGCAGTATTTCATTTTCTCTGTTTTTCCTTTCTGCTAATTCTGATTCAGTGATCCCTCCATTGATGTAGTCTAGTACATCAATCTAGTACAACTTATAGGAGTAGTTTTCTGTTAATAGTCCTCTTTTCTTGTGTGACTTTGTTTCTGAGCCTTTGATTGATGTGTGAAGAACTGAGTTTGAGTTCAAACTACTTTACAGATCAAGTGCAGTACGTATTGAGATCACCATCACAGCCTTGGCATTGTGATGTTGTCACCTTGTTGCCCATGTCGATCTTGGTGAAGGAGAAGGAGCTGAGATGAGGGTTGGCGCCCTTCACCGCCGGCTCGATGGTCTCCCTGAACAGCTTGTCCACAAACTGGCAGATGAACGGCCACATCTGCTTCACCGTCTGAGGGAGGAGAGGAGATGGACGCAGAAAGAATGAGAGAAATATATCAGGTCCAAATCTCACGTGGTCTCTGTCGGGCTGGAGCTAAGACCTGCTTCTCTCTTGGTAACATTGTTAGTCGTTGATACACATATTCAGTCGTTGGACAAAGTTGTTTTACTGCATGCTTGGTGGACTTTTAATACCTTCCAAGGCAAGGAGGATTTCCTATGTTCCCTTCTTGTTTGTGGGAAGAGACGGGAAATGATCCGAAATCTCATTGTGTGGAGGCACTGCAGATTTATGTTGCAATATATCAATTTGGATCAAATGAGAAAGAGTGCAGGGACCAGTGTGCTGTATTGATATTGGACAGACACGCGATAAATGCATGCAGACGGACTCACTTATTCATTTACTTTCACTTTTCTTACTTTACTTAAGCGAAAAAGGCACAAAAAAAGGAAATAAATGAAATTTACAGTTATAATAAAGAATAAAAAGCAAGCAAAGTTTTGCACTTGAGAAGCCGTAACCAGCGACCGTCTGTTCTCCGGCAGACTCAAACACTGGAGTGACGGCAGGATGCCAATTTATTGTGAACTGAACGCTGAAAATGCTTGCGATGCCCAGACTGCCTCAAAACATCGAAAGTCAGGAAAATTATCAAAACTGACACTGATCAATTCACTCTTGAATGAAAAATAGAGTCATTATTTATGCACACACACATTAGGGCAAAGGATGTCCCCAAGAACTGAACATTCATCGGATCTAATTTGGGGGCTTTAAAGTCCTTGTGGTCGCTCAGCTGGAGTTATCACTGACATTGATCTCCTATCAACCCCTTACAGATAAATGATGGCAATTCAGTGCTTTGGAGGAGCGTAAATCTTTTCTTATTGCCCCTTTAAATGAGACCCTCTGTTCCTGTAAACAACCACGACAGACAAATACAACATGAATGTAAACATTGGATTCACTATGTCAGGTTTGGGTATTAAAAAGCTCTTTTCCTGGCCATCTACATCCATTAACTTCTTAGTAGAATTTACAGTAACATTTACAGTAAGAGATGCTCTTCCTGGTCTCTCTCCCTCTCAAAGTCTCCGTTTATATGTCTGTACCGCTCTCTACACCTCCCTCCATCCATCTCTTTCTCCAGGGAGGTGGTAGCACTGGGTCAGGGACTAGCGGAGCTCCAGATTCAGATCCTATTTATAAACCCCACATGTCTGCCTCTGCTAGCTCACAGCAACTGATGTAGAGCAAACTAGTGGGCGAGAGAAGCGAGAGATAAAGTTAATGAGAGTGTGTGTGTGTGTGTATGTGTGTGTGTGTGTGTGTGTGTGTGTGTGTGTACCTTATTCAGCCACTCCACTCTCTCCACATCTGGATAATGGACCTGGAACGAGAGATAGAAAGGCGAGAGTTAGAATCAAGATTTAAACGTAAACAGAATTGCAAGGATTTTTCCTTTTTTTTTGGGTTGTAACCAGGTCTAACATTAACGTTAGCCCTCCAAATGTGTACTCTACTGGTTTTTATTTTTGTTTTACAGATGGAGAATAGGTCAAATATCTATTGCTTTCTTTTAATCTGGTTATCTTTTTCCAGTGATTCACTTCATGGGCCGATTGACTTAAGTTATGAGGTGCTGCAGTTTGCCAAAATCGGCAGTGTGCGTTCATACCAGCACAGACTAAAATCTAAAAGTTGCAGCTAATCCTGTAAACAACATATTAAATGCTATATTCCTGTTGAGTGTCCCAAGCTGTCCAACTTCTGCAAATATGCCATTATATTGACAGATTTTCAGTTTCTTGAAAATACTTCTAATTGTTATATATATATATAAATATTTCATTTTATTTTATGCGTACGGCTACAGCTGCCATTGAGGATTTACAAAGAGTTGCAAACTCCTGTATGGAGATCAGGAAGGAGGTCAAGAGCCACACTTCCCAGACAAAATAAAAAAAAATAGTATATTTCAGTCCCTGGAGTCACTATGTGGCATCCAGCTAATGCAGCAAAATGCATTGTAAGCAACACTCTTTCTTCATGAAGGTTAAGACGTTCTTTTTCAGGCTGTAGTTTGTGGTGCCGTTGATGTACTGTGTCATACTGAGAGGTCTACAGTCTAATTCCTGGGGCATTTAGTAAAAGCTCACAAACATGCACACACACACACACTGTAAGACAATTAGCTTCCCCAGACACAACCACAGCATGAAGATCACAGCGGAACTTTGTAGAAAACTGTATGAAACCCAACTAAATTCAGTTTTGCATCTGTTTGGCTGCTCTTTTTAGGAAGAATGTTCTCCAAGAGTATCATATTGTCTTTGTGCTTTTTTGATTTCAAAACCACCAAAAAAATGTAGTTACACTAAACACATACTGCAGCTGAGGCTGATGGGAATGTCATTAGTTTTGGACAAGCAATATTAGACAAATCTAAATTCTGAGCTCATTGTGGCGCTATAGTGAAAGGTTAGCGGATCGCCAAAGTAACAGTTGCAATTCAGCCTAAAGGGCAAACGTGTACCAAATTCATGGCAATCAATTCTAAAGTTGTCATAGACATTTCCCTCGAAACCACAACCTCTGGTGGTGTGAAAGGAAAAGTCGATATTATCAAGTAGGATACTTCTTCCAGGAACCACGAATTTCTGGTCCATCAAATAGTTGTAAAACATACATCAGTGTGGAGCAAAGAAGCTGACAGACCGGCAGTTAGCATGCCTTAAAGTGACTGCTGTGTGATTTACTTTTATCCTGCTAAATGTAGGTATTAGTTTCTGTCAAATGATGGATATCTCACGAAGAAATTAAGCTCTTTCAGTTCCGGGGCTGCTGACAGTATCAGCAGAGAGCTGACTACCTGAGGGGGCCGAGTCTCCGCAGCCTCAGTGGGATGCAGTCTGACAGGATGTCAGTGCAGCTGCATCAAAGCTGCTGTGGAGGACTGGGAGTCGACTGAGACAGACCTCTTACATAAGTGGCACACTGGGAGGATTCTGCAGACATGCAGGGCTGAAGCAGATAAATATCCACTCTGTGAATGAGCGATAGACACAATGCATCCGGAACGAGACTACATTCAGGTGGGCCGGGAGGGCTTTAGTCTCTAAATACATAAATAAATATGTGTATGTGTGCTTTCTCAGTTCACTGCTATGCACTGTGCATGTGCACAGCAGATCCATGATACATTACTACTATACCATTTCAGTATTACTATCCTATTATTACAAAAAAAAACTATTATTGTAATTCGCCATTAATGTCTACACTATATCTAGTAAACAAGAAAAGAAAAACACACTTTAGGAATATCCAATTATTAAGATTGCTGACAAAAAAGAAAGGTCCGTGTCTTGTACAAAAACCTATAAATGTACTTCTATTGTATGAAGAGTCCCCTAAGCTCAATTTCTTTGTTTTCATTCCCCAATTTCAAGGACATACCTTCATGGAATTGGTTCAGTTTTCTAAATATGGTGTTTTCAAATATACCTTTTTAATGTTCCTGTTATTAAAGGAACAATCCCTGATCATAGGGTAAAGACCAAAGAGCTAACTAAGCCTAACATTAAACAATAACTAAAAAGTTTTGAAATGGGCTCAAAAGCTATTGCATAATGTGTTTTGAGAACTTTCAAGTAAATGTATGCAGTTATAATGAACTAAGAGTCCATTAAATTCAACTTCTTTCTTTTCATTCACTAGTTTCAGGTACAGTTTCAAGGATATATCTTTATTGAATCTGTTAATTTTCATAAATGTGCAGCTTTTTGTATTGTTGCATTTTCAAGTATACTCTGCATTTCAGTTAATCAACACAGCAATAAAGTTGTATTTCTACAAATAAATAGCAGTAACAAGAAACCAGTACTTAAACCATTTATCCATTAAGTACTCTTTCTATGTAGAGTGGCTTTACACATAAGGATGGGGTTTCTTTTCCTGGATTCCAAACATGCTGCTGCATGAATCTTCTCCACAAGAATTCAGGGTCACTCTTTGACACATGAAGCCGACCTGGGAATACACGCTAAACAGTCCGCGTGCACACAGTTCTACACGTAAACAAACAAGCTCACAGTGACGCTGGCGTCACGTGGCGTTTGTCTTTGGATTAAATTTCCAGCTACTATTTTTACGACACTGACGGCTCAAAACAAAAGCTCGCAATCTCACTTCGCCTGTGAATCACACAACCCTGACTCATGTGTGCGCTGGATGTTTAGCCAGTAAAAAGATACATTTTGCAGCACATTTGCTTCACAAATAAGTTACCCGTTTAATGTAGCCATGTAGCATGAATAGATATTAGCTGTGTTTTTCAGAACAAATAATCAAACATAACTTTTGGCCAAATTTGCCAAAAGTGAGGTAGAAACAGCCGGTGCCTCAGTCTTATTTTACTGCTGTTGCTTAAGTGCTCTCTGGTGAGATCACTTCATCATACAGACGTCACAAGACGTCAAAAGAAACTGCTACAACTCAAATGACTGAAACACAGGAAGTCCGGACACATTAACTACCTCTACATCACTATCTCTTTCATTAAGTCATGGGAACTCATGAAGGTCTAGGTCTAGAGGTCTAGAGGATGGAGAAGTCAAAGTCACTGGAAGGTCGCCAAGCATGTAAATGGGACACAAATCGTTGGGCGTCTACGCTGTGAACACTGCAAGTTCATTCAAGGTTGAGCTTAATGCGAAGCTGTGCCAGATGTGGCCATGATCCGTCCTTTGGTCGGTACCTGCACTAATCACAGCAGTCAGCTTCACCAGCTGCATCTTTTGCAACTTGACGGACCTAAAAATCACATAAACGATGCATAAAAAGAAGGAAAGAATGACTCATCTGTCCAATAAAACTGGCAGCAGCAGTAGCACAATTTTCTCCCCTTTTAGGGTAAACAACAGAGAAGTATAGCCCTTGCATAAGCAGAGCACTCATTCACATGAAGTAAACAGGAAATAGAAGACTAATATCTTTATTAAGACTAATGAAGAAGCTTACATGTCTCAGTTTGAGAGACAAAACTGAGGCTAAAACTCAAAATATATGAGCAGAGGAGACAGCGAAGCTGATACGGAGATAACAGAGAAATATGAACATAACGGTGAGGATGATTTTCGAGGCTTGAAACCAAAGTGCAATAAAGGCTCCTGGATAAGAAGGGGAGATGAAAAAAAACCCAAACATGTTCATGCCTTATCCCATGAAGCCCTGTAGCTCCGTACAGAGTGACAAAGCAAGGAAACTGAATCACTTCCTCACAAAAAACCTGGGAACATTTCTCTCTTTTTAGAGCAACAATGGCACTGTGTTTTTCTGAGTAAAGAAGGACAAAGGTTTATTACCAGTCACTCCTTCCATCTGCTCTCAGCAGAAAATCTGAGAGCTTCTCAGCAGAAGAACAGCCCTCCTCTTCTAGCAGATTTCCTTCCAAATTTAACCCGATGGCTCACAATGCAAAAGTGCAGTGTGGAGGCCTCCAGACACTGATAATCTACACCCAATATCTTAAATTCTCTCAAGTATTGTATGGGGTAAAACGTACGGATGTTGTGATAAAGGTGGTATAAGTGCAATAAATAAAAACAGACAATAAACAAACTTGAAACAAAAGAACATTCAGGCTACTACATACTAGCAAGCACTACTATCCACTGATCAACTCTGAATCCCATTCAAAATGAATTTCAGATGTTGGAGAAGTGAGTGGTAAGCCATTTTCTGACCACCACTGTCAGCAATGTGTCCTTGTGTGAGCCTCCTTATTCAAAGAACACAAAAAAAGGCAAAAAAAAAAATGGAAATAATGTGCATTTCCAAGATTGGTGCCATGATAACTTCCCGATTGTCTTTGCAGTGCTTTTTATCGAGCCTGCAAACTTATGGATGGATTACCCAAACTAGCCTGGATGGTGTTTCATCCGCCTGTAGCAACACGCCCACACACAGCACAGAGAGCTGCTTTCGCAAGCAGAACAGACTTGAGACAACAACATGGCTTCTGCAGGGCTTCTTATTCAGTGTGTGCGGTTGAGACCTGTCGGTAAAAGGGCTCTGGAATGGGATCGTGATGTGGTGGGTGGTGTTTCAGATTCCCCCTGGTTCCGCAAGTAAATGTCCCATTCGTTTTTACCATTAACGGTATTATGTGACTCACAGCTGGAGCACTTCTAAGGCTTGGATGGGCATGAAACTGTCCAAGTTAAGTCATCAGTATAAGTGGTAGAGAACTGCATTAGAAGGCATGACTCTTTGATAAAAAAGCTGAGGGTACAAGTCTGCGTACATAAAAGACGGTAGACGTTAACGCCACCTCCCAAATCACTAAGCTTAAAAGTCTGTGACATGTAGTAATAGCAGGTGGGATCTACAATCTGCAGGTTTAAGTAATACCCTTTAAATGCTGTTTCAACTGTGGGTGACTTCTGCAACTATGGCACCTCTGACTGGCCTCTTCGAGCAGAGACAGAACAAAAATGATTTCTCAATTATTGGGCCTTAACATAAAGCTCATTAGCATTTTTGTTTCTTTGTCCAGGAGAGTCCCATGTTGCTGTGTTAAGTAATATTGAGGATATTGTTTAAAGAACAGACAGAAATGGGAATACAGGACGGGGAAAATCCCACCTGGCAGCTCTATTGGTGACTGGAGAATCCCCTTTGTTTACGCCTGTGTGAGTGTGTGTGTCTCAATGTCAAAGCGAGTCAAGTGGGTGAGACTCACAGTCCAACTATGTAACAGCTGTTAGGAAATCCTAACCTCCCTTTCCAGCCACACCCTGATACAATGCATGTGTTTGTGAGCAAGCGAGGGATGGTGAGAGGATGAATAATCCCGTCAAGTAGCTCAGGAATTTAGAAACTTAAACTGCAACTTACAAAGTTTTGAGGAAATGTATTTTTCTGTCGCTGGCTGCTGACTAAAATACAGCCTCGTTTCTGATGACAGTGACTCTCCTCCCCGAGGTGACAACAAACGCAACAGGGAAACCTGCTCATTCGGCTTCTCCAGGAGGCGTTGAAATGTGCAGAAACAGAAAAAACTATATGGTGAAACAGTTGCTCCACGTAGACGTCTATATTTAGGCCCAGAGGGAGAGAACCAGGGAGAGAGGAGCTGTCGAGGATATGAGGAGGAGAGACTGTAGACAGGAGAGAGATCAGCTGAGGAAATCTGAGCGCTCTATTGTGCCGAAGGTGGACAGACAGAACCAGACTACATTTTGATGTTTACCAGACTTGGAATATACAGCTCCCTGTATAACTTTGATGCAGTGGGGCTTTTATATGTTATTGATTGCCTCTTTTGGGTTAAAAGCTGATGCACAATAATGCACCAGGAATATCAAATGGTAAATATTAAGGTACAATTGTATTGTTAAAGTCAGCAGGGCTGCACAATAAAGCAACAAATGATACATAAAACTCATAAAACAGCCTCTCACAGTATTTGATTAGGCTTTGTTTTTCTTCCTCCCAATAAAATGCTGTTAAAACTAAACTATGCAAGCGAGTGGTTCTTTTCCTGCACACACACTCTTCATTTTTCAGCTTTGAAAAATGAACTGTCAGTGTAATATTTCATATTATTTTAAAACAGCAGGAGTACTGGAAAGCATCGATCCAGGTTCAAACTGTTCAAACCGAGGAAAAACTATATGACATGATAAACTGTGCTGTTAAGAACCCTTTTTGCTCCATCATTCACTGTGCTTTTACAGTGTGACGTGTTGTTGTTGTGTGTTTTCTCTGTAAACCCTAGCACAAGCTAAATTCCCCTCAAGGAGCAATATAGTTTGAATAGATTTGAATAAAAACTGAATCTTTGGCAGCATCCTTCCCTGGTCCAGGCAGTCAAAGTCTTGATCTGACTTTCTGTAGAACTGCTGAAACCAAAAACTCTCTACATCCAACATCCTCAAGCTACCAGCCCGTGGACCGGAGTCAGACTGTGAGAGAGTTTAATAAGTCCCACACACAGGTTGAGAATTTAATTTTAATTTTTTTCCCCCCAGTTTTAAAGGTTTGAGCAATCTCATTTTTACAGAAGGTCGAAAAATTGGCGCATAAAATCCTCTTTATTTCATATTTAACATTTAGTTGGACTTAACTGTGTCAACATTAAAACGGTAAGAAGCACAAACAGTCTGACTGACCGCAGCGTACCTGACGACAAAATGTCTCTCTGTAAACATAAAAGAAAGGTTTACTTGGAGGACTCATAGTTTCAGGAGAAGTGGATGACGGATTATCTTTTATGAAGTTTAATGTGACTTCCCATCCGCTGAGTTATAATTTTAAATAGAATTACTTTATTTAACATGCAGAGCAGTCCAATAGAAAGTGTGTGAAGAGGGAAGGACCACCTGCTCAAGCAAATTGAAATTTACTGTCGCAAAACATTTTTTGTAGATTTTTGTCTATCAAACTTAAAAAAACTTACACTGATGATTTGTAGAAGGGAAAAGGGTGTTAAGTTTAAACTTGTAACAGGTGACAGGTTTTGGATTTATTTAAAACAGTGACTACTGTGTGTGGGTGACTAAAGGGATAGTTTGTATTATTTGAAGTGGAGTTGTATGAGGTTGTTATCCATAGTTAGTGTAGTGTTAGAAGTAGGCAGGAGTCCCGACATAGATGCAAAATAATGTACTGCTGTGGACGGGGGCAGAAGAACCACCTTTTAGCCGCCTAAAAAAAAGGCCTACCTGAAAAAAAAAAAATCAGTATCAGTTTAAGTGAACACTATATTTAGAATATTTTCTCGGGTTTCAGAGACAGGCCTGTCTGAAGGGGAGCTGAAGCTGTTCGCTGTCTCTTTGCTTGCTTCAGAGCCGCCAGACTCTATTGACAAAAACAGTAATTTTGCCATACAACAGTGGCTGTTGTGTCCACAGCAGCTCGTTGCTCAGCGTCCGTGTCCGGACTCCTGCCTGCTTCTCCAAACTGGGGGCGTGCCGTAATACATTAACTATGGATAAGTACCTCATACAACCACTTAAAAAAAGAACGAACTATCCCTTTATGGGTGTTTGGGGGTGCTTACATCCAAATTAAGTCAAGATTGTAGGAGTTGTAGACCTTTTTATCCTGTGCAGCATGAAATTGGGCAACAGTTTCTATTGAGTTTGGATGTGGATGTAAACACCCTGAAATAAAGACAGAAATAAGCACTACAACCTAATAGCCACTGTTGAAACCAACCGTGCTGGAGAACAGGCTTAAAAGAGAACAGTCCTAACATGTACAGACCGCAGGTAAAAGCAGGACAGAGCAGCACTAGGCCTTTCTGTTCCTCCGCATTGTTTCTATTCTCTGCTGTGGAGCTGAACCCCGCCTTTTGGCACATCAAAAGGGCAGGGAAGCCCCACCCATGCCATGTCATTCGAGTGCATGCAGAGACAGAGAGAGGGCGGAGAGCGGCTGAACGAGACGCAGAGAGAAACAGTTACGCTGTGGTCCTAGTAACTTTCCGTGTCTGTTTTTTGAAAGGCTGACGACTAAGTGAAACCATGTCAGACCAGGCATTTTAACATCTGACTGTTGGGGGAAAATGGTTTAGCTGAGTTTTGCCTTAAGTTTCCCAGCACCACCCAGCTTCATAAACACACCTAGAAAAGCTGCCCAGTGTGGCGATAGTCCTCTGACTCAAACACTTCTATAATAAATCTGAAGGCTTCAGTCAAACAACTAAATAATCCCACATTTGATACATGTTATGGTTTTGTAGTTTAGGGAAACACTGAAAAGATTTGCAGACAGTTGTACAATAAAGACATTTATGACTAAAACTGAAAAGTTCATTTACAAAACTAAATTTTCTTCTTTTGTCCCGTTTCATATCATCAAAAATCAAAATACCTTTAAAATACTTAAAATACCTTTATCCGACGACCCGAAGACACTTAAGACTGGTGACTTATGATATGTCATTTACTAAATTCAGTATATCAAATAATTAGTTGATTCATCTTCATAAATGAGACACTGACTGAATGGTGCAAATGATCGTATGAATTATGGTATTCATGGTGCAGCCGTGATGCCAAAGTCAATTTAACTCCTCTAAACTCAACTCTCAACACTCTCCAATCAACAACATGCAGTTGTGATTAAGGTATTTAAATACAAAACATGTAACACGAGTATTGGGGAGTATTGATGGCCTGCTAGTTTAAGACAGAGACCATACACTGTAACCATAAGATCCCCGGTTCAATTCCTCTTCACCCACCCGCTCTAGTGTTAAACTTTTAAAGGCAAACTGGAAAAAAAAAGAGAAGCCCTGTCTTAAGCCGGGGAAAATCCTCTAAATCCTAAAACAGATGTGTTGTAATGCTGCACACTGGCCACTCAAATCTTCTGTGCTACAGTGACAGACGCAGGAGGCAGAAATCCCGTTTAAGTGAAATCCTTTTGACACTCAACACAGTCAGCACGCACATTTCTGACTGATGTTCACATATCAGTGCCGCAGGAGTGTGGTTTTACCGTGCAAACCTGTGGCCTACATCCTGCAGCCTGTGTTAAACTTCCACACCATGAGTTTACTGACCTCATTCCTTCCCAGTAATGCTGCTGTTGCAGACATTTCATCACGCCTCTACCCCACATTCCTCGTGGCCTGGTTACCAGCCCTCACCTGGGCTGACCTTTGCTGCCAAAGACGTTTTTAACTTGTTATTTCTAACTATAGCAGTAATGCTTTAACCATCAACCTCACCATAAGCAGTGCAGAATTCACACAACTATGATTCAACACACTAAAATGACTCGTATTTGAGCATACAAGCATGACTGAGTTTTTACTTTTACACTATTTGAGGTTAACTATTCATTAGCTTGTGATGTATTAAATAAAATGTATTTGATATTAATCTAATTTCCAACTAAACTGAGACAAATTAATACTAAATAGCTAAATTCATACTCTGAATTCAAACATTTAACAGTAGTTGATCAGTGGCTGATGGCTGCAGCTAATTTTTCTCTACGTTACAATGACATTGAAAAAAACAATAAAACCAAAAACGTCATTAAACTTCATCTCATTTAAAAAGTTCCTATCTTGTCTCTGTACGTCAGAAACTTCCTGATTTTCCAGCTTATATGGATCAAAGGATTGCAGACAAATCATGTCAAAGTAATCATGATTTATCTCACACACAGACACATGACATACAGACTGCATGAACACAGACTGAAAAGGCAGCATATGGCTTAGAGCTGCAACAATTAGCCAATTCATGAATCAGTTTTTCAAATTTTCTTAAATTTCAGGCCCACAAGGCAGGAATTTTGTAGAATGAGTTGGTTTGTAGGCTGCGGGTTATAAACTCAAATCCAGGAGGAAGACCTGTCTCAAATTAAAAAAAGATTTTTTAGTATTTTCCTAAAAAAGGGCCTTTATGATGCATCTTTTTATGTCTGACAGCAGTGAGGGAGTTGTGCACAGTCAGGTTGTCTTCACTGAGATAAAACTATAGCACTAGCTCAGGCGTTCTTGGCCCGTTAATGATGAGCTGCTGCCCACACTGCCTATCGAGCCTCATTCTAGGCATATTTTCAGAGGGACCGAGCCAAGATGATGGGCGCTCCGCCAAATCTGATATTTCAGTGATGATCACTGTTGGTTTGCCAATATATTGCAAATGTGGTGTATTTTGTTGATTTTGCATACAGACTGAGTGGATTTGCTTTATACAGTACGCGGCGCTCTTTCCATTGTGTCTGCCACTGTGAAACTGAAGTGAAAACTCAATTCAATTATGTTTATCAGGACAATGACATTTACTGAAACCACCAGATAAAAATCAACATGTTGCTTCTGGATTTTAGCACAGAAACGGCAAAACCCTCCACCACTGGCTCAACTTTCAGAAATGGTGCATCCTTTAGAAAACAAACAGAGAAAACTGAAATGACCAGCTGCTTCAATTATGTGCTGAAACATCTCTCTTCTGAAAGTACAGTGAATTTACCTGCTACTAAGAGGAAAACTATTTTCCCCAGAGTGTCAGGTTTCTCTTTGTAGGGAATTCAGCTTACTAAACTTTAAGGAGGACATGCAAACAGACGTTATCCTATCAAACAGTGATTATTTGCCCCAAGCAGGGCTGAAGCAATTAGTTGTTTCAGTGATTAATCAGTCAACAGAGAGGTGGCCGCAGTTTTCATAAGTGATTTAAAAAACAATATAAAAACTCCAAACTCTGTTTAAATGTGAGCATTAGTTGGACTAAAGAAGCAACTTGAAGACTAAAAATGTAATTTTGTTATTGTAAAAGCAATATTATAAATACAATTGGACTCATTTTCTAGGGTTTTATTGAGTTAAGACCTGCGTGGTGATGATGACTCTGGGCTTTCTTTGACCATCTAGGCATTGGATTTTGAGGTTAGTGTGGCAGAGGTGAACTAGATAGCCTATCTTCTATGAAACACGGGGGAAAGACTGACCGCGTCTGAGTGTCTTTCAGGGGTCAAAGTTCACTGCTGATTACATGGCTCATTATCAGAAGGACACGTTAATCCTCTTGACATCCTTTCACTGGATTCTCGGTTTCCCTTTAATCAGGCGAACAATGAGCTGTCAGTCATCATTGTTTGGCTCACACGTCCAAATGTTGTTGGCCGTGCTGCGGTGGGTTAAAACATCTGAGAGACAGGCTTGGTCAAACATGCAACATGAAGACAAAAGATACGCTTGCTGACTCACGGCGCGACAAACATGACAGCTGCTCGACACCATTGTGTCTCTGCTCACAGCTGAGTGTTTTGCACTGGGCCCGGGGTTGTTGCTGAGCACTGTGTTTCTCAAGGTCTGCGTGATAATGGACGTGTTGATGGGACTCTCCCATCGCTGTGTCTGGCACGCTGCCATCCACTCAGCTTCTCACTGTTTTCTGGCATCATCATCAATAATAGAAAATATTATTGCAGGCTGGAAGCCTCTTTATTAGACTTGGAGTCTCTGTGTACATTTCACAAGTGTAGGAAAGGGTGAGTGACAGATTATGAAGTTTCCAGGCGTGGAAGTGCTTCATAATTATATAACAGATCTCAGAAATTCAGGAACATATTCAACGCCAATTACATATGTTGCTAATGGTCAACTGTTTTGTTTGGTGCTGTGAATAACAATCTTTAGTGATTTTTTTAAGAATAATGTTGAAATAATCATATATATTGCCTGAACTATACTCAGGAGTCCTAAGTCAATAACTTAGGTGTGGTAATAACAAAGTCCATACACAGTAAAGCTGCGCAATATGACATTATATATCGTATGGAGATTTCTTTTGTCATTTGGACGACGCTTTGCATTCTTCCACATGGATGCAGGCAGGACATTTGCATGGCAAAAACAAGCATGCAGGAGAGTGAACGTGACACAGAAAAGGGTAACTCTGAACAGGAGAAACACTCATACTACTTCTTCTTCTCATACCTACAAGAGTGGCTACCTCTGCCGCATGGATGTGGTTTGGGTAAGAGAGGTCTGACACGGAATAAATAATCGTTCACCAGTTCCCACGACAGACTCAAATGCCACTAACCTCTTTTACCATCTACACAGGAATCAATCAGTCCAGTTTTCTCTTTATAGTTTTACCCATTAATATTTAATATTTTGCTACATGCTTCAGTCGAATATTTGCACTAAGGTTCTAAATAAAAGGAGATAATAATAATCAAATTTGCATTTGCACAGCCCTGATACGTGTACAGTCAGTGACCACTATATTAGGAACATTTGTACAATCTGATGTGGTCTATTACAACTGTGCTACTATTAAGTCTGCTTCAATGATGCCTATAATGTTCAGCTTGTGCGGTTACTGTAATAGAGGTGTTAATTCACTCCTGTCTCAGCACTGAGCTCATAGTTAATGACGTGGGGTTGTACTGGACTGCATTATATTCAGAGGTGACATTCAGCCGCCCTCATGTATGTAAATAGAGAGGACAAAAAAGTAATTTCAAAAACTAAATAGAACGTACAGTGCCAGCTTCAAGTATGACCTAAATTATAATCATGCAATTGAATTACCACATTCCTGACAATGTCGACGAAAACTAAACATTGCAAACTTTGTGAAGGTAGAATTTAGTCCTTATGTGCATGGGTGGAAGACTTATTTGTATGTTTTAAAAGAATCAGCTTTTTCCTCATTAACATGCAAATGTATGCAGCATGGTGCTGACAGACAACCAGTCAACATAAAAACATACATCTTGAATGCTGTGTCATCATGTCTAATGTGGATTAGACAAGATTAGAGACTGCTTTAGCTATGTGACGTTTTGCTTATACAGCCAAACATACACATTTTGAGACTTGTGTAGAATTGTCTTTAAACCATAAGCTGATCTCCAGATATTATTTGTTGATTTCATGAAGCGGGGAAATATTATCTGGCAGCAGGCATTACTAAAACCAAGGCTTTCCATCCACTGCCCTGCTGTAAAATAAAAAAAACCTTTGAAAAAACATTGTGCTCTAACTGATCTCTACCAAACTGCAGTTAGCCCTGACGAGCAAATGCCAAAGGTTTGCTCACATATACATCCTGCGAGAACACACCCATAGATAATCTTCATTCCTTGCAAGCAAGCAACTAGTCATTTTAGCACATGTCAAGACCAGAGAATGAGTAGACAGCCAGAGAATGGCAGCTATGTGGAAGTTGTGTGGCCAGTCCATCTCCTTCACACTGGTTGCTTATCGTGGCACAGGGAAATCTGACTGCACACTGCCAGGCTGCCATACCGAGAGGATGAATACAGAAAATTAGAACAGGTTTGATAGCTCTCCTGCTTTCGCAGGGCCAGCCTTGGGAGCCCCGCGAACTCAGAGGTCATGTATTATTCATCGAGGACTCTGGCTCCTTCGGGTGGTTAACAGGATTGAAATGATCAAACAGAGTCCGGGAACTGATGCCGAGCCTGTGTGCCTTCAACAAAAGTGCAGGATGTGTGACCTTTCCAATAGCTGTTTGTCAGACTCTAATTAACAAGCGCTAAAGTTTGTTTTGTCCTGTGGATTTGAAATAAAAGTGTCAGAGTATCAAGCGTCAGGGGTGATGCATCTCTCTGTGTTTGGTTCTCACTATAATTATCCTCCACGGTAAAACATTGCTGGACCATCTGAGAAATAACTTCCAGAGACTGATGCAGATTATAAATTCACAGGAAATGTAGTAAAAACTGTGAAACATCTGGGGCAACTCACAGTCTTACATTGCTGGACATTTTGCAGTATTTAACTGCCAAAAACTGTTAGTTTCCTCTATTTCTTTCCAGCTACGCTTCTCAAAAATAGCTTTTTCCACCAATAAAATGATGGCAGTGTCCTATCTTATGAGAAGCTGAGGATGAGTCATAGTTTTCAAACGCTGTATGTCACACGTATTTAGTGCAGCTTAAGTTTCCAGTGCAGCCTCAACACCACACACACACACACACACACACACACACACACACACACACACACGTGTGGATGGATGTGGCAACAAACTCAATAGGGTGAGAGCTGGGATGTTGTTGTTTTTACAGTAAGTAAGTAGGGAAGCGCTAATCCTCGGACAGAAAAATAAAAGTATATCTATTTGGAGTGAAGAAACTGAAGTGGAAAATTAGTGGCAGGAAATCCGGTTATTTCTATCAGCCAGTTTGGTAGGCAAACAGTGAGTGATGGCAATCTATACTTGATGATGATGGAGGAAGAGCCGAGTGAAGGGTGAAACTTGAAACAGTCAAAATACAAAGAAATGATGATGTGTGACTTACCCATGGTGGCAGCTCAGTAGTAGGCAAACTCTGCCTCACTACTTTCTCCTCATGCTCCAGGAATGCTAAGGCACGGTTAATCCTATAGTCCTTGCTGCCGTGGTTTTTCCTCCAATAGAACAACATGGCGAGCCCAATCAGAACCCAGCTAAAGCTGAACTCGAAGTACCCCAAGACGTAGATCGGGAAGATGATTGCGAAAGTCTTGGCAAACTTTATCCACATTTGGGTGACATCCGTCAGAGACGACTGCGGCTCTTCTTCCAGCTCTTTAGGCGACAGAGGCGGGCTGATGGTGGAGCTCACCGGGCTGCTGGGCGCCGCGATGGGTCCATTTGCCCTGTCACCTGCTCCCGCAGAACCCTCCATCCTGTTACTCATTTCCCCTCTGAAAAAGACATTTACAGCAAATGATAGTGAGTTGCCACAAACACCAGCTCACAAAAATGCAACTGTTTCATGCTTTTTGTTTTTCTCCACAGGTCAAGGTTCATATAACTTTACCACAGACATGCAGTAGTAATACCCTTGGGCATAAAACAACATTAAGCATGACAAAAAAATCAACAAACTAACCACTGAGTCGCACAAAACTACACACATCCTGTTTTTTGGTTTTTTTTATAATTTACTTGATGAGTGCTAAATGGAAACATTTCTGAAATAGTTCCCATCCTGTGACCCAAAGATCCAAGAGCCAAAGACCCAAAACTACCAGGCTCTCAATGTTGCACTCCGTAATTAGAAATATTATGAAAAAGAACAAATATTTAATAACAGTGTAATGTAATTTTCAAAGAAGCATGCAGGATGTGTATCACTGAAAATCTTACATTTGGATTTTGTGGTAATAGACCTTCTGCAACAGGGTCAATGCTACAGTAGTTTCCATTCAAACAAATAGGCAGTACAGAGTTGACAACATGCAAATAACTGAATGAGTGATTATATACATTAAACCCTCAACCTGATCCACATTAGACCAAAGATTATTTTATCTGTATTCTACATGTAAATACTGTTTGTGTAGTCTCCAAAATGTTTTCACAGCCTCTGCTGCAAATCCATACAAACTGCAGGCTGACTGCCATACAAGTGTTTGCCCTCTTGTATGGAGAGGTCGTCATACGAATCACCTTTGCAAAAATGTCATTTTTTTGTTTAACCTTTATCCATGGAAAAATTAGCAACAGTAAGAACTTGATAGATTTGAACTTACTATATGCTGCATAGCGTTTAGAAGTACTCTTCAATTCGGCATATATCAAATACAACTACATGCATTTTTAAGTAGTGTTTCAACTTTGCAAAGAGTCTCTATCAATATGCCCGCAATCCTCTGCCATCATAACACACCGCCGTGGATGGGAACGACATTTCTGAATTGGTTAAGAGAGTAGAGTTTCTACTGATATATGTGATGTTTGATTTGGATTTATGTACGCCGAATTGAAGAGCACCGACAAATGAATCCAAAATTTACACAGGCTATCTGTCACGGTGTGTACAATTGTACCATTAAGCACGACAACTCCAAACTCCCAGGTATTTTTAACGGAGTCTGTCGTGACGTTCTCTCCTCAAAGTGACACGTATCGGGGCTAGGACTTCACCACCGGCACTGCGTAAACCAAACACCAGCGAAAAAACAGCAACTTCTTCCTCTACGTTTCCCGTTCAACAAGAAGCACACTCACCGGTTCCCGCCTGCGACATTCGCTCTTCCCTGGAAAAATAAAACTAAAATTCACTTAACCAGCTCAGTCCACAGCATGCCGAACAGCTTAACTCTGATAACCCCTTCAGTACATCCTGCTGTGAGGGCGTCCAGTCTGCCTCAACCACCAGCCTGCAGGAAACTGTCATCGCGGGAACGAGGTCAGGCTGGGAGGGAGCTTCAAAACACTAACACGGCAGCGGACACGGGCGCCATCTTGTGGCAGGAAAAAACGCCTACACAGACAGTTTTTACTTTTATATATATATATATATATTTTTTTTTTACACTGAAAATGTTTTAAACTATTCTCCGAGATTAAATGATGAAATAGTCCGGATACATTCACGGTCTAAAAGCCATAATTATTTGTATTTTTTTATTTTTTTAAAATTTGAATAAACTTTATTGGCATGGAAGACAAACAAACATTTATATGACATTGACAAAGCAGTGAAGAAAATTATTATTGACAAATTATTAGCAATAGATATACAATATGCAAACATATCAATTAATACAATATGATTAAAAACACAATATAATAATATGGAGATTGACACAACATTCAATTTGATGTTTATCAGTTAGGCCATATACAGTATACAGTACAGTGGGCCTACATTTGTATTTCTGTGTGTGTGTGTGTCAAAAGGTGTTTTTTAACAGTAACGGTGTGAGTCTAGACTAAATCTGTTCCTATGTGGTCTAGGTGGGAAAAACAAACTGTAAAATCGTCCCCTTTTCTATTTTCACAAATGGAATAAAGGCCTCACAAATGTGAAATTAGCTTTTAAACTGCATACACGGTTTGTGTTCTATGAAACTGCTGATGATTCACTCAATTTTAAACGACAATTTCTGCACACATGATTTCTCTACTGGGTGGTCTAAAAGCCTTCTTGGGGCTTCTTAACTATTTTTCCTAATTTTTCTACACATATTTTCTTAAAATACTATTTCTATATGGCAGATAGAATGCCATATTACTGTAGCTGGGCTATTTCAAATCAAACTACAGGTGATTTCTGTGTTCTTTGTCCACCACTTGACCTCTTACACGTGCCAGCAGGGTTATTAGCCTTTGGCCTTTGACCTTTGACCGTTTCATCCTATTTGTTGCCTGTAATGTCAAAGCTTAAGCTTACAATATCTCATTATAACTTAGTGTGCAAAAAATCGTGACGTGGAGTATAAATTCATTTAAAAGAGATTTAGAGCGGTTGTGTCGAATATCATCGCACAGAGGTAATTTCCCCACTAGATGTCATGTTTGGAAACTGTATAAATCCACATCATGAATTACATTTTGTAACAGGGGACTGCCCAGTAACAGCTGATCTTAGATGAACCCATGAAACACTCCTCTAAAAACAGTTTTTTATTTTTAAATCGGCAGTAGCAAGTCAGAAACAAACTTTTTTTTCATTTTGGTGGAGCAGCAATAGAGGAGGTTATATGGGTGGATTCTTCACACTGTTTTAGCCACGAAGTAAAAATTGAACTGTAGTTATATAATTATTGTTACAACAACAAAAGGTGATTTTGGTTACTACATTAAATGTTTTTTCTCTCAAAACAATTGCTTAATGTTTTAAAGTATTAATTGTTAATTGCTAATGTTCACTACTGTGTCGGCCTCTGAGAATAACATGTTTTAAAATCAGTACATAAATAGTGATTCTTTTTTTTGAAATATACACTTGAATTATGAAAAGTAACAGTAAACCTAACACTTGCATTTTGTTTATCCGTCCCTTTGACAGCTACTCGAGAAGTTTTTATCGGTAACATAACACTAATATGGCATGTATGATCAATCAGTGTCCAGGCAAGTGGGGAAAAAGACTCAGGAGGGAAAAACAGGAGGAAAAACACCAACAAGATAAACTTTGGTGAGGTAACAGAACATAGTAGTAGACACACAGTTGGAGGAGTAAAGGTTAAAGGAAGAGCAGACACGCACCTAATGTTAGATAAGTCAGTAGAAGTCAGTAATTTCTCTGAATGGGCCAAACAAAACATGTTATATCATTCTTAAAGGGAAACTTTGTCTATCGTTATGTTGATGACCAATCAGTGTTGATGGTGAATCCAGATCATTAAAGCAGTGAAAACCTCAGTTTGTGCTACACTGACCAAGAAAACTGCCTGTGGAGCCGTGGCCTACGTTTACCAGGATGCACTGCGCCTGAGCGTCTGACTCCCTACCTCCCAATCCTCTTGTTTTGCTCTCTCTCTGGGTTGCCATCGGCCATGAACGGCCCAAAAACAACAAACACAGCACTCAAAAGACACTGCCCGAGCTTAAATCCTCTGCAGCAGACCGGGCTGATTAGCCGAGCTGACGGACTCTGTAGTTCTTCCTGGTCAGTGACTCATTAGACCAGGAAGTACAAAGTTTTCTGCGTCAATATTGCACACACTGAGGTATTCGGTGCTTCAGTGAGTCAAATAAAGTTTTGATTTACTTCTCTGCTATCAGGTCATCTGGTGCAGGTCTGCTCAGCGTTCCCAGGATCCAAACCAAGCAAAGTGAAGCAGCTTTTAACTTCTACACTCCCCTCCTGTAGAACAAGGCTTCCTGAACACCTGCTCATTTAAAACAAAACATTACTGTTTACTGTGGCTTTCCAATAAATGAGCACCATAACTTGCTTCTAATCTATTTATCCACATGCTTTTATTGTCTTTTAAATACGTAATCTCTGAAGCTTTAACTGTTATTTGCTTGTGCTTTTGTTGTCGTTCACATGCAGTTTTACTGATTTCTGTGTCTTCTTTGTCTTGTTTTTACGTCTCTGTAAAGCACTTGTGTCTGAATGGTGCTGTATAAATAAATTAGCCTTGCCTTGCTTTTCAGTGGACTACATCTACTTTGTATGTCACGTATGTTTTGTACGGTACATTTGTATGTTAAAAAGAACTGAACACAATAGTGGAATGCATGTTTTCATTATCTTTTTATTATTCAAAATGTTCTATAGTCAAGTTTTTCTCCCGCTGTGCTCACTGTAACTCCCTCTGGCCTCAAGCTAAACGCCTGTGGTAATAAATGTAAAATGAAACTGTTAGCTAAAGAAAGGAGAAATTGTGAGAAAAGGTGTTTTGTCTAAAGTCTATAGTCCTCACATGTGCATCCGTGCCCACGCGTCTTTACTCGCCCCCTGTTTGCTATTCAAATAATTATTGTAGGCTAATTAGATTAGCTTGGAGTCATCCTCGTCTCACTGCCCGACTCCTACAGATACTTTGATCTCATAGGGAGTCCTTTTAATTTTGGATCAACAGCAACACAATTACAGTAACAGACCAAAGTAAAGTGAGACATTAAGATGAGAACATAAAGTAATGTGATCAAGGATTATTTGCTAGGACAAATGCAGAATATAAAACTGCCACGCTCGTTCTTCTCATTTCATTTTCTCTCCTCTTTGGAACAGTGAAGGGTAATGACAGAGAGAGGGACGATGAGGAGGAGGAGGAGGAGGAGGAGGAGGAGGAGGAGGAACAATGTGCTTCTTGATATGAGGTGGGAGAAGAGCAATTTGCAAAGCAGCTCCACCAAGGAAATAAATACCCAGTGTCTCCAGACTGTTCAGGTAAAAGAAAAGAGTTTTATTTCAAATGAAAAACTTAAAATTCCCCTGCAGACACGTTTCACAGTGTGAAAACACTCTGCTTTGAACAATTAGAAGTGCAAACTCATGGCCTGTGGGGCCGTGACCGACTACTCAAGGTAAATGCCCTTGCTTTTAATTGTCTAACACGCACACAGTGCTGAAATGGTGTCTGTCTGTTAATTGTAGTGTTAAACTCCACTATAGGTGAACCTGTCTGACATATAATTCCTCCAATATGGCCCATCGTGGGATTTCACAAAGTCAGGTGTATGATGTGCTTTCGTTTGAGTGGTTTCATTTAAAGCTGGTGCTTTTTCAATCATCCGTCAGTATTTTCTGGGCAGTTGGTTCACAGTCGTGATGGATGAACTAGATCCTGATTGGCTTCACTGAGCGATTAGTAAGATCTATTGAATCAGAGCCGTTTTCCACTGAGCACATTTACTTCGTTTGCACCTGATGAGCTACATGATCTTACTCATGTAGATTGTTTTGTTTTCATTTGCCCAGGTTTTGAGATTTCCATCTTTAAGGTTTCTGGAGGGGAACGCAAACTAATTTGTGATTCATGTGAGACACCTGAAGAGCTCAACAGACAACACTATAAACTCTGAAGAAACACTGTGTGCGCTCAAACGCACAAACATATCAGGCCCACCCAGTGTGTTGGGGATATCTGAAACCATCTGCATGGTTGGACACCTGACAACATGTTTTTCATGGAGTAAACTCAGCACGGATGCCTGGAATTTGGATTTGAGGACTTTGGCTCGATGTTCAGAGAGTTCGGCCTTCTGCGTCTCAGGGTCCTCATTGATTCAGCTTTGCTCGTCCTGATTTTAAATTCTTATCATGCGCCTGCCTCCCTCTGTCCTCCTCCTCCTCACTGTTATTATGATCTGCTCTGTGTAGGCGGGTGTCATGTTCTGTGGTTTAAATGTTTATTAAACCCAATCACTTCTTTCAGTGTCAAGAATGAACTTTCATGTTTGACCTTTTAAACTTTTTTTACCCCAAAAGCGTGAACTTATCATTGAAAAGTTGTGTGTGATAATTCAAATAAAGGAATGTACACTAAATTATGAGAAATAATTGCTGTGAAACAAAGAGAGAGATATTTTTAAGATAAAGATGCTCTTAATTATGAAAAGTAATAATTTCCTTATTGATGTTTATGTACGTAAAAACAGACATTGATGATTGTATAGGCTTCGCGGACACATAAGAGCGTTCAGATGTACTTTTCCGTTCTAAAATCAAATCTGGTCCCATGAAAACCTTCACTGGTCGTACAACACTGATCATCAAGAAGAATATGTAAATATTTACTCTTTATATCCCTTGTTAATGGCACTTTTACAGCTGTATGCACATTTTTTCACCCCACACCTACATGTCGCTTTAAATTTTACACCACGGTCTGCTTCCACATAACAGCTTCTGTGCTGCTGTTCAGAACGAGAAAATGATGTGCTCTCAACACCAGATGACACATTCAAACGACCAGTAAGCCCACACACTAATATATGCATTGTCCCTATGCATGTAGTATGGTCACACAGTATGATTAAGTGTACATCAGTCTATGTGTAGACCATATACATTATGCTATAATGCAGCTTGGTTAGGTTTAGGAAAAGACCACAGTTTGAGTTAAAATGAGTCAAATGTAAATATAAAGGCAGTGTAACATTAAACTCAAAATATCTTCTTTCCAACATACACCTGGGTGTAAATAGCATTGTTGACTACAGAAAACCGGGTGCAAAGAGCATCTGCCTAACTACTGAGAGTTGAGATAAAAGGTTGACAACATCAAGATAAATAGCAGCTCTGTCTTTATTTCTGTTTCAGTCAGTTTCAATCAAAGCGTTCATGTCCCTAAAAAAAAACAGGACCAACTCCACAAGCAAATTTACCAACTCAATCAAATTTTAATCGACTGCTATTCTTCACTCACATGCTGGTTCCAGCTGTTCTTCCTGCAAAAATGACAGGATTAAAATCCAACCTAAGAATTCAAAGATGAGGTGGTGCTTTCTTTTCTTCGCCTGGATCAGGATGGTACATTCTGTTTTGGGAGCGTGCTCATTCCACCACACTGTTTAATGTCGGGTTTATACACAGGCCATAAAGCACTTGAAGCGGCCGAACGGAGAGCGACTGCTTTATGTTTTCTGTCTGCGTTTTTCAACTTAGTGTTGATACTTTGGGCCGCGGCAGGGCAGCTGGTGGTCTCTGGCCTTGTGTAAATATCTGCCACTTCATCATCACTCTGCTTTCACAAGTTTACCGTACAAGACGAAAAGTATGTACACATCTGGGAGAGTGCGCATTTATAAAGGAGAGAGGGGCGTTTCTGTAGGTCTGCTCTGCTATTCCCCACTGAATCAATAAATGTCATCTCAGGGTTTGAAGTGACATTGTTGCTGATAGCTACACACTAAATGAAATATATTTCACCAGGCGGTTCGCTGACATTTATAGATATATTTATTATCTCAAGCTGTTGTTGAAAATCTGACACGCTCACTGAAGTGGAAACCCGAAGTAGAATTCATATTCTCATAGCCAAGTGAGATTACAAAAAGGAAATTGGTTTAAATGTAATTGTGAGTCCCTTTTTAACTTGTCTGAGACATTCAAATTTGACTGACTTTTCTGCTCTGATTTGAAATTTTCTGCACTACCTGAGTATGTGTTTTCCAGGGGGCATGGATTTTTGGTCTGGTTTGATCCTTTTTATTATTTATTATTCATCGTGTGTAACTAACACGGCAAGTATGCAGGAGCGTTGGCAAGGTTTTCAACCAAATGTAATGCAAATTTTGACAGAATTTTGAAACGAAAAATGCAAATGAATGCACATTTTCACCCACTACAGTTGCGCAGTCATTAGCTGTTGGCTCATTGAGATTAACAGCTGGTGGTGCTTATTCTAACTAGGTGAATCTAACTATGTATGAGGAAAAGGGTGCAACATGAAAAAAAAAAACCCAGTACAACCTCAAATGGTGGAAAACTGAGAAGAAAACATGATGGAATAATGTTATTTCTGTTTGTCTTGTATAGTTGACGTCTCTCCCATCGCTCCACACAGATGTGATGTTTTCATTTCCGTCGCATTTTGCTTTTCATAGATACACAGTTTTTGCCATTTCCACTCAAGCTGTGCCAGCCTGGTGAAAGTGGGGAATGGATGTCTTGTAAAGCTCCTCGTCCACTGATCAGACTCAGACTTCACAACTTGAGTCATACAAACTGAAGACAGTTTGACAAGCGCCCTGCTCAACCCTCATCTTTTTTAATTGCTTAACTGGGCTGCACTCTTATCCATGTGTGTTTTTGAGCTGTAAACTAAATGATATGACTGTACTGTAATGTAGCACATCAATGCTGGTGTTAATAAAAAACCAATGCAGCTATGAGTTCATGTGGACATCTGACAAATTATCACCCCACTGTGATGTACTGACGGACATAATTCATCACAACTTCACCTGATAGCACTGTTTAACGTGCAAACTGTTGCACACAGCCATGTAGAGAATAAAACGTTCTGACAGAGTCAATTTCAAGGTCAAACTATTTAATCGTTGCACACCTGTGTTGGTATTTTCTGACAAATTCGTTGGTGCACATTGAAGGAAAGGAGCTGGACACTAAAGTAAATGTGGTTTGACTTGCAGGCTTAGTTCATTGTCTGCTCCCCATGTAATGCATTTACTTTATTTGAAACTTTTTACTTGAGTCAATCTCAATTATTCTGGTGCGAGATTACTTGAAAAGCAATTTCCATAGCAAGCAAGTCATTTTTAAGACAACTTTTGGATGACAGAAGAATCGTTAAAGTTTTTCTATTAGTTTAGCTGTCCAAATTTTCTTTTAATGTCCCTCCTTTTAACAGCAGCAGTTGTGGACATTTGAAGTGAGACCTTGTTCCTTTTGAAAGAATAAATAATATGCTAATCACGAGCCACACAACTTTGCTCTGTCAGTGCACTCTAGGGTTTGGCAGATCCAGCTTTACTTGGTCTGGTATGACCAGTAGGTTACGGTTGTGGTGGCTACCTCTAGCTAGATAAGTTTTCCTTATTGATGTTACTGAGTCAGTTCGCTGACTTTGTGTATTTCAAACATCTGTTTCCTATTATGGTAGCTGAAATTCACTGCTTGTTTTGTAAAAACACATAAAATGGATAAGAAACATTAAGACAAATCTAACAGAGAATAAAACCTTTTCATTTTGATTCGTGTCCTTCAAATCAAAGCTGGTTGATTCGTCATTTCTGGTTACAATGTCTGTCTGGATTGGATGGGACATAAAAAGCAAGTTTAACAGAATTTTTTCGTCATTATATTATTTTTACCGTACAGCAGAAAGAATATTTTGTTGTCCTAATGGCTAGAAGAGACTGTAGGGACACCGAAAATACCTTCAGAATAGCAGTAAGAATACCGAAGATTTACCTTTTAGAAAAATGGGCACTTTTTTATTTCTGATATTGTATACTAGTTTACGTTATATTATTCTAGTTTAGATTGTACATATTTTATATTTTTCATATATTTTTTCCTTTTTTACTTAAGTGTTGGTTGTCTTGTGGTGGCTGTTTGTTGTCTTGTGTGGTGTCTGTCTGTATTGCTGCCATAACAAAGCAGTTTCCTGTGAAGGATTAATAAAGGAACTATTCCATTCTACTCTATTTCAGTCCAATGGCGTCCCATGCATTTCTATAAAGTTGTTTTTTTTTGCTAAGACACCAAACATTTAATGTTTTTAGCCTCTCTGTGAGTAAGAATAATTTAATAATTTAAATAATATATAACAATCACAATAACAGCAGATGCATTGAAACTTTTATTTTTAATACCTTGGTACATGTTCCTGTTTATACTTTTACTATTTTTTACTTTAGTATCATTGTCAAAGCTGGACTTTTACAATTGACTGACCTAAGGTGATCTTTGGAAGTACAGAAGGAGGGACAGTTTAATACACATGTGGCTCCTAAATCATTTACGGTCATGTAAACAAGTAATAAAAATTTTAAAAATTAATTCTAAAAGAGACAGAAAGTCAATGCAGAGATGCTAAAATCCATGTATTCTATTTGTTTTTCCAACCGTGGCAGCTGCATGTTGTACAAACTGGAATGTAATGCTTCTTAAATTGAATTGAATTGAATTGAATTGAACTGAACTGAACTGAACTGAATAAAATCAAATCTATATATGCTCAATAAACATTTTACTTTGAAATTCAGTACCGGAAGTCCACATGCTCATCTCTGTGAGCTTGACATTTGAAGGCAGCTGCAGGGAGCTGGTCTCACTGCACACTCAGCTCAGTGGAAGTGACCAGAGTGGATACACAGGACATCATTTGGCTTTCTCCACCTTCTTTTTTTTCCCCCACACATTCATGGAATTACTGAAAAAACATCCAGATTCTTTTTGCGGGATGAAAAAGTCTAAAATGAAGTCCGGACTCCTGTCATAATAACCTGAGATCCTCCTGAAAGGACAGCTGGCTGGCGTCTGCCTGAGGAGTTTAAGATGAAAAGTTTGCTCTTTCTCACCTTGTGTCTCTCGACGTGTCCGCTCACGGTGAGTCTCTTTCCTGCAGATTTCACAGCCAGTTTATGTCTAAAACCACTTTGAAATATCAAACTCAACACTGGTGGGTTTTCCCAGCATTGATGTGTGGAGCTCAGGTTGTAATTTACACAACACACACTGATGCTGATGTGCCAAAAAAAAGCTGAATTTTAACGAGCCTGCTGATTAGTAAAGACACATTCCCAAGGTGACATGCAGGCAGGCATAGAGAGACTTATTGTGAATGTCAATGATTAAATTTATCACATATTGATTGTGTTATAATTTAATGTACTCGACCTGTTTTGGTGCCAAGTTGTGAGGTGTGAGCAGAGTTGTCCTACTTTGTGGTGTTTTGTTTTTTTATGCTCTTTTTGTGTAAATGTACCTGCAGCTGATTCTTTTCATTATCACTTATTCTGCTCAATAACCTCTTTATTATTATCTGCTGGACTGATTGGTCTAATATGTGTCAGGAAATGAAGAGTCACTGCCTCAAAGAGCACATGGTTAAAATACCCATATACGCCATATACCATTTTTTTTTTTTTTGCTGGTTTCTATTTGTGTGTTTCTCTCAGTCTCACATTAAAATCCACCTGTTATCTGAAAAGAAATGTGACAATGTCATCCTGGGATTTGGGAAATTGCGATGGGCATTTTTACTGCTGTCTGATATTTTATGGACTACAGGATGAATCACCAACGAAAAGAATCATTAGCTGCCCAAAGACTCTCAGTTTACAGTGATACAGTGATAAAGATGAAGAGAAACACCAGATATGCACTCTTGTGAAGCCGCGTGTTTGCTTCTAAAACGTGGTTTAAATTATGAAGTGGTAATGATTGTTTCAGCTCTAATAAGTTGAAGTTTATTGACTTTATTGACTTTTCTAACCACTCGAGGTGTAATCAGCTGCAGAGCTGTCTGTGCTATCTGTGCTCAAGTCCTACTGAAGCTGATGAAATTAATAAATTGGAAATCAATTAGAAATTTGGACCGTGTCCTGAGCAATTTGTAGTGAAAATGTCAAACATTCCCCCAGTTCCAGCCTCTCAAATGTGAGGATTTGCTGTTTTTTTTTCTTTCTTCTGTGACCATGAACCGAATATCTTGGGCTTTGGTGTTCACACAAAGAAAAAGCAAATTGCAAACAGCTCCGTAGGCCTTGACTCCATTTTCTGATGTATTATTGACGAATAACTCAACCCATACCCAAAAAATGTGTTCCTGTGGGGAATAAATATGAAGCCAGGTGACGTTGTGTGCAAGCATTTCTGTTTCCATTAATGAATGAAACATTTTTAGGGATGATTTTGCACCGTTGGTTGCGCTTGTCGACCAGTACAGTTTTCTCACACATCATTTGGATCTGCCCTTTCCCCGTGTCGATCCACCTCACAGTATAAACAGTGCTCTCTTCCCATAAGCCTCCTGTGACTAAAAGCAGACCGCGCTGTCAAAGTGTTCCCATCACCCAACACAAATGTGAGGCTTTAATTATCCAGCTGATGCACACACAACACTGAGTACAAGGAAACCCCTTCTCACATAAGCACAGACTGTTTTTTTCTTTAGTTTCAAGGCTTATTGTCATTATTCAATGCAGGATTGCACAGTGAAATGCAGCGAGAGAGTGTGTATGAACCAGGGCTGCATGTGAAGATTATTTTTGTCTCTATTAATCATTTATTTTCAAATGATCAAATGTCTCCAGACCCAATAGCCAGTGGTTTAATATTCAATTTATTGTCACGCAAAATCAAGAAACGCAGCAAATGCTGTCATGTGATAATGTGGAACAATCAATTTAAGGACTTACATGATTAGTTGATCAGTCTAATTGCAGGTTAGTTATCTGTCGATCGGCTAATTAGTTAATCGGTGCAGCTCTAGTATAAATAGATTTAAAATAGAATAGAATAAAGACTGAAGGTATGTACAGTAATAGAAGTACTTAAGGAGGGAAACTAAACCAGGCTGGTATACAGTTATGTACACACAAAAGAAATTCACTGTGTTACAGCAAAAGTAAAATAACAGCAGAAATAGAACCTCAATAAAACAATAAGTAATAAACTAGTGGACAAGAGACATACACATAAAAAAGTATGTACTATTCAGACATGAGGAAGTATAAAAATAGGGACAATGTACACAGGGGGGAATATAAAAAAAACGTGGGAATCTAAAACCTATTGCACATTAAGTGAGGAAAGTTTTTCTCAATAAATATACTGCACAGTTGGTGTACATTGTCAGATTTGGTGCAGTGTGGTCTACTGGGAGCAGTGCTGGTTGTAGAGTCTGCTGGAAGGACGGAGCTGCGATACACACTGAGGGTGGAGGAGTCTGTCGCTGAAGGAGCTCTCCTGTGCGGTCGGAGTGTCCTTCACGCTGCCCCCCCACCTGAGCCTCTCAGGTCTCTCTGGGATGTTCATTCCCAGGAACCTCAAACGCTTCACTCACTGCGCCTCACATCTTCTGATGTCGATTTGCGTGTCTCTGCCTCCTTTTTCCTTAAACCAGCTTCTTGTTTTTGCTGACATTGAGCTGCCCCTCATCCTTTTTGAGCCTTATTTTCTGGTAAGGATTCAGTGTCTGTTTGACTATAACTTGGACACGTTTTTCACATTTTTTTTTTTTTTTTAAATGTTCCTTTAGTCTGACAGTAAATTCCCAATAAAGCAAAGGGAGTTTGGTGTAAATGACTGACAGATGGAGAAATCTCTTCTTTAAATGAGCAAACCAGTGAATTCAGTTTGGTGTGCTTGGAGTGAAGAAGGCTCTGTGCTGTTATGTAACATTATTTGGAGAACAACCCCTTCAGTACCAGGGACACTCCTCTTTATCCACAACTCTGTACGAACGCAGGTCTTTTGATGAATGATATTCTACTAAAACTGGCTGGCCTTCACTTTGTGAAGATGATGACAAAAAGATGCAAAAAAAATACCCTCTGGTTCCAGATTCTCAACTGTGAGGATCTGATGCTGATCAATAAGGAAATATTATTACTTGAGACAGTTGGACAAATAAACACAAACATGATGTATGAATTGTGATAACAGAGCAAAACTCAAAGAGCTCCACTCTGAGGATGAGGAGATGAAGAGGTGGAGACAGTGTTTGCCTCTCTACTGGCGGTATTCCTTAATTTGCCGCTGTGTACGTTGCAGATGTGCATGTTTTCTGCAGCCCCAGTGCGCCGGAGGACAGCAGGGACTCAGGTGTGAGCAGGCTCCCGGCCACAGTGGTATATTAAGCTCATGTGTCTGAACAGGGGCTGCAGGATGGACAGATCCCACTCAGCACTGTGGATTATAAACGCACACAAACACACGTTACAAGAAATGAGCACACAGTCGAAGCAGAGAGATCATGTCGGAAACTTTTACACTCTGACTCATCTGTGTGGATTTTGTTATATATTATTTGGCAGAGCAAAGGGTACCGGATGCCTGGAATCAGCTGTTGTCAGCGATTTTTTAGATGATAGCAGTACCTCACATGTTAAAAAGAGGAGAAAATGAAAGAGGAGAAAATGAGTCCCGATTCTTTCTCATCATTTATGTGCTTTTTGAAGCACAGAATCACTGTTGTGACTCACTGACCCTAAATTATCATCAAAGTTTAAGCCAAAGTGAATAAAAACCCATTTCAGTGCCACATTGTTCTGCAATGCATACTTAATATTTAAAGCATGGTAAAAGCAATTAAATTGAAAGTAAAATTATACACAACTAGAAATCTAAATCATTCACATACTCATCATACACAATACTGGACAAAGTACAAAGCATTTACAAACTACAATTCGGATAATTAAATACACAAAGACAGAAATCTGCTGTTTCTTAGAACAACTGGGTGCTGAATTAGCAGTAATACCCTCCAAAATGAAACTCTACATTAACCTTAGATGTATTAAACAATAACTCAGTATTTTTAAACCTGGGCCCTATTATTTACAGTAACAGCTGTTAGTTCGGTTCAAAGCCACCGGACTCCATTAACACAAACAGTCATTTTAACACGCAGAACGCAGGAGTTGCTGGTCTAGTTATTGTGACTTTGGTGTGTAACACATTCGTTCTGAGCCAAACTAACTGTTTAAAAACACCAAAGTTACACAATAAAACAAACTAACTAACCAGTCGAGGCAGCGAGAAACCAGCAACTCTCAAGCTCTGCATGCTAAAATGATTGTTTTTGTCAATAGAGTCTGGTGGCTTTGAAAGTAGCGATAAAACAGCTTCTCCTGCTTGAGCAAAACTTACACGTCTATCTATCTGCAGGGAATAACAATCTTACTAACAATCTAGGCTGGTCAGTGGCAAAAATAAGCACTTTTATTGTGTTTAGTTATGTAAAAATGGGGCTTAGGTTTAAAAGTACCTCAGTTAGCCTTTAAAACCTTTAATGGGTGGCATTATTCTTGGCATCCGAGGTTCCTTTAAGTAAAAAGTAATGGCCTGGTTATATACTGCAGGGCTGATGAGGTACAGTGGAAAACGGGTAACTAGGTGAATGTGGGAGTCAGGTGACGGGGACAGGTTGAAAAGTCTGAGGGCATCTGGAGGAAAAGCGGCAATGAAGGTACGTGAGGAAGTGAATGTGTGAGAGAACCAGAGAGGCCGAATGTGACAACATTAGGTGATTGGCAGCAGGAACACCTGACGGCTAGGATGGACATAAAGTTGAATATTCAACACAAATTACAGGAATGATCAGGTTGATGATCAGGAAGAAACTCTGATCAAAGAGTGCTCCATAATGTGTGCCTCAAAGGATGGATGAAAGAATACTGATTAATTGGGGAACTGTGCTGAAGCATTTTGTTCCCAACAGCATCAACAAACCATTTTGTATTTTCTACCGCTCTGATTCATTTATCTGTCAGGCTCCAAAGCTCATGGGTTTTGTAGTAGCCGACATGGTAGTAGAGCTCGTGGGTTTTGTAGTATTTAACGCCAAACGGGCAGAAATATATATAAAGATATATATGAAATACACTTTTGATCCAAAGCTGAAATCATGAAAACTAATGGCAATGACATGAACGCACAGTGTTGTTAAAGAGTTGCAGAGGGAGCCTTGCTGCCGCAGCAGTACTGTGACAGCACTTTCCCAAGATTATTAAAACAGACTGTTGACTTTGAATTATGAACTTTCAAATCATTAAACTTAAATATTTGTAAAACCTAATCAGAGCTCTGAACGGCTTGTGTGAGTGCAGGAGCAGAAAAGAAACTTCTGTCGTGCACTCCCAGTTTGAATAAATGGGCTCTAATACACCGAAATTATCCACAGAAACTCCGTCTAAAAAAGACATCTAAAGCCCGCTTCATGTCTTGGATTTTCACTGCTTGACTGACAAGTAACGTCTGGCGAATTTCAGAGCTGAAACAACGATGAAGCAATTTAGCGACTGAAGACAGAGACCGAACATGAATCAAGAAACCAAAAGAACCTCACAGGTTTTTATTTTAGGGGTAATCTCTTAATGCCAAATAAGAAACTAGGGAACAGAGACAAGCTGCATGTATAATTCTCTTTTAGATTTAGGTTCATTTGCACATTGCATTCCCTCACTTATTCATCACTTCTAACTCATAGTTTCACACAAAAAGAAACACCAACAATTTACAAATGTTCCTTGACCAAAAAGGAGCAGAAAGAAGAAAAACCTCATATGTTAACTAACCCAGAATGTAAATGAACTGATAAAAGAGAAAGTAGAAGAGCTCCTCCTGTTAACAACATTCACTGTCCTGCTCTGATCTACATGTCGACAGAGAAGCTTTGCCTCCTGCCACTGACCATAAACCCTCTGATCTTTGTAAGTCAAAGGCTGCATTTGAAACTACAGAGCACTGATTTGGCCAAAATGTAGTGGATCGTATACAAACAATAGCAAAATCTGCAGTTTGCCAAAGATGTCGCCCTGATTCGGTAAAAACCTGCATCGGATCAGTCTGCCTACCCTACTGTGTCCCACAATGCAAAGCGCTTACCGTTTGAGGAAACTGCTGACGAAACCGTCACATATTTCACCCCTAAAGTCCACTAAAATCTGTTTCTGAGCAAATCTGAGGTGAGAAATGAGCTGCTGAATCTCACTCATATTAGATCTACGAGTTTGCTCTGAGCCAAA
This sequence comes from Pempheris klunzingeri, assembly GCF_042242105.1. Taxonomy (NCBI): domain Eukaryota; kingdom Metazoa; phylum Chordata; class Actinopteri; order Acropomatiformes; family Pempheridae; genus Pempheris; species Pempheris klunzingeri. The sequence continues at coordinate 17,674,555 of NC_092026.1, read as the reverse complement.
GCCGGTGCTACATTTGTCATTTTGTTGTGCACGGTTTCCAGCCTTTCTGTGTTTGCATGTTCTCCCCATGCTCTCTTAGGTTTCCACGTACTCCAGCTTCCTCCCACAGTCCAAAGACGTGCAGGTTAAGTTAATTAGTGACTCTAAATTGTCCGTAGGTGTGAATGTGAGTGTCAGCTGGGGTCGACTCCAGCCCCCTATGCAAGGATAAGCTTGTATAGATAATGGGTGAAGAGGAATGGTTTAATTTCAGGTCAGATTTATTATGTTGACGCTGATTTCAAAACTGTTGGAATGAAACAGGAAAAAAAAAAATCAAACCAGTCGAACTGAGAATTGGATTTAGAAAATAAGCTTTCATTGTGTTTATGAAATAATGGATTTGATTTCTGCAGCCTGCTGTTCTCATGTCATGGTCTACTGATTGGCCAGGCTTCAATCAGTTGTAACAGATGTTTTCTAGTCTAAATCCTTGTAACAACAAGCATGTGAGATTTAGTGTAGTTTCTGAGTGGCAGGATTAAATGGCACACAGCTGTGCGTAATGAGAGGGAAAGGTCAGAATGGACACCTCTCCAACCAGTGTTGAAAATATCCCATTCTGGTGCCGAGGTTGACCCGTGATGGAGCGGTCAAAACCTGCATATCAGAGCAGCAGGAGGCAGATGATAATAACCACCTGTCTGTCTGTAGGTCATCCTGATCCAGAGTCTGCAGTGGGCTGCTATGACTCCATCACTCTGCTGCTGCTGCCTTCGCTTCCCACAGAGAAGAGGTCACACGCAGTCGTTACTCGCACAGCAGCAAGAGGTCATTTGTCAGAAAAACATAGAAAGGTTTTACTTGGCAGTAGGACCAAAGCAGTAACATTTCATGAGCGAAAGCTCACATATTTACTAAAATATTGAGAAAAATTATACGATTAATTGTTTTTTCAAACTCAGACTCATTGGCCTTCATATTGATGAGTCTGAGTTTGAAAAAATGATTAATTGTATAATTTTTCTTTTAATAAAGAACATGAAAATGGATGAAATTGGGTCCCACAAACCCGAACACCATACAAGGGCTAAAAGGGGTGATGTAAAGAGAACACGGTGAAATATTTCGTTGGGCCAGTTTGTCACCAGAATAGTTTCACTGCTAAAATAATAGCTAACATGCCTGCACTGCCTGCATTATTGTTCACTGTAGATCACTTCCTTGACAGCTGATGATCAGCAGGTTTTAATTGTCGTTTATGTTTTGAATTCATGCTAAAATCACTATATCTAATAACACAAAATCCTCTCGTTTGTCCAGTAGTCACAGTGATCTGTTGACGGCTCTCATACTAGCCTAAATACACCGATCCAATCAGCCAGGCTCTGGTGCGGTTTGTCTGTGATGTGAAAGCAAAACAGACCAACCACAGGACTGCATGATCGTACTTATGTTACTTAAGCTTCGAAAGTTTAACTACTATTAAATCCACTTACTGATCCTGTTAAGAAAGCAATCTTAAGAACTCTCACCTAAGCTGGCCGACGGTTGGTAGAGCATCGTCTCTTCTGAGTCGCATACAACAATAATCTACAGTTATCTCAGTAAAGCCTCGACTTCACTGTTGCCCCATTTCTCCTTGTGTTCTTCCTTTTTTTTTTTGTTAGGAGCTGCTTGTTCGTGTTTTGTTTTGTCTGTTGGATCCCTCAATGTTCCTGTTGTGCTGGGAAGAGTACCTATTCCAAAGTAGGAGCTAAATAAGTCTAAATGTGAGTTAAACCAGAAGAGCATAGATTCATGACCTTATCAATACTGCCCAATGAATGAGTTCATGAGTCCAGATTTTTATCGTCAGCTGCCAAATCCCTTAACTTTATCTAGATTTTCACATCATCAGGGTGAATTCAGTCTTTTCTCCGAACCACAGGATCTGTTGTTTTCATCTCTTGTGGGACTAAATCATAAAGTGCGCCTACGTAGAGAGCTGGCAGGGCTGATTGAGGACAGCGGGGGGGGGGAAGAGAGCAGGTATTTCCACCTCCAGAGGGATAAACGGGAAGCTTCGGCATCCACAAAACCCACGCCACTCCCACACTATTGGTGTGTTCGCTGTGTAGTCAGGCAGTAACTCATCCAATTAGCTGCTCATGAACCACAGGCAACGAGGCATTGAGTACAAAAGTATATAAAATTCCACCTTAGCAGTGATCAAACCTTCACACACCCACTCTGTTAGGAAAGAACAAAAAGGGAAAAGACTCCAAAGCAAGACTGAAATATTGCTTTAAGCCTCCATTTCTCCAAATAGACATAAGATACAAGTTTTATCCCCATTACGACTAACTGAAATATAGTATTTAAACAAATAAAGGGAAACATCCCCAGCTTCATAGGCTTTTAGATCCCAAACCTTTTCTTGCTTCAGCATATGACACTTTGTAGACGAGGGTGGAGAGTGATTGATTTATGAAACAGCAATGTAAAGCTGCATTAACAAAGCTGGAATCATCAAAGCAGGTGAGGCTGTTAAATCCACAGGATACATGGATGGATATATTTACATTACATTTACATGCATTGATTTTGTGGTGACCACGGACAAACGAGGTACGAGACAAGCCTTTGTGCTGCACGTTAGCTAACGGTGCCAGGTAATAATAGCGGTTCTTGTCAGCGTTTTCATGGAAATGGGTCAGTCTGCTGAGGCAGGATCACAAAACAGGGGAACAAAGAGGAGTAGAGCTCCTGTAATCAGGTTTTCTACAACCTTTAAGGTGGTGAAACTATTTATTGTGTTGGGTGGTCAGTCAGTGTTGGCCTCCTGCGGCCTTGATCGGTTAGTTTGCTTGTGTTATTGTTTGACTGTGGTGTTTTAAATGTTAAAACACGAAAGTCACAGTAACTAGAATAGTAACTTCTGTGTTCTGTGAGGTAAAATTACTGTTTTTGTCAATGGAGTCTGGTGGCCTTGAACCCAGGGATACGATGGTTGTATCCAGTTAAACTAAAAGGATCTTATGGCTCCATCTCTGCAGGGATCTTTTCTATACCACTGTCAGACACTTTCAGAACAACACTAGCTAGAAAAAACAAGCAATTTTAGTGGATGCACTGTTGGGGTGAGGTTACATCTCAGCCATTGCAGCACATTCACAGCTGGTGGTCGAGTTGATCTACTGGACCAGTTGGAAAACTTTGTTCTTAATCAGTCATTTCAAACCCAAAATATGTAAAAGTAGGGCTCAGATTTCAAAATACCGGTGTTATCCTTTAACCACAGGGCTGCTGTTTTTCAACAGTGATTTGTAAGAACAAATGTCTTCTTGCTTTAATCTTAAGATGGTAATGGAGTAAGGAGTAAGGCAACACAGAGATTTTACTGAAGGATTAATCAGGGTAATGTACAGTCTGTTCCACAAGTCAAAAACTAAAAATGCAGAGAACCAGAGGTATAAAAACAACAGGCACAGATCAAAAATCAAAGAGGCAATGCAGACAGACTGGGGGGACGCGAAGCAGGCAGCAGCACAAACAACAAAGGTAAAACTGACTGTACAGGTACTGTGGGATAATGAGTGGACCAGCAACAGGTGAGCGGCAGACTGAGCAGGCCGGCGGCTGATTGGTTGACAGACAGCCCGGCGGGGGTAGCATTGGGTGACGATGGTGAACTGGCGGGAAAAAGCTGGCCGGTGCTGACTGGGCGATGAGCAGAGGGGTGTGGGTGCGGGAGGGTGGGGAGTAGGAGCAGGAAGCTCCGGCAGGGTCCAGTTGGTGTTGGCGATGTTCACTAAGACGCATCTCTGTATGTTAAATGAGCTAAACAAGCGAGATCCGATGTGTCAGTTAGGAATCTTTAGATGTGCTGCTCAGCACGTTTAAGGACAGAGTCATGGTATTTGTTTGCTTCTGTTTTCGCTCTTTGTGTGTGTGTCAACAACACACACACACACACACACACACACACACACACACACACACACATAGACACACACACAGAGCCCTGACCAATTATCTCATTATAAAGCTGTTATTGCTGCCGTGTCAGCAAACAATTCTCTAACCAGCTTGGCAACATTAGTCTCCACCGACGCCTGAGAACAATATCTGGCTCTTAAGCTGCCAGATGTTCCACTTCATTCACCGGCTAGTCTCTTTTTCTGTGTATGTATGTATAACTGATTATTGTCAAATGTACCACTGACTGGTCATAACGGATTAGTGGATCATTTTATTTATTCATCGCTTAAGTTATTGATGTGTGCTTCTTAAGATTTGGCCAGACGGAGGAGTAAGATTATCCTTCTTGGATGTCTCGCGTTACTTTCTATTGTTTTGTTGCACAAAGGGTATTTTTCCTCGCAAACTAATTAACCAAACAACTAAATAAGTCTGGTACAATTGTTTTTTTTTCAGTTCAGTTTCAGTTTCATCTTAAAGTTTAGTAACCAAAGTGTCAGTCTGAATAAATCAGTCAAAAGTTATGGATATAACACTTATTGATATAGTGAAATAATACAGAGTCTCGTTTACTGTGCTGTGTACTGAGAGAGATGACCACCATTTTTATAACAGAGTAAGTGTGAAGTGTGTGTAGTGAAACCTTGAATATTACTACATGTTACGTATATTTTAATTGAGACACTGAGAGTGGCTCATTTATGAAAGCTGTTTGTTGTCTTTGTATTTAGGACACAGAAAGCAGCGAGGCATGACCCGTTACGATTAAGCACAGCGCCGTGATTCCTCATGGGCAACAGCTTACCGACAGTTGCCTTTGTGCCGTGAGCGTGAACATTTACACAATGAGATGAAACTCCTGCTTCCATTATGTGCAGCCAGAGCCAGAGTACAATAGAGGCACCAAAAATATGGCCCGTTCTTTTCGGTGTTAGCGTTTGGTTGTTATAGTCTGGTTAAAATTCAGTTTATTCCACTGATGGGCTCTTTGTATTGTCATTGTGAATCATAATTGGAAAAAGGCAGCAGCTAAATAGTCTAAGATGATGGGATTGACACTGCTTATTGTCTCAAATCCTGTTTTTGGTGTTATGCTTTTTAATACTTCAAGTACATAAAGTAAAAGTACTCTTAATGCAGTAAAGTGGTCCCTGTGTTTTACTTTTACAGTTCATCTGATATTCTTGGGGTAATATTGCTGCTGCATTAATGTGTCATGCTGCATTTTACCGCCGTAGATGTGTAAGGTTGAGCTAATTTTAACTACTTTGTATACGGTTGGGTCATTCAATCTACAGCAATGCATCATGGTCTATTAGCTCATCATACGTTTGTAGTGTTGCTGTCCTGTGAAAACGACACATCTGTAAAAAGTCTAAAAAAAAAACAAAAATGCTTTGCATTGATGCAATTTCAAGCTGATCTGAGAGGGTTTTAAATAGTTTTCTTTTTTTTCGCTTAAGAGGGAGGATAATTTTCTCAGCCCCTAAAGGAACATTTTATCATGTCCTTTTATGTCTTTTCACTCAGTGCCTCTTACAATCACTCATCTATTTATTCATTTTATTGAATTAAATGTTTTTCATTTTTGCGTGTAGGTATTTGTATCTGCACTTAATACTCTTCTATCTCTCTCCCTCTCCTTCTCTCTCCTGCTTCTGTCTTTTCCTGTTTTCTTCCCGTTCTAAATTCACTGTAATCTTTAAAGCTTTTGTTTGGCCTCTCTGGGCAGCTGTCTGATATTCTTGTATCCTGTTTTGCTTCATCTGTCAAAGCACTTTGTAAACTTTGTTTTTAAAGGTGCTATACAAACAAAGCTATAATTATTATTATTATTATTATTTATCCTTTAGTTTGTCAGAAGGAAGGTTTTGAAAAACTTAAATCTGAAAAGTAACTAAAGCTTTGAGATAAACGTAATAGAGAGGAAGTCCAGAAAGAAGTACAATATTTGCTTCTGAGATGCAGCAAAGTAGAAGTTAAAAGTTGCGTACAATGGAAATACTTAAGTAAAGTACAAGTAAGCAAATATGTGCTGAGGCACAGTACAAAAAAGTACTTGGTTATATTCAAGCACAGTTTTCATTACATAGTTTGTCCATCAGAGAGGAGTTTACGTTTACACTGTAAAATACCCCACTCTGTATATTGATCAAAGTTCTAATCAGATCAAGAATATCAGAATTTAGCTTTAACACACTTTAAAACAAAAAAGAAACCGCAGGTCTGCTCTGACGTAGGATGAGGACGTTACACTGAATTCACTGAGTGACTGTGAGACCCTGAAGCCTTACGGACTCTCATTTTATTTATATGACTTGGATTTGGGGCAGCTGTGGCCTGAAGGTCAGAATAGCAGGCTTGTTACCCACAGGACCAGCTGGAGAAATGAATGCGCAGCAGCCCCGCACCCTTCCGCTGTTACCGTCCCTGCAGAGTGCCCTCGAGCAAGGCGCTGAACCTTGAACTGGCTCAGTCTAAATTGCTCAGTCAGAAGAGATGTTTTTTCGAGATAGTTGAGATGAGACTTTTCTTTCCACAGTACATTAAAGTGACAATGTCAGACTTTAAACGTGATTTTTTTTTTTTTTTTCGGGCAGCTGTGGGTCGTCCATCGATTGGAAGATCCACAGTTTGATCCCCGGCTCCTCCAGTCTGCATGTCGAAGTGTCCTTGTGTGAAAGAATAGTCTCCTCCAACTTACATTCCTCCTGTTTGAATGATGGGTGAATGTGAATGTAGACTAGAAAGGCGCTATACAAGTGCAGAGCATCACTTATTCTCCTTATTTTAGAGTTCATATCTGTGTTTTGAAGTCCCACTAGAACAGGTTTTCATGGTCTAATGTTCAAAAAGCAAGTTATTTGTCTCATATAGACGCGAAGAGCCGAAACAATCTGATGCTTTGCTCTCGTCTAGACATCTTCATGTTACTGGGACCTGGTGTTAGTGAGGAAAAAAAACCAAGGTGGATTCAGGAGGTTTTCAGTTGACAGAGAGTCGACCTGTTGAAGGGCTGGAGGAGGTCACATGATCAACAGATCCCCTTATGACATCATAAGGGGAGCCAAATCCAAACGGTGTGTTTTCACAAACATTTACTGAAAGATGGAGCAGGGGGAAAAGAGAGAGGACGATCTTTCGTCATAGTTTGATGGTGTGTAGGCACACTGAGGACACGCATCTATGTTGAAAAGCCATTTAAAAAGTGCATTTTGCATAATATGGGACCTTTAAGTGAGCAGGATATGAGCTTGTTACTTCAGCCTAGGAGGTGATGTACTCAGCACCGTCTGTCTGTTCGGACTTATCTCACAGAAATACCTGATTGAACTGAATTACATGGTGGTGACACGGAATGTATTAAAATTGCATGCTGGCACCACAGAAACAAAGACAAACAGGTTCCTTTTGTTGTGGTGGAGACATAAGTTCCCTGTTTCAACGACGTCACGAAAATTGGTGGTGTTAATCTGGTGATTTAGTTTAAGGTGCGAAAAAGTCCACGTAGTAGGGAAATTTTAATGAAACTTGGTGGAAGCGTGTAGCATGGGCCAAGAAAGAAGCCATTATGATTTGGAAGGGATTGAACAAGCAGTTTAAGAGCAGATCTGGACTCCTGGCCTTGGCGGAGGTCTGCGCTCTCAGAGTGCCCTCCTTTTTGGAAGAAGTAGAGCTTCATGGCGCTCCAAGTCTCCCCTGCAGGATGATTATTATGACAAAAGGAAGCCACGTTTTCCATCATCATCTGATATGCTGGATAAGCTCGGTCTCCTAATAGGCTTTGCAGCCCACAAACACTTCTGTTCAGATAGGGACTGTGAGCATGCTTTCATACAAAGTCTTTGCTTTGGGGGGATCTGTTCCGTGAATACAATTGCCTGTTTGTTGATGTCTGATAACCGCATTTACACCGGAGGCAGTTTACTGAGGATCTTATCCACAGTGAAAAATGGGTTAGTCATCTCATCGGCCTACAATATGTCAAGATCTGCTTCCTCCAACCTGCCACTTCAACCATGCAAATATTGACATATAACACACATGAAAGCATGGTGGTGCTCAGTCTCCCATTAAAAACGATTTACTTTTCCAACACAGGCGTAGTTCAGAGTCATTTGTGTGGTATAGAAATTCACCGAAACAACATTTTAAGGTGCAGTGTGGAAGATTTGTACTTAACAATAAGTTTGATTCTCCATTAGTCACAACACAAAATGGTACTCCTCTTCTTTCTTCTTCGTCGTCTTCCGCCTTTGATGTAAATGAAAATGGGAAAGGCCCTGTTTGTCCACTCTGGGCTACTGTAGAAACATGACGAACTCCATGAAAGAGGACCTGCTGTTTATGTAGATAGAGAGGGCTCATTCTCAGCCAACGACACCACAGTGTTTCTCAGTGTCAGGTGATTACACACTACTGAAAACATAGTTATGAATATTATGTTCCATTTCTGCCAACAGAGCTTAAATCCTACACACTGCATTATGATAATATATAAAAAATAATATGAACAATGTAATGAAGAGGATAACTAAGAGGCTGAAGAGCTGACTGAAATCATGACCAAAACGGTTGAAATATAAATGTAGTTAGTTGGAGGTAAAACGTGACGGCTGATAGATTCAATGTTAAATGTTTCCTCTCCAGTGACCTGCCCGCGTTGCGCCGCAGGCTTAAAACTGACTCATGGTTTTTGCTGTCCCCAGCCTTCCACTCATCCCCATCCTCCCCGACGTCGTCATCAGTGACTGTGTCCCACCTACTAAAGCAGAATGTTTCAGAGATCAGGCTGAGATACAAAGTGGAGGTCAAACGTGAAATCTTCCTCTCAAGGAGAGGGTCTGAGTCTTTCTGCAGCCCGGCAGCTCCGGGCCAGTCAATACTGACACAAACAATATCAGTCATCTGTCCACAGATAGTCACAGAAAACCAGAAAACCTAAAAATAGCTTGTTTTGTATCTTTGAGTACAAACATTTGGATGAAGTAGATGGATAATTATAAGGGAGGCACAACTGACTGATTTTATATCTTACATCTTGTCTTGATTTTACATTTACACACATTCAAACATTGTCATGTTTCCTGCATTTACATTAAATAAACTCCTCATTGCTCAAAAAAAACCCCTCATTTAACTAAAATATGTACAATAAAACAGAACACCACAGCACAAATGAGCTTTTGACTGTCTTTTAGGAGTCTTTGTGGTCCAACAGAGCTTGTGAAACCACTGTTTATCTCCACACTTTCTCTCAGCGGTCAGTGTTGTCTTGCTTCAACACTGACTACAACTTTCCCATAACCTTGACCCAGACATTTGTGTGCCTGAAGCGCTCCACGTTTTTGCGATAGTGGTGGCAAATCAGAAAAGGGCTTTAAGAATAATTTGTCATGACATTGAGGCATTCAATCACAAGTTGCCCAAAAATGTCAGTTTCAAAGATGATGACACACCACATATATTTGTAGATATTTTTGTAATGATTTTTAGAATTGAATTTTCACCCAAACTAATATGAAAAGAAGAAGCCCAAGGCTAATTATGACCTCTAAGCGGCCACCGCCTCCACCATTTATATTTGAAACAAACCAAACTGTAGACAGTGAATAAAGATGACTGCTCCTGAAAAGTGAAGAACATCTGGATGCAATTTTTTTTCCCCACAAACGGTTTGTTCTCTGTAGTTTTTATCATGCTGTTGTATGTTCAAGTGTTCATTTTCCTCATCAGGTTTTTAGTTCCTTATTTGGTTGTTATAAAAAAAAAAAGGGGGTGTGATATCATGATTGACAGCTAATTCTCACCTGTCTGATTAGGCATCCGTCCCACTTTGGTAGGAGCTGCTCTCTTATCTGAGCAGCTCCATGTTATCTTATCTAGAAATCTGGCTGAGTTTATTAGTCCCAAAACTCAGGCAGAGCTGCAGTCCTACACGCTTCTCTGCTCCTCCATGGGAACAGTTATCCACCCAAAACCCCACTGTTTAAAAACATTACCAGTTAGATAACAAATCTATCAAGTCTAAAGACAAAGAAAAGGTGCCATACATAAGGATTTAATCAAAATTAATACCACCACTGTCAAAGCTCAACAAGATGGGAGAGTTAATGGTGCTTTAGAAAACGATATATCAGAACAACATATTGATTTATTATGTTTTACTGAAACCTGGCTGCACCATGATGTGTTACGACCAGAAGCTCACCCAAGAAGTGCTCGACGCGAGGCAAACACACGGCAAAAAGGTGCAGTTTATTGTTGTACAAGGCACCAACAAAGAGGCACAACCAAAGATACTTTCTACAAGTACTACCTCACTAGAGTCTTAACACGCTCAACAAGATACCACCACTGACTAAAGACGCTCGAAAGCTCGGCATAGGACAGGAGCAGGTGGAAACAATCAGGCAGACAATCACAGGAGCGAAGTAAAAGGGCCTGAAAAGAGAGGGAGAAGTTGAACGCCACAAAACACGTGAACTAACTTTAACAAACTTGACGAGACCTGACAGGAAGAATGTGTTAGCCTGAATGAATGCACATCTGTATATACAGTCTACAGTCCAAATAGATAAATAGTAGTTTGTGTGATGACGCCTTGTGCATGCAAAATGTGATTCTGCCTCTTGAATTCACTCCACTCTTTGCCGCCAGTCTCTGTCACAGCTCTGATTTTAGCATTTTCAGTTGCAGTGTTTTTTTATTAAGCTTCAGCAAACGTGGCAGAAAAAGTGAATGCATTTAAGAGGAAACGAAAGAGAAGAAAATAATCTGACCTTTTCAAATGTACCCTTATAAAATCCAATCACTGTGAATCAGTGGAGTTCAAAGTTTTTTAGTTCAGGCTGACCTTTTGATTTGGCCCACATTAACGTTTGTCTTTTAAACACGTTTCTCCGCTAAAGAGCACAGCAGCGTGGCTGTTTTGCACAGTGATTAACCAGACCCCGTGTTCTCCCCTCCTGCTCATCCACTTTGCTACCAGGACAAATGTTCCCTCCCCTGCTTGAGCTTTTCCTTTTTTTTCACACTTCCAGGGCAACTTTGTAATTTCCTTTCTTAACAATTCACACACTCTGCAAAAGAAGACTAAAACAATTACTAGGAGCTTTCACTTGGACAGCAGTCTCTCCACTCTCCAATTATTCTGAAGTGACCTACGACATTTCTCTTAATCTGAGATTGATTTTTTTTTTCCATGTTTAAATAATTCTGTTTTAGTTTCAGTGTTAGTATCATCAGTGTACATGATTGTCTAAAAGCTGATTTCTAACCATCTTCTCACACGCTGGTAGGAAAACGTGTCAAATTTACTTTAAATTTACATTTTCAAATATGTGTTTCTTAACTTTTGGGCTCAGAGTTAGCTAGCCAAAAATATTAATATGTGTATCTTCGAAATCCAGAATGTGTGACTTTAAATATATATTATGAAGTTTGTTTGACCGAAAACTAAAGGGAATTTTACGTATCCTTCATTATGGCTGTCGGACCTGAACACACGTCTTAATTATAATGCTTAAATCTGCTGTATTAAGTTTAAAGTTTAGGAGCTCTGAATGTGTAGCTGTCACATTAGAAATAAACAGGGACACTGAATTCACTGAGTGGTAAACTCAATTAACTAAATTAACTTCTTCTGCCAGCAATCCTCTCTTCTTCACTTGCAGCTATCGTACTATTTTTGCTGCAATCATGTTTTTATATAAAGTATTTGTCCTACTAACTGAAGTGGGAGGCACACCAGCGTTCTATTTTGTGCAGAATAAAAGTCAAATGATGTGAGACAATGGCAAAACTGTGTCCTACACCTCTCTGTTCTGTGTCATCACAATAACATCATCTGTAAATTAATGCTTTTACATGCGTATTACCCCTTTTTTGGTATTTAGTGTATTGCATATGCTTTTTTTCTCATTCTATGAGTATGTTTTAACCATTGTATATCTTGTGTCATTTATATTACCCGTGGATGCTTACCAACACCGGGCAAAGGGACTGTCGCTGCCTTTCAGCTAACACGGGTGCGTTTACATTTGTTAGAGCGTTGACTATATTCAGGATATTCCTGCATCCAACATTATCCAGGTGTCGCATCATCTCTGCCCCCAACATCTCAAACAATCCTCGTCATTTCTATATGAGGTTCAGGAAATATCAGCATCTGGTTTTTACCATTGGCTTTCCAATATCTAATTCAATTGCATACATATTAATTGTATATATGTAATATTTAACAATGTCTTTCACACATTAAACAACTTTGAGTGCAAATTGGCCTGTGCTAACCTTTGTGAAGCAGTTAGAATAGTTTTGTATGTAGATTATGAATAATGATTAGTATTTATTATAACATGCATGCAGAGCGGATGTCGGTGTGAATATGCTGTAGGAATGTCTAAACATTTTCTACAAATAGCAGCACTTTATAGGCGGAGTGATTGCGGATGAGTAATAATAATATGGAGTGAAACTTAAGTTTAATAATTTAGTAATTGTTGCATTTCAATGCTGGAATAGAGCCGTCATTAACTTCATTCGATATTGTTTTTGTAGTTTGTGTACAAGAAATCCACATAAAGGTGTATACTAACAGGAAATTTGGCGATGTATGTGACACGCATTTGGTTAAATGCACTCTAGTTTTACAAGTAGGAAGTTGGGGTTTCCAACTTTTCAAACATCACTGGTATCTGGTGAGTGTCCGCTGCTGCTGCTTTGACTTTTTTATACTTTATTTGTCTCTGTCCGGACTGCATTTAGTCTTCATGTGCTCGATAGGCCTGCCGAGCCTCCATGGTCGTATCGGCCAGACCTGCTTGTTTCCTCGGTCAACCTCCACTGCAATATCTAATTCGGTAAATTCAAGGCAACGCTATCGTCCCCCAGAGCTCACTTGATGGCGGCCAGAAGCCACTGGTGCGCATCACTGCTGAACGAAGCCACAGCAGAACAGATGAGGAGAGGGGCTGATAAGACTGGATTCATTAGCATTTCTAAAGCTCAGCTATGAACTGAAGAGACAATCTTTATTTAATCTGATATTTATTTATACAGAGCAATCAGTCAATTAGGAGCTAACAACCGTGAGCTATTATATATTTAAGATGGTAGGCTCTTAAATAGGAAATCAGGGATTATTAGAAAAAACAACAAACTTTTTATCAGTAGCTAAGACAATACCACAGACTGTAGAGAAACTCAAATACTGATGATACACTTTGTCTCTGTGAGCGGAATAAGTCACTGTGAGTGCATGCTCACACTCACATCTTCTAGCTTAACACATTAACCAGCGTCCCGTTAGTCAGGATCAATGTTGGAGGGTCTACCACTCTGGAGGTGGCTCCATGGAATCACTTTGTTCAGACTGAAACATTTCAACAGATATTTGAGGACAGGGGTGCTGTGAAATGTTGTACAGACATTCACGGTCCTCAGAGGATAAATCTTACTGACTGCTTTTAGTCTAGCACCACCATGGGGTTCATATTTTTTGTTTGTTGTGAAATGTTTCTCCAACTATTGAATAGACAAGGACGTTTGGTGCTGTTGGAGCCATTTCTGTTTGTTGTTGGCATCTTACATCGTTTTTACTTTTGTATTATTCTGGACACTGGGTGGCGATAATGAGATGCGCTGGGCTGAATATGTAGGGGGTGATAGGAAGAGGAGGGCACACAGTTCTCACCTGGCGGACTGGCTGATAACCTGGAAAAAGAGACGCTGAGATGACACAATTGGAATCCCAGTATGTTTTTTTTTTTAAATAAATACAGTGTCTGGAAAATCTGTCTATTTGTCTGCATAAGAAAACTCATCTCTGAAATAATGGCAACATGTTTTCTATATGAGCCTTCACACCAGCACCGCACTCTCAATGTCCGTTGCCCTTACGTCTCATTGCTTTATACTCTGGTCTGCTGAGCAAGTAATTGAGTGCAATCTGGGGTTTTTTGTGTGATGAAGATCAGAAGCAATCAGTCAGCATAAGCTGTGTGTTAAATAGTTCACACAGAACTTCTCAGGCATGAAATACTAAAAAAAATGGCTCGGGCAGCCGTCCTGGACTGTGACACATCTGTCACTCCTGTATGAGGGCTGTGCACATGTTGCCTGCACACACACACACACAGCTCGCAGATAGGTGTGTGACTGAGGACTGTAAAATGTCATCGACTTCAACACCAAAGGGAAAGAAAGGGAGGAAAAAAGACGAGAGGAGTGAAATTAAAAAAGAAGCAGAGTTGGTAGAAGCCCCTAAAAGCAGCAGCTGACACAGATTGATTAACTTGTGTGTGTGTGAGAGAGAAACAAAGAGCAAAGGGGACCCAAACTGTGTCCATCCAGCTGTAAAATACATTTTCCTTCACGTTCATATGTGAATAAATGTCGGTTTTGCTGGCTGCTGTAATACACCAGTGATTCAGCCTGGTGTATATCCAGTTTGTTGTTAAGGTTTTTTTTTTTTCCATGAGCTGGAATCCAAGTCAGGAAAAATGCTCTGTGAAAAGGAAGCAATGCATTTCGTGGTGTCTTGTTTCTGTGGAAGACAACAGACGAAGATCAGAGTGGATAGCGCGAGCAGAAAGATCCGCCATGGCTCAGAAAACCAGAAGAAGTCTAAAGCCAGGCTCACACTACAGGCGTTCAATCGGAGGACAAATGTGGTTTGGGACCTCGCTCAGTACTGATACTTGTCCCAGATCATCTGGTGATGTGAGGGGTTTACAGATCCAATCTTAAACCTCCAGATCTGTTCGCAGACTCGTCAGGGTCACCCACACAATCAAACACGTTTGATTTAGGTTTAGGATTTAAAATCTGGATGATTACGTCACTATTGTCTGAGCTGGACCACAATAGCCAACGAGAGCCTAAACAAACACTAAAGTAAACACTCTAGTGCTTGAGGCACATTACCTAGGATACTACTGATGGCAGATGTTAAAACTGATCTCACCTGAGATTCTTGCTAAAGAACAGACAGCTTGCATTGACAGCATCTCTGTGGCCATTTTTTCACTCAATCAGCCTTCTGCTTTTGTTTTTAAGCCTCCTCACCAGCGTGATGGCTAATGATGGTCTGTCTGTCTGTCTGTCTGTCTGTCTGTCTGTCTGTCTGTCTGTCTGTCTGTCCCAGTCTTGTCAAAGCGATACCTCAAGAATGACAAATTTGATCAAATCTAGCATAAACGTCCGCTTGGACTCAATGATGAACTAATTCGATTTTGATGGTCAAAGGTCAAGGTCACTGTGACCTCACAAAACAGGATTTTGCCCATAACTCAAGAATTTATACTTTAATTATGACAACATTTCACATAAATCTCTAGTAGGATAGAAGTTATGAAGTGATGACATTTTGTATCCAAAAGATCAGCTTCACTGTGACATTATAGCGTTCTTCAAAAACACATTCCTGGCGGTTACTCAACGCCATAACTCAGGAACAGAAGGGGAGGCCGTAACCATATTTCACATCTGGTTGGATACTGAATTGGCTACACTAATCTTGGGTCCGGACATCACTGATTGATGGACAGGTGGCTTTTGTAGAGCAGAAACACCACAGCGATGATGAGCACCTCAGTGTCGGCTCATGTCATACTTCACTCTGTCATCCACAGATGAAAACAAGGTAGTCGTAGCAAAAAGGCTCAGGAACCATCTTTACCGGTGTGCTCTGATGAAGACATTTGGACCAAAAGGACAATAAAGGTGATTGAAGAGAGCTGAACATTTACTCGTTGTTCTTCTCTGCCTCTCACCCCAAACAAAGTCATGTACTTGGCGCTCAGTAACTCAGTATGACCACGATGAGCGGACTAAACATACCTCAGCGGTCCATTAGACATTTCTTTGGTAGACAGATGTTGAACAGCCAGACGTTGTCACATTATTTTTTTTTCTCTGAGAAATTACTTTCGGTTGCTGGTTATTACATAATATTTGCAACAAAGGAATTTGTCTTTAAAAACTTGTGTGATGCTTGGGGCAAAAAGGCTGGCAAGCTCGCTCTGTGCGCTTTAGCGTGCCTTTGCAGTACTGATGCGATTAAGCACATATGCGGGATAATAGTGCACAGTTTTGGACAGTCTCTCCTCGAAGGCATTCATGCTCCTGCGCTCGTTTAAACACACCAAAAGTGGACAAATAGTTGGGTGAAGAATGTAAAAAGGGAGGGATGTTCGAACCGTGACTACTTTCTCACCTGCTCATATCTGGCCATTCGGATTTGCTTGTCTGATTTGAAAACTTTGATGTTGGAAAGGAGCATGTCTCAGATGCTATTTGATTTTGACTGATGCGTTAAGAGGCCAAACACGTAATCACAATGTCCCAAGTTTATGTCTAGCCCGGACCTTTATTAAATGTCATCTCACTTGTTATCTCCCCTCATTTCCTGTCTACTGTAATATCTGATAAGAGCATTAAATGCCCCTGAAACACACATTTCCTCACACGGTGCTAGTGGTATCTTCTGTAGTCATTAAAATAGTTTAGGTTTTAAGATAACCACCTCTTGGATGTCTGCAGCCACATCAGTTCAACCTCAATTTCTGAGATTGTAAATGTCATCTGTCTTCTCTTGTAGCCCAGCCGACAGTCCAATCATGTCATAGCTGTTCTTTCTAGTGATCGTTCACTTAGGAAGCGAGATGTGAGCAAGACGTGAGTGAGATGCGAATGGCGTGTTCGTCCGATCCACACTGACTCCATCTTCTGTGAACAGCTTCCTCCGTCTGTCAGCAGCAGCTCCCGGGAGACAGCGGCCGGCCGGCTGACCTGCCTTCACCAGGCTGACCAACAGCTTTCATGTCAGCAAGCAACAGTGTTTGTATGGAGCCTGTTGATTCATTGATTTGATCTCCCACCTAGCAAGTGTGAGGAATCTGCCGCTAAGTTAGCGAAACATACAAGCTTACACACTCAGACTGGGAGCCATGATCAATCAATGGAGACATCATCAAGTTCAAAATACATAAAAAGTAGACTAAATGCCACAAAAATAGACTTGAAGCGCGTGTAAGCGTATCTGCTCTATTCCTTTAGGGACTGCCCATTAAAGTATCGCCCCTTTGTGTGTGAAAGAATAGTCTCCTCCAACTTATATTCCCCTTGAATGAATGATGTGTGAATGGGTGAATGAGGATGTGATGTGATGTGATGTCTAATGCTTACGTCATTAGGAGATGAATTTGCAATCGGGATTACAGCAAAACATATCTCCATAATTTCTACACTATTGACATTGACATGCCTACACAGCATTTCATTTATTTTATATTTCAAGTTCATGTTTTGTGTTTTTGGTTTCCTGTGTTCTGAGACAATTCTTTTCTTTTGCCTGGTCAGTGTCTGTGTGAGTTCAGTTAGTAGTCTTGTTGGATCCTTTGTTCAGTTTTGTCTGTTAAGTTCTTCTTTACCTGCACATCCTGAATCAAGAGTTTTTCTTCCTGCATTTGAGTCCATCTCCTGCCCGTCTTCATGACAAATGCAGTGGAAAAACCTGCTTCATGTTTTTCACGGTTGTCATATAAATGCTTTTAAACAACAGTTTTATGTAACGTAGATGACTAAAAACGTTATTTTCATATACATTTATTCCAATTTCTAGCCTGAACATCATCAATCATCAAGATCTAAACGGGGTCATCCCTTCGTTCCCACAGCTCTATGTTCCCACATTTCTAAGTAATGTAACTATATAATAGAGAAATGTGTGTCTGTGTGTGTTAGGGTTAGGGGTTAGGGTTAACCCAGTGAGGAGAAAAGAGGCTTCATACAGGCAGACACACACACACAGACATACATTTCTCTATTATATAGTTACATTACTTAGAAATGTGGGAACATAGACACGCTTCCATCTAAACATCTTGATGATTCTAACCAGCAAGTCACCAAATCAATTCTTATTGACTGGTGAGGTTCACAGGTGGTTTCTATGTGCATGAGTGTCTGTAACCTGATCTCCCTCCACGCTGTTGCAGTAAATACAAGTGTTGGGTTTAAATCATCTGCCTTCTGTTGAATTTCACAAAATTTTGCTACGTGTTTTCGAAAGCCTTCGTCTCTACGCTCCCTTTGACTTCAGCGTTGAGCTCGGCTAATTTAGTTTGGCAGGTGAAATCTGACCACATTCTCGCTCTAATCTGTTACTTGCACTGAGGATAAATGGATTTGGTGTTAGATGCACCAAAATGCTGTTCATCTGCCATGTCTGGCTCATGGCTGTACACGTCTGTGTGCACAGTTGAATTTGTGTGCTGTCTTGATGAGAGCCGGCGTCGCCTCATGCCAGGGGATAAAGACTCAGTCTGTGTGGTAGGATTTGGGTGAGTGATAGGCAGGAGAGGAATCTGTCCACTGGGTACAACTTCAGATGCTGTTAATCTAATTACTGACAAAATAGCACAGTGAATTAACATATAGTAAGAAAAATCAGCAGAACCACATTTCTTACACTGAGAACAAGCTCCTGTTGGGTTAGTTACAGCTAAATCTTCATATTTGAATAACGAAAAAAGACTTGAATACCATTTTCTGGATTAAGCTCTGGTTAGATTAATACAACTAGTTTGCTAAAATGAGGGAATGATTGCTGTTATGGGTTAAGAAACCATCACTTATTGTTGGTAGAAAATAAATAAATGTAAATGTAAATGTTTCAAAGCTGAATAGGCATGATGGACAGAGCTATGAACTTAACTTTAAACGTAACATGGTACAGCCCCTCGCTCTGTCTGCACGCTGCTATATATGGATTGTTTTCAAATCTGGATTTTTGCCAGGAATGCAGAAGTTGCTATCAAATTAGTTAATTCAGATTTTAGATTTTATAAGCTGTGGGAAATAATTACGCTTGTGTTTACAACCATCAGCGACACTGATGTAACCAGACTGCCAAAATCAGATCATGGATTTAGTTTTCCATTACAGATACACACAAATGGATACACACATACTGCTGAACTTGTTATATGATGATAATGGCCACCCTTTGCACACAGAAGCGCACACATCCAGTATTCGCTGATATTCTGATGTTAATATTCAAAAATGTGGTGGATGTTGTGCAGAGTTGTTTGGCAGGGTCTTAGAGATTTCTCTGCAGGATTTATGTGGCTCACACACTATTAGTTCATCTGCTTCTCCTGGTTTGAAGCGCGCACGCACACGCGCACACACACACAAGCGTGGCTGGTTGGCTTAAGCTGCTTATCTTGAACGTGTATTCATCATCATAACCTTGAGTTGAACTCGAGTTGAAATAGTTCCCTCTGTTACTTTTAAGGACAATACAGACAAAATGTGGACAAACAAAGTAATGAATTAACATATATAAAAAAGATAAATGAAATAATATTTTTCCGATAATAACGGAGTTTAAAATCAGATATTAAGCTTATCTGAAGGGAAAGAAGCTGTTGATTGGAGCCATTTTGATTTTTGTTGTAGTGGTTTGAGGGAGTTTGTTGTTTCATGTTCAGTTGAAACTTTTGCACTCTGATTAAGGGATCATATCTGATTAAGACCCAGCTTCAGCAAAAATCTTACAGCTTATCAGCTGAGACTCAAGTGTAAGCTGCCATTTAAACGGGAAAGGTAATTTTACTTTAATAAAAGTGTTTAAAGTTGGGGTGAATAACGTCGTGCGATACTGAAGCCATCCTTGTTTCAGTACAAATAATAGTTTGAATATGATAATCGTGAAAGAATTCCAGATTCTAGCAGGTATTTTTGCAGGAAAAAGGAGATGACTTTAGTATGTGGAGTATGGAGTATTATAAACAAAATTCATTTTAAAGGCTGCGTGTCTTTATATTCTGATAGAAATGATAGATCCACATTGCAAGTAAGTTTTCTTTTTTTTGGTTTTAGCATGAAACCTGGCTGTGTGCAGGTTTACCATACAAATCTGATTGTTTTTTGTCTTCGTCTGCAGGTTTACGGACGACATCCAACCTGTAACTTCCTGCTGGAGGTGGAGAGAGACCAGGCGGACTGTCTGAAGAGGCTGATGGAAGAGGAGGCCGCCAGCAGCCAGAAAGGTCACTACACTTCCTCTAGCAGCAGGCGAAAGATCCTGTAAAACTTTATGGAGCTGAACTCGATCTCCAAACAGAAAACGCAGAACAGAAGAAGAGTCTGCAGACTGAAAGCTGATGTCAGAATGTATACATGTGTGAAGTTTCATACATATTCGTACCTCTGCCATTTGAGGACACACTCACATCGCAGTTTAATCCCATGTTTTGTATTTGTTGCCTTCCGGTTCAGGTTACTTTCCCTTATTAAATAGATACTGGCAGGACACTGAATACATACTCGGCTGCATCACAAAGGTTTTCAAACTAAATCACACCTGGATTAAATCTGGATATGAGACACACCTGATTTGACCTCCACAGTTGACTAATCAGATTATATCTCATGTAGAAATATGAGATTATTTCTCTGGCTGAGCGACTTTAGATGAAACTAATATGAAACATACACGCTTCCTTTCTGTAACCCAGAAATCTCCTGTGATATGCATCATTTATTACTGGCAAGAATTCCTCAGCATGAGTGTCTATCTGATCTCATCTGTGATTAAAAATTCATTCACCTGATTATTTTCATTCTGTTGAAGGTTAATCTCTGGATCGGACATATTCCTGAATGATTTATGTGGCTTTTCAGAAAATATAGCACGTTGGCATTTGACTGTATAAATATGACCTGATATATTTAATGTAGGCCAACACCAACATTTAATATAGGTCATATTATCTTGCGTCTACCGCATAGACAGACATAAAAAAAGAAGTATTTCTAGTATTTCTGTGCTGCTCCTCCGGCTAAAGACCAGATGTGGTCGGTGACAGTGGGCTCAGCCTTGGATATTTTGAGCGTAGCCCCGAATATTTTTGGTTTTCAAGCCCTTGACTTGTAAGAGGGAGAGGGGACTAGTAATATGGCGCTACACACGTCTAGACGAACAGCTGAAAAGAAGATTACTGCACACTGAGCTCCAGTAAATTTGAGTTATTTTACTAAACAATAAAGATTTTTCCTTTTCATCGCCCATTGTCAATATCATGAATGACTTTTTTCAAATACTGTGTTAACAAGACCTCATGAGTGCGCTTATGTGCACACAAGATTTACGTTGCTTTAAACAATTTACTCAGGTTTTTATAAAACATGGATATTATAGTAATGGTAAATGATGTAATGGTGATCAACGTGCTGAAAGTGAAAGCCTGATTTGGCCATGCAGATCAGGAAATGTGCTGTTGATCTTTTCCTCATTTCCGCTGATCAGATGGAGAGGCCACATCTGGACGGCGAGAAACCAAACCACGTTTTCTCTCAGTTTGAGGTGACACAGTCAGTAAGGAAAAGAAGAGGCTGAGATGTTGAGGAAACGAGATGCCTGCACACAGGATACTCTTTAACATCACGTAAATAAGGATGTGAATAACGGAGTTTCTCTGTGTTTCATGTAAACAAATATGACCAAACCAGGATAGTGACGTCTTTTGGTTGTGCAAAAACATTTGTTGTCTCAACAGCAGTAAAAACTAAAGTAGCATTACGTATATATATATATATATATATATATATATATATATATATATATATTATAGATCTTGATTCATGCCCTGCTCCAACGTTCAGTGACACTGCAGGAAGCGGTTTGTCCTTAAGATCACTTTTTTACATGGTGGTTTCATCCCTGAAGTGAGAGGCCCATGAAAAACAAATTAGTTCTTTTATTCTTTTTATCTGTGACTCACGACTGCAGCCTAAAGCTCCACAAACACAGTTGTATTTACTCGAGTGTCTCTGTAGTGTTAACGAGCCTGAGTTTCCTCTCCAGCGATGCAAGCTCTGGACGCGAGTCGCCCCTGCTGTGTTAATTAAAGCTCAATGACACGAAATAGAGCAAAATAATAACATGGTTCATATTCTCTGCGGGGGAAAATCTGCTGGGGAGAGCAGTTTTTTGATTCGGTTGGTCAGGCAACAATCATCTCAGGACGTTCGATGCTGCAGACCCAGTGATCATGTTGATAGACGACAGTTTATCTCGCTCTCCCCAGTGGGAATCAAACCCTCAAACTCACAGTGTCAGTACCTTGATCTACTTATTTACTCCACAGCAAAGCATGTGGCATCATCATTGTGTGGCAGAATATGTCATAAAAATCTGAATCAACCAATAGGTGAAATATTAAAGTGTGAATCTAGTGACCAACCAACATTACCGTTCATAGTGTTCTGTCACCTGCATCCCTAAAAATGCAACACATTCTGTTTTTTTTTCACCTGTGAGGTCAGTTAAAGGGTAACTCCTGTAATTTTCCAACCTTGGTGATATTTTTACATGCCAAAACCTTTTGGAATAGGTCCAGCAAATCATTTCATCCGACAGCTGAGATCAGGCAGCACTGCGCCATCACTGCTTTAATGTAATCCTTTGGGGCAACTGCACCAGATCAAAGTAGGTTCACTAAAAGTGTTTGTTTTAGCCACTGCCAGGCTCAGATTGTTATTCTAAGTGTCTGACAGCGTTATGGAAAGGATCCCTACAGAGATAGACCTGGAAGATCCTTTTGGTTTAACCAGAAATAGCTGTTATATCACACTATTCAAACCCACCAAACTCCTTTGATAAATACGGTAATTTTACTTTGCAGAACACAGTTACCTCAATCACTTAGTTAGTCAGTGTGACTTTTGTCTTTTAAAGGGTTGCTTGTGCTGAATAGCAGGACTTTCTATTCATGATCCCTCGCTGGTTTCCCAACACTGGAAGCCACAACTGCCACAGGGTCTGGGGATTTACGTCCATCAATTCAATTAAATTTGGGATGTTGAACAGAAATGAAAATGGAGTTCGCCCACAGAAAAGTCATCCAAACATTTGATGCACCAAAAAAAGGGTCTGAGGTTGAAGAAGGTTAATGGAGTCCTGTGATAATGTACAGATAGAAAAGGAGTCTGTTAAACTAACTGCATGAAATTGAAGTAGGATGATGCTGAAAAGGGAAACAGTGTTCAGTCAACCATCACTTTATTGTGAATTAAGAATAAAAAGAGCTTAAACCAGAGAGAGAGGATTTCCCTCCAGATGCATGCTGCTGCACATTTGGTGCGTCATTGCATAAAGGCGGCGGCCCAGCCTCTGATGTGTTTCTAAGTGTTTCCGTGAAAGCGCACAGAGAAAGGATGGATCACTTAGCGGGTGGATGATGTTTTCTTCATGCACTGATGAGTTCAGATCTGCATCGGAGCATCGGAGCCTTTTTTTTCCTCAAAGACATCTGTTCTCTCACTGTTTCCCATCTCCTCCTCTTTTGTCCTCTCTTGCCCTCTCTGTCTGTTATTTCCTCTTTCACTGCTTCTCCTCTTTTGCTCTCATTTGCTTTCTTGGTGTAGTTTTCTGAAAAAAAATCAGTTGGCCGATGGACTGAATTTAGCAGTTTCACTGTCCATTTCCACTGAAAAGAATAAGCTCCTGTTCCAGCATTATAAATACAATAAGCCCCCAACTGTATGGAGGTGGAAGATCAGAGCAATTCACCAAGACAGCAGATCAGAACACATCATCCTGTGTCCTAAGACTCTTACATTTTTGATGCTCAGGTGCAGGTAGAGTCGGCATGAATGCAGGTTACAAAGCAAGAGAGGAGTATCATAAATGAGAACACGCAAAGCAAGGAAGGACGAAAGAATGAGATGAAAGGACATAAGACAAACAGCAAGTAATGAAGAAAAAATAAGGAATAAAGAGGAAACGAAGCTAAGTAGAAGAGAACAGGTGAAGGGAATAAATACGGAAAGTAAGGAGAAAGAAAGATGGAGGGAAAGAAACAATAAAAAGGGAAGAAGAGGAAAGTAAGAAGGAAGGAAGGGATCATGAGATATTTTATGATCTTATCTCGTGCTGAAAGAAGAATGTGAAAAGTATCCTGTAACTCCTTTTGTCTGTTAAATGTAGTGAAAAGTTGAAAGTCTCCAGAAATGGAAATAGTGAAAGAAAGCACTTAAGTACAGAACCTAAAATAGATGCTGTGGTTGAGCCTTTCCTTATGTATTTTCCAGATATTGAACTTCTTCTGTGACTCGGACCACATCCACAGTAACCCCCCCCCCCGAATCTGAACGCTCCTTCCATTTAAGATATGATAGCATTTTCACACAGAAAGGGATTTAAAGTGGATACATCTAAAAAAAATGCTGCATTTTAGAGTGGATGAAGAAAACCAAGCTATTGAAAACACGGTTAACAGCCAGTGTGGGATTGTTTGTGCTGTGCTGTAGTAAAATCAACAAGACAACTCTCCAACAATCTCTGTGGTTATTCGTTATGACCAATCGATATCCTACCATACCTCTTCTCATAACCCAAAAACACAGCCGGAATCAGGTCCATTAAGGATAAATGTCCATTAAGGATAAATGCTCATAAATCCATATAAATAAATCAGTCAAACGCTTTGCCTCTTAATTGTCAGTTTCTTCAGTGATGCTGTTTGTACAACTGCTGGTAGCAAATTTTCCATGGTGTCGATTTGCCATAAAATATATATGTGCTTTACAAACCTTT
Source organism: Pempheris klunzingeri (assembly GCF_042242105.1). Classification (NCBI taxonomy): domain Eukaryota; kingdom Metazoa; phylum Chordata; class Actinopteri; order Acropomatiformes; family Pempheridae; genus Pempheris; species Pempheris klunzingeri. The sequence continues at coordinate 17,649,999 of NC_092026.1, read as the reverse complement.
AGGTTTAATATACATGAAGAAAGAAAAAACAAACTTTAAATTGCTTAAATGTTTTTGTCCTAGAACATCACAATTTTTCCTGAAAACAACAATGTATGTAGTGAAAACTAAGCAAAAGACAGGACATATAGTAAAGGACCTAGAGTTGAAAGGGTTAAAGCAGGGAAGGAGGTCACAGGGAGCTGGAGGCGACAGAGTGGAGGATTTATGGAGTAATCCCAACATGTCTGTATCTCCACATGAAGATGGCTGCGATGCATGTTTTGTGTGTTCACGCTGTTTTAGCATTTCACGGAGCTGAAATCAGGAGAGGAGATGATTAGTTCTGCTGATGCTGAGGTTTCTGCCGCTTGCACCCTCAAAGTTCACAAGTTTGATCCCTGCAACACGGGGTGTGTATGTCAGCAGGCGCATATCCTGACAAAACAATAATCCCTCAGCTAATGAGGTCGTTTTTTTAAATGTGTGCAGTTCTCACCCAGTTTGCACCATAAAGTACAACTTTTCAAACTCTATAGGACCCAAAATGGAAACAGGCCAAAATAATTTTTAAAAAAAAGAGAAGAAATGGTTCTGGGTTATTTAGTTTCTCACCTCCTCTGGCTACGTTTTTTTTTTTTTTTTTTTTTTGTCCGACTTGACACTAATAAGTTTCTTTTTATAGTGTTTTTTTTTTCTCCTCGCAGTCTCATGCCCTGGTAGCTTACTGGCTGTGTTTCTTCAGCAGGGATCTTGGGAATGAGGGCTACATTTTACCAAACAAACTGTCTCCATTCATCTAGCGCTGAAAAGCCTTGTCGACTGCTCAGTTTGCCATCAGCACTTTTGCACCCATTAAGGCTCATGCTGAAGAGCTGGGAGAGCTATTTTAGGAGGCATTTCTGTTTGTTTTGCCTCTGGAGCGTAGATGGGAGTTTTATATTCATTCAGGGCCTTTCCTATCTTCTATTCTGTTCTGATAGTGTCTAAATCCTATACATATGGATTTTCTCTCACAATTTGGAATAGACAGTGTTTAGAAATGCCAAATCCAAACTGCTTTATGATGACATTCCCATTTTAATATGTGTGATTGTTGTAAATGAGCTTTAATCTGCTCATCTGACAACTCATTATCACTGCATCACTGTTTCTTCCATGCTGCACGCTCAAAATGTTGGTATATTTTGAATACATTTTCCTTCATCATTGCTACAAGTGTGCGACTTCCATCTCACATAGCTGTATTTGTAGTCAGCGCCTCTCCAACACTAGCGTGCCTCCTTCCTCGCCTTCATCTATGAATACATAGCTCAACATATTCTTTACAATTAGTTAAGGTTAAGGTAAGGGTTAGCAAATGAAAATAAAGCATAAATGGGCAATGTTGCTGATCTGGGACATGAGGGAAATACTTTGCCGCACCAGCATCAACAGGACGGCTTTCTTCTTATGTAGACAGCCCGTCGTTACATGTTAACCAGAGGCAACATGTTGGGCGTTCAGTAATACCAAGAGCTCACACTGTACATGCAGCAGTTCACAACAGCACAGACGACAGGTCCTCCAGCCAAACACTAGTATAACACACTGGTTTACATGTGAAACATACAGTTTTACTCGTGTACAGTTTTACATGCAGCAGTTAAGCGATCTGTGCATGGTGTGCATTGGCGCGAACCCCCCCGCCCCCCCAGCCCCCGTTGTGCTAATGTGACTAATCTCTTTAATTTATGTTTCTGTGTGAAAATGTACTCATGAAGCCACATTTGGTTTTGACAGAGTCAGGATGCAAAGGAGAATGGGACAACATAGCATGCTGGAAGCGAGCTAAGACTGGAACGACCATCACCATCCCCTGTCCTCGAGTCCTCAAGACTGTATTCGGCAGAAATGGTGGGTTATTTATTCATTCACTACTGATAATGAGCCATCTACTAATTCATGCACTTTTTTATTCATTGTCACTAAGAATTAAGATGAATCTTGGGCGGTGGACAGCTCTATCTTGGACAGCTCTAAATACAAGTGTAAATGACCACCAAACACACTGTGATCTGATCTTATGACCACATACCTTCTGTAGTGTAGACACTAATGCGCCCTGATTAGTACCCAACAAACACGCCATTAGTGTAGGAGGTCGTGGTGGTTAGAGTAAGCCCTGATGTTTGTGGCCGAAGATGTGAAAGTGAAACAAAGATGCCCGATCTCCATTTGGGCTGAAGATTTGGAAGAGTCCAAAGAAAACTCATGGCCAAGCCGTTTATGAAGGTGTTGCTAGGAAGATGAAAGAAAATGGTTGAACATGGTTACAAACGTAAGATCAAACATTTACAGCTAGTTAACGAAGGGACGGGACCAGCAGAACAAGGCCCTGGCCCTTAGTAGCTGTCCTGGAGCTTTCAATTAGACCACATGGGCTTCATTTGCTGTTTTCCCAACCAACGTTTTCATAAATTAAGAATTTGAGCCTTAATTTAGGAAGAGAGAAGAGAAGTCCCAAAATTGCCCTGAGAAAATGAAAACATCAACAATGAGGCAAACTCCACCTGCCGAAGATGACCATGTGACACGATAAAAAGCTCCTGAAGATGAGCTTTGTGGTGGCATCGCTTCCTCGACAAAATTAAACACATTTTACACTAACGGTATAGAGACCTACAATATAGAGTCAAAAGGTTGAGAACACTTGTTTCTGTTATATCTTAATATTTCCAAACCATTGCATTCCATCTTTCATGCCTCCTTTACATACTCAACCTCACTCATGTGTCCCTCCCAACCTTGACGCCAAACCTCCATCTTTGTCCAGTATGCAGTAAATACAGATTTTTTAGTTTGTCTTTTTTGACATCAGGCCTCGGTTGGTGCAGGGGTGAAGTGTGAAGATAATTTGCTCCTCTTCTCCCACAGGTAACATTAGCAGGAACTGCACATCAGCGGGATGGTCGTTGGTTTTCCCAAACATCACCAGCGTGTGTGGGGCGGACACCAGCCAGGACAAGGTAACAGGAAACGTCTGCAGTGTTTTTTTTTACTTTTCTGTCTGTCGTTGTTGCTGTAAATGTCAGAGCAGTTCTGACTGCGCAGCAGGAAAAGGAGCTGCAGCATAACATGGACCATTAGTGCGCTGTAATTGACGGCGCCTGAAGGGTCGGATGTTAATTAACACCGGTTAGTGGTGAAGGGCTGCATCTTTGAAAGGTCAATATGCTTAACAGTGGTGTGATACATGTTTAAATGTGAGCAATTTGCATGTGAGTGTGTGTGCTCCCCTGCCTGGTTTTTGCGTCACTGAATGGAAAAAACACTTGTGGAAAAACCATTAAACATCACTAGACACTTATAGATGCAGTTGGTGTTAAACTGCATCTATGAGAGTGCTGTAATTTGTTTATTTCCCAGAATGCCTGTATAATAGCGGGTGTGTAGCCAGGCTAAGACATTTTCAGATCAGGTCAGACAGTTCAGCTGCTGAAAAAACAGGTTAGACCACCATACTTCTTTTTCCATGAGTAACGCCTGTTTTCAGACGTGGAATATGGAACATTTCTGACTTCATCTGTCTCTTGTAGTTCTAGCTTTGTGGCTGTGAATATGCTAACATCATTAGAGCGCAGAGTCTGCCGCTTATTTTGTAACTATATTTTTGTAAAGTCTGATAAGCATCACGTTATAACTGAACTGTTTAATTCCTATTTACTCACATGCTGCTGGATATTCATGTATTCATCGCAGATAGGCATGAATTAGCATTAAAACAACGGCGAGAGACTGTTGGTCAGATTAGTCGTGTAAGTTTTTTTTTTTTTTTTTAATCTTTTCTGCACCAGAGTAACACACAGTTCTTGACTGATCTGACGTGAGAAGAATCTTCTCCACAAAATTGGCTCTTTCACGGTGTCTCATAGTTTATTCAACTGGTTGTATGATCTTTGTGCATAAGAAATGAAGACTTAGAGAATACATTTATTGCAGTGGTTTTAGAAGATGGTGTGAGAATATCTCTGTCTGTCAGTGCTTGTTAAACTTGTGTGCTGCTGCTGCCTTTTACGTTTATCTGACGACATTTGATTTAGACATGTGCCGAGTCCGAAGAGAGACAGAAATATTAGCAGATTGCCGCCATGACTTTTACGTAAAAAGTGACCAGGTGGCTTATTCAGACACAAGGCCACCAGCAGCAAATATGAAAGAAATGTAACACTGCCTTTTTTCAATAACATACCAAGTGAACATTTTTTGATGATGGTGTGTCACAGATCACAGTGTTAATACTGAACATATCTGCAACTCAAAGCACTTGCTGAAAGAATCGGTGCATCATTTTGGGACATTTTGTTTTTTTTTCTCAATAGGAATGAATGAATTAATGAATGAATAGGAATTAGACTTATTATTGGGACAAATAAAGACTGTTTGAGGTTTCAGGCATCCGGTTAAGCATTGGTTTGGTGTTATTGGTTTATTTTAGATATTTAGGTAACATATAACTGCAACTGAACTTAATGGCTGTATGTGCAGATGGTTTTAACTACACAGTGAAAAATAGTGTTTTACAATGGATAATAAAAGAACAACTTAAAATGCTGTAAGATGTTACTCATCACTAAGAACAATACCCAAAGGTTTTGTGAGGCCAAAGATTGTCTATTTTTTTTGTGTTTGCTGTTATTCCTCCTCCACCCAAACAGTTCGGGGAAGCAGAAGAAAGAGATTTTTTGGTGAGGAGAATGTTTGGCCTTGTTGGTGATAATTGCTGCTCCCGTCCTCTTTCACTCCTGAGGTTCAGCTTAGGTCACGACTGGTCATATTCTGAATCACCCATTGTGCTTGTTAAATGAACTGCCTCCCCATCTCTCCTCCGTTTCTGTCGCTCCGGCTCCTCGTTCCTCACTCCTCCACCGCTGCCTCTTTAACTTTGCCTCTTTTTCTGTCTTTCTCGTCCTTATTTGCTTTTTTTTTTTCCTCGTGTCACTGCAGGTCTCTTTCTCAATACAATCCACCCAAAACATCCTGAACAATACTCCACATCTGTGGGATCAAAGTGGCCTATCTTCAGCTTCAGCTGTTATATTTTTGCATCACAGAAGAAGAAAAGATGTATTCAGTTCTTGCAGACGCAAGTTGTAAGCTGTAACGTCTGTTAGGCGGACGTCCGATGTTTTCTTTTGTAAAGTGAAGTAGTTTGCCTGGAATCAAAGGAGCTTCAGGCTGTAAAGGAACATAAATGTACCTTGTCGTTCTCCACTCTTCACTGGAAGTTAAAAAGAGGCAAAATGTCCACTTTCTTCTTCAAGCAGCAGATAAATGTGTCATTGAACACTGACTGTATTGACTTTGAACAAGGAACTGGAAAATTAAGGTAGTGTATAAGTTGTACCATGGTGCATTGAAAGACAAAAGAATTCACAGAAATGCAAATACCGTAAAACGATACACCGAAATGTTACTCTCACAAAAACGCCAGCTGTTAAAGACATCTTGGATGTGATCAATCAAAGAGCTTTTTTGTTTCTGAGCTCAGCAGGAGACGAGAGCACAAACAAGACAGAAGCCCTTATTTATTTGCTTTTTTTTCTTCCTGCATGTTGTTGCATCTTTTTGTCTGGATCAGGATGAGCCTGACCAACCTCACCCATCTGACAAAATATTTGATTATAAAGACGAAAAACTTTGATTAGAAACTCCACTCAAAAATCTGGATTGTTTATTCACTGTGATGTGTGTGCTGCAGAACGATGCGTGTGCAGAGTTTTCACACTTGACTGCGGTTTTCTGATAAATCTTCTGAAGGCAGGAAGCTTCTCACAATAAATCTGTCTGATATTTGCATGTTCATTGACTCTGGATTTTCCATTGACGGAGGGAGAGGAAATAGATGTAATTTAAGAATTTTTAACCATTTAATTAGAAACAAATCATTATTGTAAGTGTAAAAGCTGTTTCAATTCCTCACTGCCATGAATTCATTTTTATTTCCATGTAACAACATTTTTGCCCAAAGCAGTTCCATTTTACTACACTGTCTGTAAAACATACCAGAATCCTTCCTTTAAGAGCCTCACACGTGCGTTTAAGGACCTATTTGACCTATTTAATGACAATATTTAATTATATAACTAGTTTGCAATACATTTTTCTAACCCTAAACCTAACCCTAACCCTAACCCAGGTAAGACAAAGAACTCTAAAGATGTTCCTAAACTGGCTGCAGAAGCTTTGTGTTTGTTGCAGTCAATAATTCTGCAAATTATCTGACTTGAGGGTTGTGTGTGTTACTTTTCTTCCTGTTTGCACTTTTACTTTTCAGTGTTCACACATGGAATACATAACACACTATTAATTTCTGTTAAAATAAGGGCTTTTCATTGCTCAGACACAAAGATAGTTTTGATCAAAAATTACAGCCTTTTTCAGATTAAATAAAATATTCAAAGACTTTTAGAAATCAGGCATTTTAAGATGAGATGAGCACAGACAAAGTGGGCATTTCTCCCCCCTAAGGTTTACTTAGGGGACCCAAATGCAGACACAGAATCCGGCGGAGATAAAGCTCAAAAGAGATTTGCTGCAGGGAGAGCTGAGTGAGGAATGGAGAGGAGACCACAGCTTGAGCTGGAGCTGAAGAAGGGGAGCAGAGCTGAGCAGGCGAAGTAGAGAGATGAGGGGATGAGCGGACCCGAGAGTGAGTGTGGCTGGAGTGAGAGCTGGCCGGGCAGGTGAGAACTAGAGAGGCTGATCCTGGCAGCACGGGGAAAACTGGGTTAGTCACAAAGCAAGCAAACAAGACAAGAGGAGAAGTCTGAAATACACAATTGCAGAGCAGCTGAAAGCAACCACTCCGAGGGTTAAACCAATAATCTGGTGAAAAGTGACCCAGGCAGTGGGGTAGATATACTGCAGGTAGATGAGATGATTGGTAGCAGGTTTGTGACTGGGAACAGGTGAGTGCTCCAGACTGATGCCACATCACAAAAAACAAACAAGCACAAGCCCTTTTCACACAGAGATCGCACAATGTTGCCGTAAAGAAGACTCGCCATCAAGACGGCTTTTCCTTGTTTATACTCAACCAATCAAATTGCTGTGGTGTGATTTTGGAGAGCATACTGGCTTTCCTCAAGCAAAAGAGCAGCGTCCCGGCCTGCTGGCTCACTTGTTTTACACAAACACCAAAGTGGCTCTGTTCCCAGAACAAAAATGACCCCCCATTCTGTCTTAGGAGCTTTTCCATTGACGGTGAGGCGGAATAATGGCACAACATCCCCATCTGGAAGAGGCAGGGTAGAAGGGGGCTACAGAGAGCAGACAGGGGAAGACAATAAACACTAGTGGAAGGCAAAACACCGGGAAACACTAGAGACACGACTGCAGCCATGATACTCACTCTCTTTTACACACACAGGATTCAATCTGTCCATTTAAAGTGTATGCAGAGTTGGCGTCACACATGTTTTAGCGTCTCATCAACAAATACGCTTTGATTTTCTCACAAAACGAGTTTAGGAGAGGAAATCAAACACCTTTTTCTGAGGAAGCAAGATAACGAGACACACACACGCACACACACATACACGCTCACACTCACACCGGGGGCATTTATTGGCAGATTGAAATCTTTTTCTTTTTGTTTCTCACAGGAAATTGTCTTTTTCTTCTGCCCTTCATGCCAGGAGGTTTTCTTAAGAACAAAACACTTTCCCTCTCTTCATCCTCCTACACTTGGACAATAATGAGCCTCCAGGTCAGATGCAAACCTTCATTTGTAGCACAAAGAAGTTATTGCATCACATTTATGTTGAACAGATACATGTCCAAGTGGAAAGTTCCTAAAAGAGAGCAAAAAATCATTCTGGAAACTGTGTTTGATTTGGTTTTATAATGATGCATTAGACAAGAGTGCAGCAACTAGACAGTAGGCAGCATCATATTTCTGATTTTTTTTCATTCTGGACAGGTATAAGTCCAAGAACGTCTCTGAAACGTGCCTTTTTGGTCTGTAACATTGTAGGAATTTTGCTGTAAATATTTCACCCTCCTGTTGATAATTCTTCTTGGCATTTGGAAGTCAGCAGCATCTTTGCTTCCCTTTTAAGTTTCTCTTTCATCCGTCTTTTTTGGTTTTTCGACATCTTCGACTTCATCGCTACCATGAGCAACTTGATTATTTTGACCTTCTTTTTGCCTTATTTTTTAAGACGTCAAATTAAGTCAAATCATCCCTCAGTATTTTATTTCCTGAATCTGCTTTAATTTTCGGAGGAATTTGACCTGGTTAATTGGTGCTGACACATTACAAACATTTCACAGTACAGACTGGAAGCAGGACAGAAGGTCACAGAGAGTGCAGACCAGAAATATTATGAAGAAGAAAACGTACTGTGAGTGAGAAACACCTCATTTTCTTTAAATGAAACAAATAACAAATCAGCTTTAGCTCTCAGTGTTCTAAGGAGAAGGAAACGACAGAGTGGTGACTCTAAATTGCCCATAGGTCTCTGTGTGTCAGCCCTGTGATCGGCTGGCGACCAGTCCGGGGTGTACCCCGCCTCTCGCCCAAAGTTAGCTGGGATTGGCTCCAGCTCCCGGTATAGATAATGGATGGATCAGACATTCCTGTCCCCATCAGGATGAATTGTTCTAACTCCAATGATCCATTGGGCAACAAAAAGTACCAACAAATAGCATGTCCACAGGTATTTCATCACTTCTACCTGTCTAATCAACAACCTGCCTGTCCCTCTTCCAATTCAAAGTGATCCCTCTCTGCTTCAACATCTTATTTTTGCAGACAGTATAAAGTGAAGTATAAAGGTTAAAACACATTATTTGCTATGTAAGAAAATGTGTAGTTTTTGTTTGACACCATCGCTTAAGACGTCATTTTGATATTTTTGCGTTTGTCCTCACTTGGAAGATGTCTGAGTTGTGATATTAAACTTCTGCAGTCCTGTGAGTTCTTGTGTTGTTGTTTTTTTTGGCTCTTGGCTGTTGTGTAACTGCAGCTTCCTCCTGTTCACTTGTTTGGTGTGTTTTGGGTCACCAATGTCACAGCTGAATTGCCCATTGTGCTGTTCTGCTTCTCTCTCTCCGCAAATATTGTCAGATCTGCGGCCAATAGTAACACTGGCAGTCATTTCAATCTTGACATAATGCTGATTTAAAGTTCCAATAAGATAATTTATTTTAACAACCCTTGCTCCCTTACTTTTAATCCCTTTAAAGCATCCCTGATTACCAAGATAAAAGGCACTCATCATCAGAGGCTGGCAGCAGAGCAGAAAAACAAACCAACATTAACAATAAGGCTGCAGAGGAGGCCCAGCTTTTCCTTGTTCTGTGTAACAGCAGATTACATTCCAGTGTAATGTTGCCCGTACTGTTTATCTTCATTAATTTGAGCCTTTTGCATGATGCTATGGCTGTGGTTGCAGCATTTAAAAGTGTTTGTTTGGAGGTGGAGTGAACATTTTTACTGTACACCCCTTTGGTGATCTTGTTGCATACTATTGCCGCGCTTCCACCGGCTCGACTTGGCCCTACTCAACTCGACTCGGTACGCTTTAGGTAGCGCTTCCACCGGCCCTAGTACCTGGTACCAGGTACTATTTTATATATATGTTGGCGAGACTGCTGGGAATCTAAGGCCGTAGTTTGTTTGCTCTGCTCCAAATCGGGGATCAGTTTTTTTGCAATGTTACATATTTCTTCAAGTTTTGTTTGCATTCATTTACAAGCGGACCAAAATTTGTAATGTCTGAGGAAACTGCTGTCTGATTGGTCAGATGCACATTTCATGCAGGAAAACAAGAAGTAAAGAAAGAGTAAAAGAAGAGCAGACTCCTAACTAACATGCCATTTTCAAATTTCACTTTCAATGGAGGGATGTCTACGCATGGCGTAGTCATCATTAATTACGTCATTTACACCTATCATGTTCATTCAAACAATACAGTTTAAAGATCAGTTTCGGTTGGAAATTAGTACGTCGATGCACTGGAGTTGCTGAAGGCGCATGTAAAATGTCAGGAATCAATGGAGAATGCATAGTCACAGCTGGCTATGGGAGCTGATTTAGTCCAAAAAAAGGCACAGTGGTTCCTGCAGTTGGGTCGGACCAAGGGTGGATCATGTTCTAACCACGAACTAACCGTCCCAGAGTTTGTTTATAACAAGACCGAGACCACCTCTTCGTCTTAGTCCGATTGTTTGTATGCACTCAAGTGTGATTTCTGTGTTTACACCTCCAGGGTTCGATTCAGCCAAACTAAATGAGGCAGGTGTGTGCCCTGAATTCACTCTCTTTGTCAGTTTAGTTTAATTTCAACTAGGTGAGCATCTAAATACAAACATGATGCAATCTGAAGGCGCATAAAGTGTGAAAACTGTGTTTTTCCTCTGGGGAGCAGGAATGTGCTCAATCATCATCAAGCAAATTGTGACTCAGTTTTCCAATGACCTAACAATTTTCTCTGTTTGTTTTTTTTAAGAAGGGACAATGCACATTAATTGACATCATGTAAACATAATGTAAATGTGCCACATTTAGCCACACAGGCTGATTTTCATCTGCAGTCCCTGACAGGTTGATATATATAGAAAGAAAATGTTTTAATTATTCATACTAACAAGAGCACATAAACACAGACAAACAGTAAAACAATGTCATGAGCACTACCCCAGATTAAGACAGCATGTTTGATTGTCCAGTAGCAGCTGTTTTATAAATGTAAAGACGGAATCGAGGGATGTGATGCTCCTTAGTCGTGTTGGTTTAGTGTTCCAGGTATGAGCTGCTCGATAGGAAAAGGCTGACTGCCCCAAAGGCACTATTTCTGAAAGATATTTTACCTGCCTCTTAACCGGCATGTTGCACAGACACACATTCAAATCAGGAGCCGATGATTGCACTGAATGAAAAGTCAGTGGATCACTAAAGTTATTACAATTCATCCTGCAGGGAATGTTTTACTCTATTTTATGGTAATCCATCAAATAGTCACTGAAACTTCATTTTTAACAAAAGTGGTGGAACAACAGATGGATGATATGAAGGAGGGTTAGCTGTCAACACACTGAGTGCAGAATTAACACAATAACCTGTAACTTGTGCTGGACTGACACACCAGCTGCCTGAGCTGCTGACACTGTTAGCAGTTTCTGATTATTAAAAAATCCGAATATGAGAATAAACTTCTTCTGCCTTCTCTCTGCAGCTGGTTTTCTACGTGGTCGTGCAGACGTTGTACACTCTGGGTCACAGTCTGTCTTTGATCGCCCTCACCACAGGAAGCGCCATCCTCTGTCTGTTTCGGTAAGACCAAATATTACAGTATTATTATAATATATTATATTTAAAAAAAGCTCTATCATTCTAAGCTTGATCTTCAAGATACAAAATAGTGAAATGATACAGGAAAAGTACTTGTTATTACTGACAGAAGTTCTCGGTTTGTATTCTCTTGTCGGCTGTATGTCAGCAGCGTCGGAGGAAAAGCTATCTGTTTAATTGGGTTTTAAATGAACAGACGGTGGCAATTATACAACTTTATCAACAATTGTCATAACACGTCTGTGTGTGTGTGTGTGTGTGTGTGTGTGTCAGTTTACCGACCAATTGGATTTAGTTTTATTCAGTTTGTTAACTTAAATTATGTTGATTAAAGCTTTGTTTTTCCATCACTTTGATGTTGAGCTTAGTTTTAAAAAATCACTGGAGGTTTGACCATAGCAGTAATAGATCAAATTTGCATAAACCACACATCTGTGGAAAGACGTTCTAATCAATTCATCTTCAGAAGTTAAGTAAGAAAATCTTGCTTATATGCCCCTGAAAGGAAGCTCATTTAATGTTTGATTTAATGTGGATATAGAGTAGTTGCACATCTCCATCCAGTAGAATACTGTGTTTGGTTTTCATGGAGCATTTCATTGTTCCTGCGTAACACAAACGGTACTAAATAATACAACTAACTATACCAGTAACGCAATTCATGCATTAAAGCAGCCGGAAATTCCTTCTCCATAAAAGGAGACAAAAGAGGGAAGGATGATGTAGGAGAAATAATATTAAAACTACATTAACATTGAGCAAATTTAGAATAATTCATAATTTTAAAAGATTCAGGCAACATGATGCAACTTTTTTATGTTAAAATCGTAGCTTTTTGATGGTGCAATGACTTGTAACAGGGAGAATGGCATCACTGCTGTTTTTCAAGGGTTAGTTCAGATCCAACACAATATTTGGTTAATACACAACAACACAAGCAAATTAACTGATGGAGGCAGCGGTAAACTAGCTGCTCCTGTGTTCTGAAACATAAAACTTTTTGTCAATGGAGTCTGGTGGCTTTGAAGACAGCGATGTAACGGCTGTTTCTAGTTAAACCAAAAGGATTTACAGCTCTGTTCCTGTAGGAATCCTTTCTGTGATGTTGTCAAATACTTCAATCAATGTCACTGTGTAAGTTTGAGTGGGATGCCGTCGTATCAGCAGAGCAGTAACGTAATGCACAGCAAGCTACAGCTAGATTCTGGCTTTCTATAAAAAAAAATATGAAAGGCAGCTAGAATCTATCTGTAGTCTGCTGTCTGCTGTAGATACCGCTCTGCTGGTATCTGTCGTATCATTTATAGAAAGCCTACTGAACTTAAATCACTTCCCGATGCCATGGCTGTTATAAAAAAAAAAAAAAAGCTCTGATCTCGGCTGTTTGGAGAAAACCAGGTTCCCCCGCTGAACTCCAGCTGCTGCTTCAAAACGTATCTGGTTATTGACTCATACTTCATGTGCCTGGTTTTGTTTTCTCAGATGACAGCATGAGGTCAGCTTGAGGTCATCAACATCACTCATTTGACACATAAAGTCAGACTGCTGTCATCTGTTCTTGGGTTTTTTCTTATGTGACTTCATTGGCCCTATTTATGTGATTTGAAGTACATTTAGTGCAACTCCACTTTTGCTAGCTGCTAAACAGTGCATAATCTGGGTCCAAACAAAGGCGCAAGGCACAAAGGGCTTGTATTTAATAGTCTCTTGATTAATGATATTGATAATTGAGGATGAATCTTGATTAATGCGGGCAGCTGTGGCTCAGTGGTAGAGTGGGTCGTCCCTCAATCAGAAGGTCGAGGGTTCGATGTCCTTGGGCAAGACACTGAACCCCAACTTGCTCCTGAAGCAGCTTCAGTGTGTGAATGAGTGTGAAAGAATAGTCTCCTCCAAATTACATTCCTCCTGTATGAATGATGTGTGAATGGGTGAATGAGGATGTCATGTGAAAGCGCTTTGACTAGTTGAAATAACTAGAAAGGTGCTATACAAATACAGACCATTTACCATGATAGGTGTGTTTTGGGTTAAACATAGGGCCCTGTGTAAAATACTGTGACTTCACTCTCGTAATATTACGACTTTTCTTGAAACATTATAACTCCAAATCTCCTTCATAGCATCTGGACGCCCGCTGTGCTAATGCAGTAATTATATCAAAATGAATTGATCAACATTGATCAACATGATAAAGTGGCCCAAGACCATTCAGAGCTCACAAAAGTAAAAGATCATATCCTATGATAAAGCTAATTTCCCATTATCTGCGTACCTATACATCTGTGCATGTCTGTGTAACATCTGTGCAGGAAGCTCCACTGCACCAGGAACTACATCCACCTCAACCTCTTCTTCTCCTTCATCCTGAGAGCCGTGGCCGTGTTGGTGAAAGACGACATCATCTTCAACCGAACCACGCAGTGCTCCAACCAGCCGTCACTGGTGAGGTCGCCACCTCTGTCCTCACTGATCGGTGTCCTGAGGGAAACAGAGATCAGGGAGCTAAACACTCGTGTGTTAACAGCTCAGTCAACAGTCCCTGTGCTTCCAGCCGCAGTTTGTAAAATGAAATGTGAATTAGGTTTTACTGAAATGAGACTCAAGGTTTTTCTATAGACTAGAAAAATCTTATATCTTATAACATGATGAAAACTGGCGAACCCTCCACTGTCAGTTCCTTTACACATACTAGATTTTAATTTTGTAAGGATCTCTTTGTCCCATACACAGTAGGGATGATGGGAAACTCCTCTCCTGCATATTTTGTGTTGTGATTCAGGGCTGCACATCTTTTGATTGCAGTACCCATATGTCCTCAACTTCTGGTACCAAGGCCAAACATTCTTATGCATTCTTTATGTAAAACATCTTGCAAAACACTTTTTCATTCAACAAAACCAGTCAAACTTCTCAAATGCATCAGTGTTTAATGAAGTACACCTACAGAAATCTATCAAATGGTCGTCTTCTTAGGATTTTAAAAAGTTTGGATGGTATGTGTAGTCCAGTTGAACTCAAAGCAGTTACTAAGCAGTTACAATGGATCAAACAAACGCCCAAAAAAGTGTCAAAACATCAGTAGAAACCCAAACTACTCATGCAGCATGAAAACACTCATTGCCACACCACTGAATGTGCTACATCTGGCCCAGCTTTGTAGCTATGAGGAGGCAGTGTGTAGCGTATGAAGCAACATTGTGTGTGAGTGTTTGGTGTGAGAGGTTTGTGAGGACTTTTTTTTGCCTCATGAATCTGATGTTCTGTTGGTATCCATTGTTGTGAATCCAAATGTAGTTTTTATTATCAATTCAAACCCACGTTGCAGTTGCTGCTGCCTCACTTGAATGTAGCAATTTTACTGTAAGGCAGTTGCATTTTGAAAAGATGGCAAACAGACCCACACTTATCGTGGATTTTTCCATGCTGCTGAATCCCAAACGCTTCTGCACGTTACCTCTCAAACGGTTTGGGGATGTGATTATTGGTTCAGAACGGCTTGACTGTTTCCTCCGCTTTATGTTTCTGAAGGGAACCGCCTTAGCCTAGTTTACTGACAGAGCAACAGGACTGCTGATCAGAGTGAGGAACGTCACCCACAGTGATTAGGTTGCCAGTTTATGACATCCAAAAAAGTGTTAGAGCCCTGCAGTAATTCCTCTCTTGTGAATTCTCAGTTTTAGATGAAACAGTTTTAGAGATCATTAAGGAGGATGTAGTTTGTGGTGTTGTTGAACTGCATTATGCAGCGAGGTGTTTGTGTTTATAGCCCGCCTTCATTGAGATTAATGAGGTAGGGGTGGACAAAATAAGAGAAACAAGACCACAAACTTCCTCCTCCAAAATTACCACAGTCGATTGAACTATTTAGGAGGATCATTACACATTGTTTTGCACAGCAGTAGAGTTTTCCTTTACTTGCAGCTGTGAGAGAACTATATAAAACACTGTAAAAGATGACACTTCAGTCAGAGCAGTTAAGATGCCAACAATGAACCACAGCTTTGACGGTCTGAATCCACCTAGAACTGTTTGTTCCATCTCCCCCTAGAAAAATAAGAACACAAGATTGAGAATCTTACCAATAATTTACCGACAACTTTCAGTACTTGACAGCTTTTGATCCTCCGAAACATTGAAATTTGATGCTTTGATATTTAGCCGACTCCTCTCCCGTGACATTTCTCTGCTACTCATCTTCATTTGCTTTCATCTTGCAGTGGAAACGTCTCTAATAATTGAAGCAATACTGTCATGGCGCTCTGACCTTTCTAATCCCACCTACTCACCGTTAGTATCGCTGTGATTTATAAATTAAAGCTTACCCTCCTGGTGAACCAATTTTGTGAAAAATGGAAATGTATACCTACATATCAGAATGATTAGCATGACTGGCTGATTAACTCACACTGTTTCTGTAACAACGCTGCAGTCACACAACCTCGCAAACACAAACAATAGTATGTGCACTTTAGGTTGATATGAGAAAATGACATAAAGGTTAATTTATATCACTGGTAATTCTGTTAGAGTTTTATGACATTTGACATTTTAACATTTAGATGCAAAGTTCATAATCTATGTTTTCCAGGTGGGATGTAAAGCCAGCCTGGTGTTTTTCCAGTACTTCATCATGGCCAACTTCTTCTGGCTGCTGGTGGAGGGTCTGTACCTCCACACTCTGCTAGTCGTCATCTTCTCTGAGAACAGACACTTTATTGTCTACATGTTCATCGGCTGGGGTAGGTCTCATCAAAAACCGCTTTCAGTCAGCTTTTATTAAAGGTGTGATCAGCCAACAATGCTATTTGCTCCCAAAAGGGTGGAACAGCCAGTGTGCCTATTTACACCCAGGGGTTCATCCTCCTGGAAGCTGGAAGAAAAAAGCTTTTAATATTTAGTTGTTTCTTTTTCTACATAATTTAAAGACACATTTATCAAAAGTTATTTATTTTTATTTTCATAGCATGTCACTAGTTTTGGTGTATGAATCTAACCAAGTAGTTTTGTTGCCTAAATCTAACCAAACTGCAACCAAAAACTAAAAATAACAAGTCAGCCAATACTAAAGATAAAAGGTCAGCACTGATATTTAGTGTCACATGTAACTTAATCCCCAGTCTCTTCAAAATCTCGTGTTTGATTTGTTTATCTGCCACATCCTCTCCCCTACATGCACTTTTTCTAACTTATATTATGTTATCTACATTAATTAGCTGCCATCTGGGTATTTACACCTGGGTGTAAATAGACACTTCGTTCATGGCATATGGCGTTATCAGTCTACTCTGCAGCTCCAAACTAGAGCTTAAAGGAGACTGAATATTGGACTTACATTCAGGTGAATACAAACATGATTTCTATGGAACCACAGTGTTGCTGCATGTCTGCTGGATGTGTAAATAGGCCACTGTCTGCAAATGCATTTGACACGTCAGTTTGTTTTGGAGTTCTTCTGTCCCAATGTGGCTAAAATGTGGTTACTGCAACTTTTTGCAACGTTTAATTTGATGCTTTCTCTAAATCTCATGACACAATTTGTTGTCCAAACGTATTTTCTCTTGTATCGTAATGCTAAAGAATTCAATATGTAGGTAGAATTATGCGTAGCTGTGGTTCATATTCTGAGATTTCAAATCTGTGTTAAAACCAACAAACTAGTTTCTTGTATCTAACGACATTACCATCATTGTTCTGATAATACATTTAAATACCTATATAGCATTTACATAGTCTAAATAAACAAATAGCAATTAATACTATATAAAATACAAAATATCAATGATAAAAAGAAGTAGAATTATTAATAATAATAAATGTTGCTCTGTTCTCTCATGGCATTTTGCAGGAATTCCCACTGTGTTCGTTTTTGCGTGGGTGATGACGAGGATTTATTTGGAAGACACAGGGTGAGTGCTGCCAACCAATCATGAGCCAATCACTCATCAGCCTGAACATGTGATTCATATTTGGTATTCGTGTACACCATGCATGTAACATCCTTCAGTTATCTTACATAGATTAATATAATTTGTTTCAAGGAGATATAGGATCGCAGGGCTTGTCGTGCACTCTTGAATTGTTTTATTATCCACTTTATTATGTGATATGAGACGGGGTGTTTGAATCACATTAGTGAGAGACACACATTGATATTCAACAGGCACTGCATCTGTTACTTCATTAAATTCACAGATTAAATTTTATCAATTAGATTTCCATCTGCAGATAACCGTGTGGGTGTGTGTCTTTGTTTGTAGAATAATAAGACAAATATCCCACACATCAAAAAGCACACTGGATGAGTTGGCTCGGAAAATGCATTGAGTAGTTATCATTAAGAGCCTGGTGCTACAGATCTGCTCAGACTCTGTTGCACATAATTACAGCTGATACAGCAGCTCATAATTGAGCGAGTCACACTGGGTGGACATAACTTTAGAGGAAACAAGGCAGCAATAACAATTAAGGAACAGCAGTTTGATAAGAAAAGACTGCAAAGTTACGGCTCCTCGGTGTGAGGATGTCACAGTTCAGAAGACCCAAAGCTGAAGTGAGGCAACACAGTGGCTTTACTGAAGGGTAAAGACAGAGAAATGTGCTGTCCGTTCAGGCAACCAGGCAGAGGCACAAGTCAGAAAACAGGCACAGGTCACAAATCCAGAAGATCATACAAACAGACAGGCGGGATATGATGCAGGCTAAACACCAAGAACAATCTGGCAAAGAACTGGACGAACTGACTGGTATAAAATCAGGACTAATGAGCTGATGAGCAACAGGTGAGTGGCAGAGAGGACAGGCAGGCTGATGAAACAGGGGGAGTGTCAGTGAGTGCTGATAGTAAACTGGAGAGAAAAAACTGGCAGGTGCTGACTAAAAGATAAACAGAGGGGTGTGTGCAGGAGGGTGGGGTTAAGGAGCAGGAAGCTCCAGCAAGCAAAAGTGCAATCTTGATGTTAGCAGTAGTAGGCAAACTAGTTTTAACAAAATGAGCTTAATCGCTTATTCTGGTGACACTTGATAAAGGGCACGAGGTGCATTTGAAAGCTCCAGAAAAAAACTACACCTTGAGACCTTAAGATTATGTAGTGTGATGACACAGTGAATGCAGGTAAAAAGGCAGAAAGCCAAAGTGTAGCCAGATGGACCAGACAGGGAACGGGTGTAAATGGGTCGGTATATATACTGAAAGAGTAATAAACAAAGTTCGGACAGGTGAGTAGGAGGATGGGCCTGTCAGGTGATGGTGAATGGTGGCAACAATAATACACGACATTATTGCAGGTTCGGAGGGAGGGGCCTGGACTGAAATGACAAATGAAAGAATCAGTATACAAGCAAATGTACAGGCTGGGAGAACAAAATGGCAAAAATCAGACTAATATGATACAAAAATGATGCCTTTAGACTTGACTTTGACTTGACTGACATGTTTTATTTGAGACTTGGCATGAGCTTTGAACGCTTTCAAGGTATGGCCATATGACTGGGGATGAAAGTTAGCTTTTAGCTATATCTTTGTGTAGTGCGTTAGATTTCAAGCACTGAAATGTATGATTATATACATTGTCCCTGTTAAATTAACTTTGAAATAGACAAATAAAGGAAGAATTGGCGAATATGGCTGAGAAGAGGCATGTCTGAGCTACCTCGCTTAGCCTCTGACTACTGAAGACCAAACACAAGTGGCCTAAAATTAAACCTAGACTTGCCCTGAAGAACCTGAGATTTGGCTTAAGATGTGAGTGACTTAAAATAGTCGGATTCAGCCTTGGAAACTCGTTTTTCACATGAATCTCTGGAAAACATCTGCAGAAAATGGAGTAGAGGCTGTCCCTCTGCTTGTAACCATCCACTGTTTCCTGTTGCTGTTATATTTCACAAATGCATTAGAAATACTATAATAGCTACATTATTGTTATTTATCGTTCCCGCAGATGCTGGGAGACAAATGACAACCCCATAGCCAACTGGGTGATCAATGGACCAATTGGATTCTCCATTATGGTAGGTTGAGGTTCATTACCTCCTGTTTGTCTGCGGATGTTTCACATGATTGTTGGTTCAAAAAGCATTCAAGTGCCTCCAAATGGAAAAATGCATGATAATATAAAAGGATATAGGTGCCTGTCAGGCTTTCCGATATGAATGGCGGATTTACCAGTCACAACAAGTAGCCCTTGATTTCAGACAGAAGACAACAAAAGCAGGCTCCTCATTTTTCACCGGCAAGCATTGATTTTCTCAGCTGAATCATCAGGTGGTGCGAGGTTGTTCATTAACCTTAGCTCTGTGATGGTTAGAAACTCCTTCCTTGGCTGACTCTTTTAATCACACTCATGATGATGAGAGATCTTGGCTATATAACATGACAGAAGCCGCCCACATTGAGCCTGGGTCTGTTCGAGGTTTCTTCCCATTAAAGGGGAGTTCTTCCTGCCACTGTTGTTCAATATAATATCTGATGCTGCTCATGTGGGGATTCTTGAATCCTTAATTTTGAATTCCTGAATCGTTGGGTCTCTCTCTAATTAAAGAGTTTGGTCTAGACCTGCTCTTTATGTAAAGAGTCTTGAGATAACGCTGTTATGAATTGGCGCTTTATAAATAAAGATTGATTGATTGATAACATGATATCACGCCAAATTAACACCACATTATTATCAAGAGTCAAAGCTAAAAAAGGTCTCAGGTAAAATCATGTAGAAGACATACAATGCTTGTAATGCTGGGTAGAGCTGGTTGGCTTAGTACACTGACAGATGCTGTTCAGTTGTTTAATTTAAGATATATAATTTGGACATGTAATACCGCAGTAAGACCTATGAATTATTCTCAGTATGTTCCACTTTAACTTTTTAAAAAAAAGTCTTTGAAGATCAGGACAGACTGATGTGTTTGGAAAAGTTATCTCGGGTAAGTAAATCCAATGAGGAGCAAATTACAGCCACTGTTACTCTAAACTCTAAACTCATCCCTGTAGGGGATGTTGCACACCTGAATGGGACTTTTTCTAAACTACAAAATAATCTAGTTATCTAAAGATATTCTGATTAAATATACATATATAATGTAAAGCTTGACAGACCTGCCATGGCCTAATTATGCTAATTGCTAAGATATAAGGGGACAGTTTAAAACACATTAATTAGCAAAAGTCTTGTGAGGTGATTTCACTAAACGTCATTGAACTGTTTACGTCTTTTAAGGCTTTAAAGAGAACCGAAGATGCTCCAGTGATAAAGATGTCTTGTCAGTCAATCCACATTTAACTGGAAGGTGCACTTGCTGTTTTCTAGACTGTGTTTGTGTGTCTGTCTTAACTTTTTATTCATTGCTTTCTGTGGGTAGAAAACACGACAGAATAAAATCACCCCTCGCTGGGTTTTCTGACTCTCTTTAATAGTTCTAACATTTCCTTCCGGTCCCCAAGGTGAACTTTATCCTGTTCATCAGCATCATTCGGATCTTGGTTCAGAAGCTGAGGTGTCCTGACGTTGGCGGTAACGACCAATCACAGTACAGGTATCTCACATAGCTGCATGGAGACATAAATCCCGTCTCCGCCCACTTGGATGCGTGCTGCAAAACTGTTTTCCCGTGTGCAACTTTTAATATGCGCTGGCAGATTGTGTCAACATTTATGTGTCATTAACGCTACACCTGCTTGGTCAGTGTAAGCTACTGTGGATAGAAGAGTCAGCTAAATGCCTCGTAATATAAAAAACCAGACGATCTGAGACACCCAGAACATTTTTTTATCCCCTCTGTGTTTGCTGTCTGGAGAGATAAGAGTGATGTTAACAATCATTCAACACGACAGCATTTCATGATGCAGCCTTTGTGAAATGGAGAGTGGGGGGGGGGGTGAAACCTCTACAGAGCGATATAGTGTCTGTTTGAGTGTTTGCCCAGTCAGAGTTGGTGTGTTTAATCTTCAGGCAATTTTACCCTCCAGGGAAATCTGAGCTGTGCTGAGTTGTCAGATATTCTCGTGTCCTGCGGCTGTGGGGGTGTGAGATTCATGCAAGGTGATGGTGATGAAAACCTGGATAAACCTGATTTGTTCCACTGCAGAACCTCCTGTTAGTGAAGAAGCATCATTGCAGTGGGATTCAGTGTAGGGCTGAGCAGAGGTGACAGTTGGAGAGCGATCCTGGGACGGAGGATTTTTCTGCCTTATATGGGAGCTAGGGGGTTTTTACAATACTACATGAGTCTTATCATCCAGATGTATTTAGTTTCCCCTGTCCCTGTCTCTAAGACATGCATTTGGTTTTAGTTTCATTTGCCCACTGCTGAGATTGTAGAAGCCCCGATGGGACCACTGGAGTCTTAGTGACCAAATTCTGTCTAATCAGGTCCAGACGGTCTTTTCCAGTACATGCCCGGATAGATCGAAGTGGACTCTGTATTATCTCAGATCACATGATTCATCATAATCATCAAAGTAGAAAAAAAATTTCAGTCAAGTGGAGAGTGTGAACTGTGAAGTGCAGGAAAACGTACCACTGTACTGCTGCTCCTTCTGACCAAATCTGTTCGACAGGTGCTGAGCACCGTGCTGCCGCCACTGTTGGCGTTCCTGGTCTAATTATCTACTGATCAGATAAAGAGGTTTTTCACAGACCCATTTCGGAGTAGATTTTATAGAAATATAGATGATGTAGCTGTCATCATCAAGGGAAACATCCAAATAATCCAGCAATGTTTTGTGCTGGTCTGAGGTCAGTTGTATATCATTTGCTATTTTGAGGCCTTGAACTTGTTATGATCCACAATTGAATTGTGCATATATAAGGGTGGTCAGTTGGTCATGTGGGAAACAATAAATAATTTCTGAAGCATAAAAGAAACTCTTAATTTGTGTATTTGCACATATTGAAATCTGTGTTTATGAATGTTTTGCAATGTCTCTGAAATTGTGCATTGCTGCTGAGTTTACCAAATATTTTTCTAAACTTCCAGCAGCACAAACGAAATTCTGTTCACCACTTTTTTGACAAAACAATCTTAATTCAAATCCTTTTTCTGAGCTTTCAGCTGCATTTCGGACAACTAAGCAAACGTCCTCCACTCATAAAGACTTTGGCATGAAATTGAAAGCTCAGACTTAAGGTAGTAAGTGAACCTTGAGTTTAGACTCTTTGTTCAACCACCTTTTTTGTCTCACAGATCATTAAACTATCTGCTTGACACAAGCATCGCATTTTCTTGGGGGAATGTCTAACAGCACTAAGAGCAAACACTGGATCTGTTACACTTGACTGTACATAACTTTTCTTTCTTGTGTTCCTCTCAGGAGGTTGGCCAAATCCACTCTCCTGCTTATCCCCCTGTTTGGGATCCACTATGTGGTCTTTGTTTCCCTCAGCGAATCTATTGCAGAAGATTACAAAATATTCTTTGACTTGGCCCTTGGATCCTTTCAGGTGTTGTATTATTAGTCTACCCACAATGCTGTTTCTACATTTTATTGTCATTAATTCTTGTGTCTAACTTTGTGTTTGAACGTTGAATTGCTTCTTATTTCTTAAGATGACAGCATTTTGTTTTTTGGGGGGTTTTTTTCAGGGTCTGGTCGTGGCCATTCTCTACTGTTTCCTAAACAGTGAGGTAAGCTTTCGTTATATGAAATGAAATGACACAGCACAGTACATAGTGATTAATAATATCAAGGAAAAGTGAAACCCTGCAGCAGGACTCGCATTTCCAATCATACATAATTTCCTAGTATTTAATTTTCCATTATAGAGATATAAAAATAACATATTGTCACGGTTACAAATATATAATTATAAACATATAATTAAAGTGTCCTCGTAAATTAGTCTGTCCTCAGCTGATAACGTGCTTATTTAAAAATACACAGTTTAATTTCAGTGTGGCTTTACGTGGAAACATTTGATTAGCAGTAAATTATTTTGGCAATTTGGTTGAAAGACATAACATTTGCGACTGTGTCCTAATTCCATTGTCAGATTTCATTTTCATTAAACATGTTACAGATTATATAATCCAAACAGCAGTGCAGAAAAAAAGCAGTTTGCCTTTTGTTTAAACATCGACTGCTTGTCATATTGTCTGCCTTTGCAAACAACAGCATCTAAGAGAGTAAAAAACAAGCCATTTCAAGTGAAATCTGACCAGGGAAATTCATGTTCCAGTTAATCAAAGTGATCAAATCAGCTAAAACTTTAAACAAACTAAATAAAAAAACAAATTCACAGTGTAAGTAAAGGAAAAACAAAAGGAGCTCTGTATCATTAATACACAAGAACAGATTAAACTAATGAAGTAGATAAAACACATGATATTTTATTTTAACACTCTTCCCTTCATCTGTGCAGGCTTTCTGAATAAAATTGTCCATAAACTAACCAGAAATAAAAAAACATGCACCAATGAAAGGCTTTGTCATGTTGTTGTTTTCAATATGCGCTGTCTATCCATCTTAATATCTAAAATCCATAAAACTGTTAAAAGTGTTTCATTAGGTGGTGTTACAACTAATCCGTGCATACAAATGCAGCACTAGAGCGGACCATCAGATGTGACACTTTGAGAGATTTAAATCTATATTTTCATCTTTCAACACATTTGGGGGTAAAGGAGTGGTTTGGTGGAGGTTTGATTCATTGTTCTGAACATTTTAATAACTTTAGTTCAAAAGAATATTGGTTTATTTATCTATTTTCGCAGGTTCAAGGTGAGCTAAAGAGAAAGTGGCGAAGTATGTGTCTGAACTGCCGCCTGAGCAGAGATCACCACTTCAACAGCACCTTCGCCTCCAGGAATGGTTCAGAGCACATGGTGCAGTTTCACTGCAACTCCCGAACACAGTCCATCCTGCAGTCAGAGACCACAGTGCTGTGAGGGCCTGAGAGATTAAAAAAAACAAACACATACAGTCTCCAGGTTGACCTGGGTCGAATAATTTTACAAAATGATTTTGACACAAAGTTGAGGTGAAGTACCACGTGGGTGGGACGTGCACATCATTACAGAGCTGATTCCGGTTTTATAAAGCTTTACAAATCTCTGAGAGCCTTCAAAATCTACCTTAAATGGACTTAAAGCTGCTCTGTATCATCCTATAAGGGTGTGCTTGTGTTTGCTGGCAACAAAGAATCATTTCTAGTTAGTCTTTTCATGTCGTGTTATCTGTGTGAGCCAAGAAAGAACGGGTCTAGACGTCAGTCTGTGCATCATCCGCAACCTCATGTTTACAGTTAGTTTCTCCTGGACCTGTGCACATGGGCAAGGTAAGAGCTGTATGTGCTTTGACTTGTGCATGCTATATGCATCCTTTAAATATTTATATAAGAAATATGTATAGAAGAAAAACAGTGCTATTCTTCTCATGGTTAACAAAGCTGTAGACTTTAGATTAGAGTTCAATTGCAGCCACAAGGCAGCCACTATATTATGTTATATTGTGTGGTTGATGGAAGTGAGGAGAATTTAGGAGTGATAAATAACTATTTCATGAAGCCTTGTACATTAGCGACAAAGGGAACTCATGCAATACTGTTGTGTTTGTAAATTAGCATAACTGACCTGGATGTAATGTGTAAGCCACATACATTGAAAAAGAAAGAGAGGCCTTTCTCTTAATGGCAGCGTCAGTTGTTGCCCCATAACCACATTCAAGTGATCAACCATGTGGTGGATGTAAGAACTGTCTGTCAGGAGCAAAGGAGGAAACAGTACAACTTTGTTGACAAGCTAACATCAGACTTTAACATGAGAGGTCACAATTTATTTCCTGTTTTTACCACAAGTGAGTGTTGTTTTTTTTGTTAACCAACCGGTCATTCCCTAAGCCGAGCCAAGTAGTTGTTGTGCCTAAACCTAACCAAACCTTAACCATAGCTGTATTTCTAAAAAGGTGATTTGTAGCAAATTTTAAAGGCAATGAAAAATGTAATCGTCTTGCCAATAGTGAAGTCAGATCAGAAAGCTCTTAAAATCATCATCCAGATGACAAGTGGTATATTTTGTTATTTAATTTGAAGGGCTTATTGAGGCAGAAAGTACAGGTGGATTATTTGTACCTTTAAAGACTGTTTCTTGGAGTCAAGGTTTCACTTAAACAAGTCACCCAAGATGTTTGTGTAATCTAGCTACTTGTGTTTGGTAAATTAAATCATTGTTTTTTCAGGCTATGTTATGTTAAGTTCACAGTTTTCATTCCATCTCAGAAGCAGCAGCAAAAAGGCAACAGCATGATACTTTACAGACGTGTTTTGTGGTCCATAGTGGCCACACCCACCCATCTGATACTTGAAGCTTGTAAAAATCACTACTAAGAATGATTCACAATTACATTTTGACCCAGGTCAGCACACGAGCCTTGACTGTCTGGGCTACTGGTGAAAATACTGGTAAACAACAGGGTTGACTTGTATTGATTCAGAACCCAAATTGTCCTGACAAACCGAATAGTTTTTAATGTACATTTAATGAATTGCTGTCATTGGGAAGTGCTATGCATGCTCCAAAACATTTATCTGTGCTATGATGATTTTTGACACTGTGTTCAGTGATCTGTTGTGATGAAACAATGCAGATGACTGAAGATGTTATTTAAAAGGAAACGTACCACAGTGTTTCCACCAGGAACTTCTGTTGAAATTGGTGGCATAACCATTTGACAATCGATTTGTTGACACAACACCAGCACATTTTTTAATATCCAAACTATAGAGTTCCAGTTTCATAGTGAAACAGGACAGGATCCATTTTACAGATTTGTAATGTGCAATTTGAGCAGTACTGAGGTCTCAGCGGGAAGCCAGTGAGGGATCACATCCCACAATACAATTTGTTCTGATCTGTGTTTTTAGAAACACTGAACACAGAATAACGAAATAAATTCATCAAATGAAAGTCTTGAACAGGAGATTTGCACAGAGCTGTTTATTTGAACCCACAACCCACTAACGCAGGATTTCCATCCACTCCCACCTGCTCATGTAGTGACTTTGATCTCTCTCACCCACAATACTTTGTTCTATAGAAAATCCTCTCTGCCCCAACCCACAGAGAAAATAAAACCTTTATACTACGAAAAGCAAACATTGCTAAAAGGCACTGAAGACCAGTAAACCAGATTTTGGTTGCATCTGCAGCATTTACAGTACACTATGTGAAAGCTGTGATGAGCAGATTTGTAATTTAGCGTTAATATTGTGAAAAGCAAGTGATTACTTTATTTCCTATTTTATTTTCTATCCACCATGTGACCATTTCATGATTAATTTTCTAATCACAACCAGAAATGTTCTGTTATATTCTCAACAGTGCTAAAGTACAATTGATTATAACACTGTGTATAACACTATACACTGATAGTAAAGACCAACTTTACACCCATGAAAATCTTTTTTTTCTTTTTACCTCCAGTTTGAACTCTTACCTTGCTCCAATGATGTGGAGTGTACTCCAGGGAGTGTTTATACACCATGACATAAGTGCTTGGCTTGGTTACGAGTGCAAGAGAAAACACTTATGACCAAACCCATCACTGAGCAGGATGTAGCCAGAAGTCTCTAAAACTAGTTTACGTGGCAGAAGAAAAACAAATCTGTAGTCAACAATCTGCATCAAGCATGTTTGCATTTGCTCCAGCAGAAGCAGAGGCATCTATTAACAGTCACCAGTTAAACCAGAAGTGCCTTGTGGATACAGCAACCTGACAGAAAATAATAATTCTTCATCCATAAATGGGAATAATGTTGGTTTTATTCATGCAGTAAGTGTTACGCTGAAGTTGCATGATATTCTCAGTGTTTGCCTTTTTTGATTGCTGTTGGTAAATGGCTGTCAGTGTTGCAATTTCTAAATCTAATGTACATTTTGTCAGGAGATGACAAGAAAAAAGGAAACGCTTGCTTTGTACAGTGTTCTATATTTGTGTTTTACATGTTGTGTTTAACTGTCGCCACAAGACAAAAATTCTGGTGCCACTTGACTTGAGGCATAGACAGTAAGAAGATTTTGAGTCATGACACTTCACACCACTGATAATTACTTATTCACTATCTGTAAGACAATATTCCCTCCCGTTAAGATCTTTGGTGAACCAAAGATTTTAGCCACTTACTGTCATAAAGAAGAGCCATAATTTCATTTCTGTAATTTTGCAAAAGTAACTCACACTATTTTAATGATACTTTTAAATGATTAATGGTAATCTTTTTTTAAATACAGCACTCTAAAACAAATTTGCACTTATATAAATAATTAGGATCCAGACATCATTGTGCCTTAAAAAGATTTTACTGAATACAGTACTGGACCAAATTTAGATTAATTCTTAGTTGGTGCTCAGAATCTGGTCGATAAAATCTGGGAAGCAAAAGTTTTTGCAAAGTTTTGTAACTTTAGCTAACATCAAGCCAGTTTTGGGGTCCTGGAAGCTCCCGTTTTATAGATATACTGGAGTATGATCTGCATAATATCGGACATTTTTTCATCAGCCTCACAGATTAATAAGGATATGGGGCCACATTTCAGATGAGCTACAGAAGAAGTAACCTTGTACCACAAGAGAGAGAATTAGAATATCATTATGGTTCTCAGTTACCGATTGAAAATCCAAATTTTGGTAAAAGGTTGGAGCTTGAAAGCAGCAGTGATGAATCATAATTGCTACAGATCTTTAAACT
The DNA here is from genome assembly GCF_042242105.1 of Pempheris klunzingeri. Lineage (NCBI taxonomy): Eukaryota > Metazoa > Chordata > Actinopteri > Acropomatiformes > Pempheridae > Pempheris > Pempheris klunzingeri. The sequence continues at coordinate 17,622,006 of NC_092026.1, read as the reverse complement.
AATTGTTTAAATTCTGGTGTTGACTTGGAGACTGTCAAACCTGATAAGGCAAATAAATGAATATAATATAATATATAATAATATAATATAATGTGATTTGTGAAAAATATCTGACCCCCCCCCCCCCAGAAAACAATACAAGCAATGTAAATATAAAACTGTTGATAGTATCTGATTGCTGCCATGCAAATATCAAATATTATAATCCAATAAACCAAGACAAGCCAATATGCCTCAAGAAAAGTGTCACAAGGTATTTTACAAACAAGATATCACCATGTTACTCTGTGTATCATAAGACGTCTACGTGATTTAGAGTGGTACACAGAATACTGACGGCCATACACAACACACACACAGTGTTGTTTTGTCGAGTGATTTCATATTTAATGTTGGCTGACATGATGCTGAGTGTCATGTCTTTATTCAACACATGTATTTGTATAGAGACACCATGAATGTCATGCAAGAGATGATTGATAAAAGCAATCTTTGTAAGCATTGCACTGTGTGAATGTAACTCTCTCAAACTTTTTTCAACTGTTTGTGCTTTTAGAAGCTTATTCTACTTAATGACAATGGCAATACAATTTCCCCTTACAATTTCAAATTAACAAGTCTGTCAGTTCATCTTTTAGATAGGGGGCATGTTTCATGATAATTTGAGTGGCTTTTTAAGAATATTCCCTTGAATTTAAGCCATCAAAGCATCTCTAGGCAATTTGAAGACCCTGAATGCAATTCTTTACTTTTGGGAATATTTGCATTGATTATTATTACATCCAGATGGTTCTCATCCCCAGGTCGTCAAATATTGCCACTTTGTCACCCCCTCTTTTGTCCTGTCTGTGTGAGACACTAAACCGCAATGTAATATAAGGAGTGAGGACACCTAAGAAACTGGTGTTCGTGTCCCATGTGAAACTACAAGTGAAACTTAACTTTCACGACTTACTTATTTTAACTTAACTTAATTCAATTTCAAGCCAAACCATCATATTAAACACAACCAAGAAGTTTTGATGCCTACTCCTAATGAAACTGCAACCATTTTGAACCATTAACCACATACTTATTGTTGTTACCATAATAATAAATGTCTGAAAATGTTGCAGTGAGAGGGCCGCCAGAGCAGTTGCTTTGAGCATCTGTCCTCTTGCATCAGTATCAGACAATGACGGGTGTGAAAAAGTGGCGCAATTTGACAACCTTGGAAAGAAAGCAGGCTGTAACATGTTCTCAGTTTCGTGCCCCTCAGACACTTTCTGAGATGAAGCCCATCCAAGCAAACAGTGTACATGATAAATGAAACATTCACGTCATGTGCGATGTTGGATAACTTGCAAGGGTTCTCATGATCGTACAACTCAATACAGCAACTGCCAGTCTTAATGTGCATGTGTGTTATGCTGTCTTACCTAATGCAGTTTTGTTGTTTAGATCCCAAATTTGTGTAACTGTAAAACTTCATGTCCTCTGGGTGCAGCAGTGTCATGTCTCCACTAGAGGACTCTGAGAGACTCAACCTGTCCTTCGGCGGGCATATTTCAAATATTGTTTAGAGTTGTTTTGCCGATTTTATGTGTGTGTGTTTTACAAACGTACTGAAAACACATTTCATCGATGTGGTTACAGATTTGTGGCTTTACTCTTTTTAGATGTGCGACAAAAGCATCAGACCATCAACTTTAATAAAACTGAAAAACTCCTGCACACTGTTTAGCGCTGGTATATCCATAAATTTACGATGATGTGATGATTGAATTATGTTTTTTTTAAATTCTCTATCTACAACAGTTGCAAATCACAACTACAGTATGGTTAAGTTTAGGCAAATATTATGGTTATGGCTAATAAAAATAAAAGTTATTTGCAGACTGCGACACTCTGTTGGATATGCTAGCCGGTAGCATGTAATTAAAAGTCCCTCCTGGGAATACTGAACTGATATTTATTAAATTACCCTGAACAACGGACTTTGACTGAAGTGAAGCATCCATGTCTGTTTGCTTTTTGAGGCACTCAGGGCCAAATCAGATGTAGCAGAGCATTTGAAGTTTCCACTCTATTACAAATATATCTAATAGATATTGATGTCAGAAACTGATAATTAAGGTGGCTCTCACATGACAACGCACTCAAACTCACAGTCCACCCACACAGCTGTTTTCACTTACTTTACCTGACTGGATATCTTCCCGGGGCTGTGGAGTGTGTGTACCTGACTGTTCTGTTGTGCCCGTTAGTGCATAAACTTCTCTGTATTTAAATGAGGTCTGATCAGATATTACTGAAATTGTTTGTGTGATTGTCAAGGCTATTTATCATCATGAAATCTCTGTAAAACTGAGGGGAGAAAAGCACTGCCACATCATAGAGTATATATCTCGTTTGATGTTTTTTTATTTGCTTTGTTAGTCTGAAAAGTAAGATGAACTTCCTGTCAACCAACTGCAGTGTTTTTTCAGGGCTTCTCCCATTTTGCATCTCTGTTCTTGAATGATGTTCTGCCTATGATGAAATGTGTGTTCACAGTTCCACCTCCTCACGGGGTGCTGTCTGTTAAATGTCCTGTTTTAACTACTCTGATTAAGCTGTTTCAGTTTTCATATAAGAGCGACAGGTTTCACTAGAGCAAGAAACACAAATGCAGGCACACACACACACACACACACACACACATGGCTGGAGCAAATTACAAGCTTGAACTAAAAGAAAAACTTGAGAAATGTATTCTGAATTTTAGTTTGTGTGCCTGGGGCTCTGAGGTGTTTCACAAAATCCTGTCTATCGATTTCAAAAAAGAAAGAGCAGGAAGTCAGGTCATGTTTTTTATAGCCCTATATAACAAAGTATGCCTCAAAAGGCTGTGCATAAAATATGAGTAACATTAGTAAAATGTATAAAAATGCATAGAAATGAATAAAATGAATAAATAAGATAAAAACAGAATATTTAGAAAATACAGTCTAACCATAAAGCTTCTGCACATTCATGCATGGATACAAATGAAAACACACATATATATACAAAAAAAAGAAAGAAAATCTGAATATCATAATTCAGAACTTGAGGCAGACTAAATGAGTTAAAGCCTGATGAGAATAGGTGTGTTCAGAGTTCACTTTTAAAAGAGTCGCCTCTTGAAATTTGGATTGGAAGACAATTCCAGAGAACAAAAGGGCTTGTTAAGAGAAAGTCTTCCACACCATTTGAGCCCATAAATGCATTTAATGCATGCATGCATTGTCAACATGTGTTGTGAGTCTTAATGATGAAAAGCTTTGATGTTTTAAAAGGTCTCGTCTGCTCCCCAACCCCAACCCGACATATAAATACAGCAATCAACCGAGTATTAAAGCTTGACAGCATGCAACTGAGCAGCAGTTGTAGAAAGACTCCCTTCCATTCATTAGTGTTCGGGTCGTCACCTATTCAGTCACTCTCCACTGCCTCTGCTGAAGCCTCAATAATCTAACGTTAACAGTTCAAATGGCACTGAACCATTGTCTTGGCTGTCAATGAAGGAGGAGGCCTGAGGACTGAAAGCCGGTAAAAAAGGACTGAAAGCTGGTAAAAAAAAAAGGCACTCACGTACGACCAGCCTGTATACAGTAGATGTTAGACATGTAATTACAGTTCTATGAATTGTCGATGACCTTGTAATATTTAGCCCTTAAAACATCTGAAAACAGCTTAAATGTGTGTGTTTAGAGCAATAGAAGTGCATGTGACAGGGCTGTGGGAGTGTCAGTGGTCGCTAGGGGTGGGTGGGGGTGCTTTCAGGGTTTGAAGGCATTTTTCTGAATCTTTGCAGGGAGGCGTGTGGCTCTTTATCACAGTCCTATTTTAAGTCTGAGCCCCCCGGGTAATGCTTCCTGGTTGCGTTCACGTTGGCCTTTGTGATATCAGATATCCTAGATGTATGAAGTGTCCAAGCGTAAATGGGGCGGTAGAGATTTCCAAGTATGTTGCCTGCTAATTCTGAAATGCCCTTGAGCCAGGCACTGCACCATTAACATCTGCAGAACGCCCATCACTCCAGTCCCCCTGCAGAAGCCCAGATGCACTGAGGACTGTGTGGGTGTGTCCAGGACGTATAAAAAGACCCATTTGATGATCTTGAATAGTTATGTATGATAGTTTACAGCAGTGTAAGTATGTAAGTATGATCAGCAAAATATACTTACAGTATTAAAGTAAAAGTAATAGTTCTGTAGTGGTTCTACTTTCTTTACAGTGTGGTATATAGTCCACTGGTTTACAACCTAAGGGTTGGGCTCCTCAGAAGGGTCATAAATCTGAGAGTTTGTTTGATTATTAGGGGAGAAAGAGGTAAAAACAAAGTTCTGATGCACAATATTCTATTAACATCCTCTATTTAGACCTCAAACAATTATGTAAATGGAATCATCTGAAAAGTTTCGAATGGAAATGTGCCTTTGAAACGTGACAAGAGACCCCCCACTACACACTGCTTTTATTTAAGGAATCACAAGCTGTAAACCACAATTTAAAAGTAACTTACCAATTATATCTGTCTAATAAATGTAGTGGAGTAGGAGTATAAAGTAACAAAAAATGGAAAATACTCAATAGCCTGAATCAAATTTTTTCTTAGGCGAGTACTTGAGTAAATGTATTTAATTACTACTTAGTTAAACGCTGTAATAATCAATGATCTGAATGTTCAATGTGGTTCCTCATGACAGAAAAAAGTTGTTCCGTTTGGATGTCTGAAGTGAGCAGAGGGGCAGGATAGTTGGGTTAGTTAATATGAGCACCTTGGCAAAACAGGCAGACATAGAAAAGAGCTGCACTCTCAGTTTTTCAGCTCAAACGTTAACATAAAATCCTGCCGAAACTGTGTGGCTGATGCTCAGCAACAGAGATGGACCACACAATAATAAAGAATCATGTCTTTATTTTTGTGTGTGGTCCATCTGAGGCTCGCAACTTCTTATTTTTCCCCTCATTTTTCTTTGCGGTCCTCCTCCTCTCTCATGTCCTTTCTACATATCGGCTCCGTCCTCGGGGCTTGCTCGGCCTGGAGGTGGCGAGATGGATGCTCAGTCATCTCTGAGAAGACGAGTCGCCTTGATCGGAGCTGACAGAGCGACTTGAGGCAAAGACGCTGTTAATTGGGAAGGAGAAGGCGGGCTGGGCGAGGGGGCCGTGTTAGGAGGAATGACTGAACACTTGGCTTCATTTCGCTGGTTCGAATGTGGAAACCAGAGTCCTCCAGAGGGGGGAAACTGAATCTTTACCGCATTTTCGTTAACAGCCAGGAGTAAAAACAGAGGATCAAGAAAAAGGATGGTCTTGAGTCTCAAAAATTTTAATGGAGGAGAGAAGACGATATAATCCAAAAATCTTCAACCCTTGAGGCACATTCCCTCAACTGAGACTGGAAACAGAGGCTTACAAGTTGCTGTTTCCAAACCACTCAGTTTAACAATTGTGACACTAAATACAGTGCTGTATGTACTTGGATTGAAACTTTTTAAAAAGGTGCCAGCACACCAGCAAGATGCACACGCAGCTCTTACAGGAGGGTGGAGTTTTGTCTGGATTAATCTGATAATTGACAAACCGACTTTCAACGTGAAAATAAATGATGTCTGATTCTCACTTTTCTCACCCATTGCAGTTTACATTTTTATCCAGCAGCAGTAAAGCTGAACCACACAGCAGAGCCACACATTGTTCTTCTGACACAAAGAGAGCTGCAGCATATGTCTGCCTTTTCTCAGGGTTTGTTTGAGCCAAACAGACATCATTACCCAGTAACAAGCTGAACTAAATGTACCCAGGTTAGCAAAAGTCAAAAGTGCTGGTGCTCTGGACGAGTAAATGTAACCACTGCTTGTACAGCACAGATGATCACTTCCGTTTGTGCTTTTATAAAAGAGTAAGTTCTTTCACTGGGTGGTTTATGTGACACCAGCTGAGCAAATGAGAAGGCTTATTACCATTTTCTTCACCTCATTTTGCCCGAGTATAATGCTACAAACATGCACATGGATAATGCGTTAACAACACCATATGCCACACTTGCAATATAATTATCAAAGTGCCTACGGCTATTTACAGTAGATATGATGGGATAATCAGGCAAGCAAGAAAACATTCGATGAATCAGCCAACCAGAGGGAACTAAATAGCTTTGGGACACTGACGATGAACACCGGGAATGCTAAAGGCTCTGGAGATTGAGATACTGTAGAAATATCATTAGAAAAATGTGCCATTCAGTCAAGAGAAGGAGTTCTCTTTTATATGATCACAAAGAGACCAATGAAAAACCTACCTGAACCTGATGTGAAGGTGGATCTGCATCGCCTAAACTTTGTAACCTTCCTAAACCACCAACCTGACGGCCCCTTTTGGCAAAAAGCTGAAGAGTTTGAAGCGCTCAGTAAATCGTTTTTCTCCACATCCCTCACATCTCTTCAAACATTCGTGTTCACTGCTGAACTACATGATTGATGCGATTAACAAATGGAGTAGATCCAGAGAAGAGACAGCAAAAAGTGTCTGGATTGAGTCAAAAATTGAGCTAAAATCTGAATTGAGTTTTGAGCTGCCAGGATGGAGACTGTAACATTCCTGTTTGTCTATAAAAACACCTCAGGTGATTTGTGTGTGTGTGTGTGTGTGTGTATTTAGGATTATTCCTCTGCTGCATTGTCCTAAAATTGCATGTAAAGCGTAACTTCTTCGCTGTTTTCCCATTTGATTGCAAACGCTGTCCTACCGCTGTCTGCACTGTGAGTCAAAGCTTCACGCATAATATCGTTTTCTCAATCACTTTCTTCACTGAACACGTCACATGAATTCTCCCATGGCCACATTTCAAACAGCGTGTTTTTAATGAGCAGTTGGTGAACTAGTGAGGAACAGATCAGTAAGCATGAAGAGTCGGACGCCTTCAGCCATCTGGTTGCTCCATCTGTCACCAACAAACATCTGTTCACTAGCGTTTTTTTTTATCTCAGGAACATCACAGTCCCTGATTCACTAGAACTCACTTTGTGAAGAGAGTGAGGGATCACATCCGGGGCTCGATTCACACTCACAGGCTGCCTGTGACCGGCCTGATTGCTGGAGTCGTTTCAGTCGTACTCTGTCTTCCAAGCCAGTCTGCATTAAAATCAACATTAGCCACATCACAAACCTGATTACAATGCATCATGGTTTTCTCGGGCTACATGCAATTCAGGGTTGACTCCACTCCACTTGAGTGGGTGGTTGTAATGCACCTAAAGCTGTTTGATAATGGCCAGAACAATCCAGAAGAAGAACAGTATCTTGCACACTAACTAGCAACAATGTCACCTTAACTCAGCCCTGTCTCCTACAAATCACCCTTACAGTATATACATTACAATACATTTTGATTATTATTACATGTAATGAATGAGTTAATTGATTATATACAATGATCATATCTGACAATGCGGAAAAGTAACCATAGTGGACGTAGCAGTAAAATGTTCACTGACAACATATCTCGTTTGTTTTCTGTATTTAATTTCATTCATTTTTCATTTGTTTTTCAACAAAATAACCGAAATGATGACGTTTCCGAGCTCTGGACTCAGATGCACGTTATTTATTCGGCATCCACCCCGACCCCCCCCCCGCGACTCCACCACAGTACATAAATGTCTGTGAACATCATCCAGGTAGCAGTTACGTTTGTCAGTAGAACGTGATTATGAAAGCAACTTAGTGAGATAAAAACATCATTTCTGGGAGACAGAGTTGTTTAATTAGCTATCTAATAACTGTCCCCAAACGAACACAAACAAGAGTGGATGGACTGGCAGCAAGACAAGAGATTTTTCCTCTTTGTGGTCTAATTACCCTCACAGATCAATGCTGTCATCATCCAAACAGCTCATCTAGTGGTTGAACTCATCGGGGATCCGATTAACACTACACGTTGAAATCACTGGAGCCACCTTCCTCCTGTTGCCTTAATGAAATAAATCAAAGACTCATTTTAGTGTAATTTTAGCAGCAGTCGACCATCCATCAGCCAAACATACACATAGAAGTGTTTCGCTACACAGAAAAAATGGGATTTGTCATTGTTCACTGCTTGAAAATATTCTTTGAAGTATCCTGAAGTGGTACCAACAGTTTCCCTTCTGGTAGCACCTAAATGTGCTGCTGACCTGAGCTACAGACTGGGGTCAGTCATGCAGCTACATCTTTCTGAGTTTCACCTCAGCCTCAGGAGGATCGGGCCTCACAAATATATTTCTGAGGGTGAAATACAAACAGTGGCAGAGAAATTCCTCGTCCCTTGTGGGTAAGGTCGCTGCATCTGCTTTGTTTTTGGCAGCTGCTCTGGCACTTTTAGGTCACTATGACATTTCACATGCTTACATGTTCATAGGTTCCGTAAACAAGCATTTTACAGCTTTTGCATGAAGATAGGCTGGGATCAGTTTGTTAGTTCAGCATCATCCCCCATGAAGTTGTAAAACTCTTGTGATGCTGCAGGGAGGAGTTCCATTACTTGAAGGATGTAACTGTGGATCTATTATTTCTATTCCTGCTTATTCAGGGCTTTAGAGACTCAAGTTTATCCCAGCATGGAAAAAGAACATTTTTAAGACTTTTAATGATTTGATATCTGTCTTTTTGAAACACAATATGGAAGTAAAATAAGCCAGGAGGGGCTGGATTGTTAAAATATTTTATATATTTTTGCATTTTTATTATATTATATATTAGTTTATATCGCCTACTAATGAAATTAGAAGAAAAAACTAGAGTATCCTCTAGTAAGGTTTACCTCCCAAAGCTTTATTTGACTCAGCAAGACAATGTTTTATCACCACCAGGTCTGCAGTGAAAAAAAAAAGTCTTACTATACTCAGGTGTGCAGATGCTCCATATTTTTCCCCTTACTGTACCTGATACTTTGCACCTGGCTTTGATAGAAGATGAGATGTATTCTTTCCTACTGCATAAAGAGCATAATCATATTTCTCTGTTTCAGTGCTGCTGTGTTTATATTCATCATTTGGGACTGGCGTGTAGGCTAGCTCGCTAGCAAACAGTACCATTAGCAATACTGCAGCACATCTATTTAACAGGCCTTTTCCACAGAGGACATTTAGCTGCTTTAGTTTCAGGGTGCAGGCTTTGTGCACACTGGCTTACCAGGACAGAGCCATCATTAATGTTATTAACAACACCTGTGCTTCTCTTTCTAGGACAAGTCAAAATGTCTGCTGTGAAAAAAAGGCCTACAACTATGTAAAATCTGGTTCAATCGAAATTCTGAGTGTTGACTAGTTAACATACATGGTGGACATCTTTAATGTAAATCCTGTCCATCTTGCAATATGCTGCAGCCTGCAGGGCATTCACTTTATATGAATACGTCATATTTTAATCAAAGTAAAGGACCCTAACCAGCACATTTCAATAATATTATGTTCTTTATTTGAAGAACTAACACTTCAGAGTCAGAGAGTAACATTCACATGTTGACATGCATTTCTCTGCCCTTCTGGATGTTATCAAGCCTCTTGTGCTCCGAGGAAAATAATTGCTGACAAAATATGTTAGCAACAGGCTGCTTTTGTTGTCCAGTGAAATTAGGGCAGATGCTTGTTTTTTTTCTCCTTTTCACATGAGGTGTATTAGTGTTTTATACACTTTGTACTCATACAGGGAGAAGGTACAGCTTTATCTCATGACACGATGTGATGATAGACAAATTGATGTGATAGATTTCATCACGTCTTCATTTCTACAATGAAGGCAGGTGGAGATGGCAGGTACTATATGTCTCTGACTCGTCGACCTCCTTCCATCTCTGTCATTCCTCTACTGGCACTTTTATTACTGTGTCCCTGGACACTGCTGCATTTACCACTTTCCTCTGGGTTTGGCTTCTTCATGTTTTCAGCAAGCAATAATGTAAGGAGTTGGAGTATCTCGGCAGGCGTATTCAGGTTTCTGAAAAACAGGAGCTTATACAGGAAATCCTAAAATGGGGACAGTGTTTTTAATGATTTGAAATGCGTTTTATAATCCTGCATTTTGTGCACTCACATGGATGATGGAAACATTTTAACAGGGATCAACGAGGAAATAACGTATTTGTTGATTATTTGATGGCTTCAGTGGAATAATTGGGCGATGAGATGGGTGTAGATGACGGCAGTTTGACCCAGGATGTCCTTTAATTAGTAAATTACAATAACTCTTCTTGTGTCTACAGCACATGTGGCGTGTGCAGGTTTATGTCATGTCCTGGCAAGCCTCCGTTCAGTGCAACTCAATGCAATTTTTCATTCAGCCTTTCTTTCATCCATGTTTCTTGAAAAGTGAAACTTGTTCCTGGGGTTTAATGTTCTAAGACAAATCTGAATCCACTACAGCATTTGCTATTAGAATATAAATTAAACAAACAATGATTTTTTTTAACATGACGAGCAAAACCAGCCTGAAAATGAAGAAAATCTAAAACTATTGCATGTTGTGTAGTCGTCAGACCCTGGTCAGTGGCCACTGCTGCACTGTGATTGGCCAATCTGCAATCAAGGGGTGGGACTTGGTGAGGGTCAGTTGAGTTTTTACTGACTATACATACTGTGTTTGGACCATCTTATCTAATTACCTTAATTTCTGTCATAGACTAAAACATCCCAGCTGATGTTTCTGTGGACACATTGCCGCAGAAGTCGCCTTTTTACTCCCGCCAGAGTATTTTTCTTTATTTGTTCTTTCCGATGTGTCCTCTACCTGTCACTTGAGTGTGGTGAGAGCACTCTGAGGGGATGTGATGTTATGTGTTCATGTGTGTGCTTGTGTGTATAACTGAGGGGGAACGGCTGATAAGACTGACAGCCCAGCGTGGGCAGTTGGTGGCCGTTGGAGGCTTGATGTTGCCGGAGTTCGTGGGGTCAACGGCGGAGTGCGTTGTTACGGTAACAACCAGAGGGGTCGGGAGGGTGAGCTGTCACTCCGCCTCAACCGGCGACATTTGAGATGTGTGTCTGAGACCGCGGCCAAACCTGCAACTATCAAGCTGCCGTCAATCATCTGAGCCAACACTCTACCTCATCACCTTGGAGGAAGTTCAAGCAAATCGAATCTACATGAAAGTCAAATTTATTTCCTTTGCTTTTGAGCTTTTGTTGACCTTTACCCTGTAAACAAATGAGCATGCCAAATCATTTTCTTCAAGGCTCTCTGTCAACCTGAGCAGAATTTAAATCGATCGAGCTGAAAGGTTCAGCTGTGTTGAAAATTGCATAGAGTCCTTTGGGTTTGGATTGCAGTGTTTTTGAACAGCTGGGCAATAAACAGTGCACACAGGAAATAGGAAAAGATAACACTTTCAGAACCACTTCCAGGAATTATTATATTTCATCGCTATTCAGTGTAACTTTGAAATAGCATCAAAGGAGTTGACATCACAGAGAGAGAAACCAGCACAAATATTTCATTTTGGTTTGGAGCACTCTGAAGGAGATTTTTTCCCCGTTTGTACATAACTAACTCAAACAAAAACTAGATCATTTTCAACAAAATGGTTTAGAATTCAACCATTCTCATTAATTTAATCTAATTATAAGAAGAAAAATGGGATATCTACCTTTTGCCTTGAGCTACCCTAACCAGTGTTTCTTTCACCTGGACAATGGATCAAAACAGGATGTGCAAAAGGTTTTAGTGATGAGCCCACAGGAAATAAAAACCTCTGTGGTTCCCCTCAGCTCTGTGAAGTGTTTTTAGTTTTTTATATCATTATTTAAGTGGCTCTCAAACTCATATCTCATCAACCCTTTTTTTCCGGAAGCAGATTATTTCAGTGAAAAGCACAAAAAGCCCATGATAGCAGCAGACAGACATAGTTATACAGTAGCTGGTGTACATAGTGAAGCATTTAAGAGCCCAGCATTTTTCTCAGTTGGTGGAGACCAAAAACAGTGCTAAAAGAGAGTTAACGTTTGACATAATATCATCAGGTGGACAAAAACAAGACTGCAAATGTGAATGTTGGAGTGGTAATTTGTAGTTTTGGGGGAGAATTGCGTTGGATCTATTTATTATATTGACTATAGTTTATCTTCTTTGCTCCTCTGTGCAACTCCTTAGTGACAAGACTTCGGGAAGCCTGTGTGTCTGGCTGCTGCTCAACAAAGCTGTGTCTCAAAACACTTCCTATTGTACTATATTTATCCTCTGGCAAAATCTATTTTTTAGTATTTTTTAACTTGCTATCCAAACTTTTTCGTGTATGTTATGTAGGGTGTTTATGAGAAGTGAGGGATTGACTTTGGTCACAGCCCCAGGCTAGCTGTTTCCCCTTTCTTCAGGTCTTTATGCTAAGCTAAGTGACTCACCACTAGCTCTGAATTTCAAGCTATTCCTTAAACCAGGCATGACTGTTTTTGTTTGTTTTTTGGGGGGAGGGGGGGTTCTTCAATATTGGCAGACTGATCTGTGTAAATATTAAATCTATTTGCTCTGGGTGTTTGTGTACAATGGCACGGCGGATGATGGATTAAAGAAACTGCTTCAAACACTATCTGGTTTGTTACATGTGAAATCCATGTTGTTATAGCAGTGAGGCCTGCTGGATTCTTGTGTCAGTCTGTGTTAGAGTCAAGATGTCTTCAGATGACACACACACACACACGCGCGCGCACACACAAGCCCGGCTGACGTCCTCAGGATAACATCACCACTCACTGCCGCTGTCACACATGAAAGAATTTTTTCCTCCGATTATGGACGGTCCCTTAAAGCTGCCTGACAGCAAATTAGTATCTCCTGGCAGGAAGTTCTCAAAAAATTCTGTTCTCTGTGAAAAGACGCGCCCTATATGTTTCACAATTCACTAACACCCACTAGTGCGATGTCATTTGAACAGCTTACTTGTGCAATTTAAATTTATCTGACAAGTACAGTAATACAATTTTTCTACTATTTTTCGCTTTTATTTTTCTGACTCCATAATAATGAAAATGAGAATAGGTCCATTTTCCATTCAACTTGTGCATGCGAACAGATAATTTTCCTATTTTTTATATTTCCTGTGGAGAACAAAGTCATTTATCAACAGTACTTAACAAAAGGGGCCATCACAAAGTGCCTTCCTGAGTAGCAGATGGATCCCACAAATGCACATAAAACAGGATAGAACAAACACATCATGAATCAGCAAAGGATGAATTAGTCATTAAATGCCCTCTGTCGTCCATTAAAATTCACCTCACCCTGTCACCCATGTGCAGAAAACCACATTTAAAACACTTCCTTTAAACAGGAACATGCTGTGAGAAAACTGCAATGACGTGCACAGCTTAGACTCAGCTGTCAGCAGAAACACAGTCAGGGATAAAACCACACTAAATGGCTGAAAATGTGTTTATTTCAGGGGTAAATTTAGAAGAGAATCCTTATCCTTCGTACTGAGTATTAATGGCCCAGATTAGCTGTGTTTGCTTCACTCAGTTTGAGTGTTTCATATTTGCTCTGCTATGCAGATATGAGCCTCTGATGGAGCTTCAGGAAAAACTCTCAGAGCACCGAACATGAAACATCTGACCACTTCTGATTTGTGCACTTTGTGGCTGAAATGCTGCAGGCAGCTAGATCAGTCTCTGAATGCCTCGTGAAGCCTCACTATCAGTGCTGGATGAAGTATTCAGAGTATTATGTAGTATTATGATGATCTTAGTAGTTTAATCTATATCAATGCATCATAACATAAGCATACTCAGTATGAATCAGCAAGGTAAGCATGATTTGCAGCTTTCAAATAAAAATATAGTGGAGTAATAAGTGTCTCTAAAATGTAATGGAGTGGAGGTACGGAGAGGCAGAAAATGGAAATACCCTAATTTGTGTACTTTAAAATTGTACCACAGTACTCGATTGATGTTGCACCACAGCAACATGCTGTCAAATGGGACATAAGGGTCCTTGGTTTGAGTGTATATGATAGTCTGGGAAACAGGGTCAATAAATGTAACATGTGCTGCCCCTGAGATGCCACTGAGCTTTTAACCTATAAGAACATCAATTACATATTTCTTATTAATTTCTATTTGTATTAAGTAAACTTAATCCAAACCAGGGCTGTCAGAATTGGGGGGAAAAATGACGTTTGATTATTTTGTTTTTTTAAATACACAGGTTTCAGCCATTTGAATACCTATTTCTACCTAAACATATGTTCTTACTGGCTAAGCCTGCAGCACACACACATGGCGTAGGGCTAGGCAAGGCACATTTATTTGTATAGCACCTTTCAGACACGCTGCAATTCAAAGAGCTTTACAGGGACATAAAACACGATAAAAACAAGATACAGAAACACAGTGTTGTGAGAGCCACAGGAAAAACAAGCTGTCATTTTGGGATTGTGCTTTTTGGACCCAGCACAGCCTTAGGGTGAGTCTACAGACAACAGTAAGGGATAATGTTACAAACCAATAGCAGCTGATCATGACAACATAACTGCTGACAGGGTGATCAAGCTTATTGGCAATCATTAAGTATATCCTGTATATTGTTCTCAAGCCTTTAGTAGATGGTTTCATTGATTATAGTGGAAACGTACTGCTGCAGCTTGACCTGAATCATTTTAATTTTTAGTCAGTGAAAGTGACCTTGTGTAACTCCTGACTGTCATGCAGTGCAGTCAGTGCAGCCGCCCACACGAGCCACGGTAGTGCTGCTTTTTTTTTATATAATCAGGCATTATTTTATAATTATAATTATATAATCAAATTTAGAATATTTCTTGTCAGCACCAGGTCCGACTACTACAAACCGATTTGGGTGTGCAGCCAGACTCACTCTCGCTGCCACACATATCCAGCACAGCCTCTTAATCCTGGCGGTGTATTTAAGCCGTCAGTGCTCTGCTCATTCTTTTGCTGCATCCCTGCCATGCTGCTGCTGCTGCTGCCTCTCACTGCAGCTACTTGTGTCAGCATTTCAAAAGCTCCACCTGCACCCAGGCATCCACCTGTAAGCTCTGAGTCTGGCGGCTGCCCTGGGGTGTCTGGGCAGCAGACATCAATTCTGTGCATATACAGTGGGGCAAAAAAGTATTTAGTCAGCCACCAATTGTGCAAGTTCTCCCACTTAAAGATGAGAGGCCTGTAATTTTCATCATAGGTATACCTCAACTATGAGAGACAAAATGAGAAAAAAAAAAAAAAAAATCCAGAAAATCACATTGTCTGATTTTTAAAGAATTTATTTGCAAATTATGGTGGAAAATAAGTATTTGGTCAATAACAAAAGTTCATCTCAATACTTTGTTATATACCCTTTGTTGGCAATGACAGAGGTCAAACGTTTTCTGTAAGTCTTCACAAGGTTTTCACACACTGTTGCTGGTATTTTGGCCCATTCCTCCATGCAGATCTCCTCTAGATCAGTGATGTTTTGGGGCTGTCGCTGGGCAACACTTTCAACTCCCTCCAAAGATTTTCTATGGGGTTGAGATCTGGAGACTGGCTAGGCCACTCCAGGACCTTGAAATGCTTCTTACGAAGCCACTCCTTCATTGCCCGGGCGGTGTGTTTGGGATCATTGTCATGCTGAAAGACCCAGCCACGTTTCATCTTCAATGCCCTTGCTGATGGAAGGAGGTTTTCACTCAAAATCTCACGATACATGGCCCCATTCATTCTTTCCTTTACACGGATCAGTCGTCCTGGTCCCTTTGCAGAAAAACAGCCCCAAAGCATGATGTTTCCACCCCCATGCTTCACAGTAGGTATGGTGTTCTTTGGATGCAACTCAGCATTCTTTCTCCTCCAAACACGACAAGTTGAGTTTTTACCAAAAAGTTCTATTTTGGTTTCATCTGACCATATGACATTCTCCCAATCCTCTTCTGGATCATCCAAATGCTCTCTAGCAAACTTCAGACGGGCCTGGACATGTACTGGCTTAAGCGGGGGGACACGTCTGGCACTGCAGGAATTGAGTCCCTGGCGGCGTAGTGTGTTACTGATGGTAGCCTTTGTTACTTTGGTCCCAGCTCTCTGCAGGTCATTCACTAGGTCCCCCCGTGTGGTTCTGGGATTTTTGCTCACCGTTCTTGTGATAATTTTGACCCCACGGGGTGAGATCTTGCGTGGAGCCCCAGATGGAGGGAGATTATCAGTGATCTTGTATATCTTCCATTTTCTAATAATTGCTCCCACAGTTGAGTTCTTCACACCAAGCTGCTTACCTATTGCAGATTCAGTCTTCCCAGCCTGGTGCAGGTCTATAATTTTGTTTCTGGTGTCCTTTGACAGCTCTTTGGTCTTGGACATAGTGGAGTTTGGAGTATGACTGTTTGAGGTTGTGGACAGGTGTCTTTTATACTGATAATGAGTTCAAACAGGTGCCATTAATACAGGTAACGAGTGGAGGACAGAGGAGCCTCTTAAAGAAGAAGTTACAGGTCTGTGAGAGCCAGAAATCTTGCTTGTTTGTAGGTGACCAAATACTTATTTTACCGAGGAATTGACCAATTAATTCATTAAAAATCCTACAATGTGATTTCCTGGATTCTTTCCCCCCATTCTGTCTCTCATAGTTGAAGTGTACCTATGATGAAAATTACAGGCCTCTCTCATCTTTTTAAGTGGGAGAACTTGCACAATTGGTGGCTGACTAAATACTTTTTTGCCCCACTGTATTCTAAGTTTACATAATAATTTAATCCACATGAGTTGGCTGAAACCAATCCTACAGTTTGTAAACCTTTGACCGTGCTTTACGGAACATCCACAGTAACAGGGACTCGTCTTGGAGAAATTTTTAAATGTAATTTTTCAGTGCACCTCTTTCACCTTTCATATTGGGACTGGGGGGGGGCAAAAAGCTCAAAGACCTCAATCTCAAAACCTGAATACATAAACCCAAAGATAAGATATTCCTAAAATAAGGTATTCCTTTATTAGTCCCACAAAGCCATATCCAGACCGAGCTCCAGTATTCGCTTGGCGAGACCCCACTATGGTTGGAGAGAAAACACATTTTGTTGTCATGCTGAGAGAAAGTGTTGAACTGACCCTTTAAATACTGAGCTTTTTTTCCCCCTGATTTCAATCACCTAAAAGGTTTCAGGTGAACAACTGCTGCAGCATTTAATACTGTCCCCTTCCTGGGTTTAAATGTTAATTTAGTTTTTTTTAACAAAGCTTAATAATTCTCCTCATCAGATTTTGTAACCTGGATTAAAGTAACTATTTAAACATAATGCGATTGGGAACCGTTAAGAGGCTTGTATGCGTAGTAGTAGTTTGGAAGAGGTTTATTTGACTTTTCTTTGCTCTTTAATCAGGCAGCGCCTTACATGAAATTAATCTGATTTTATTTGTAGTGGGTTATGTTAGGTCTATGGGATGGAAGAAATCTCCCATAACTGCAGTTTCCTATCATTCCAGCTCGGAGGTCAGCCGCAGAGTTTACTGGGACATTTCCATTACTTTTGTGATTTTTTTGTTCAATAAAAAAAAAACAACACTAGTCTACATAATACTGTATCTTGTGCAAATCCGACGAACTGCTTCCTGGGTTATACAGCAGTGCCAGCATGGATGGTGCCTGTTGTGGCTGCATATAATCCAAACTGCAATCTCTCCAAATTTCTACAATTGAGACAGATAAAATACATCTCTATTTAACATATCCCAGTAAGCACATTTGACTTGCTGCTCATGAATTAAAAAGAGGATAGGAAGGAAGATAAAAATGAATGGGGGGGTTGTAAAACACATACAGCCTCTAGTTCAGTTCAAGTCTGTTGGGACAGTCTATTGAAAAAATGTCTGTCCTTTATTTCAGTAAACTGGTTATCTGAATATGAAAACAAAGTGCTAAAATCCTAACTTATCAGGGTGAACAAAGGGAATTTTCACCCATAAGGGTTTCATTAAAGTTTCATTCATCCATCCATCCGTAATCTATACCACTTATCCGTCAGGGTCGCAGGGGAGCTGGAGCCAATCCCAGCTGACTTCGGGCAAGAAGCAGGGTACACCCTGGACTGGTCACCAGCCGATCACAGGGCCGACACACAGAGACAAACAACCACCAATGCTCACACTCACACCTGTGGGCAATTTAGAGTCACCAATTAACCTAACCTGCATGTCTTTGGATAATGGGAGGAAGCCAAAGGACCAGGAGAGAACCCACACAAACACGGGGAGAACATGCAAACTTCACACAGAAAGACCCCAGGTCCAAACCTGGAACCTTTTCATTCAGTTTCATTCAGTGTTCCCCTAAAAGATACGTGAGCTACCCTGTAACCAACTAAAATTTGAATTTTTTGGGGATGGTGATTGATGATGACTGATCATGGTGACTGATGATTAACCATTACCTCACAGCATTTCTAATGTTGCAATGAAGGATAACCTTCAAAGATGGATGATGAATGATCTTTATTTCCATTACACTCAGGTACACTGAAATTTCACATGGGTTCTCCTGAAAGCAGAACCAGAAGACAGCAGTAACGGGAACATAACGTTTAAAAAGTACTGGTTACATTAAATGTACAAGTTTACAGAGATTGAATGTTATAAATGTTAATAAATAGATGTTAAATCTTTGTGATTATAAACTGTGTCAGTGGTAGCAGGTGTGTGTGTGTGTGTCACTGTCCTTGATGTGTGTGTGTGTGTGTGTGTGTGTGTCACTGTCCTTGATGTGTGTGTGTGTGTGTGTGTGTAATAAAAGGATGGGAAAGGGGTTGTGTGAGCTCCAAGCACAAACGCACAAGCATCCACAAACAGTCCTTGATGTGTGTGTGTGTGTGTGTGTGTGTGTGTGAGTATGTGTGCTCTCAGTTCTGTAATCTGTTCTGTGGTTGCGCAGTGAGGGGTGAGATGGAGGCCACAGCTCTGATAGACAAGCTGTTCGCTGGACGGCAGCAGTTCAAACAGTGAGTGGCTGGAGTGTGTGGTGTCCGTCATGCTTCTTCCTCAGTCGACTGGCACTGACATTGTCCAGGTTTGGGAGCTCCATCCTGACCATTCGCTGGGCCGCCTTCATTACACACTGCATTTAAGAATTAATTAAATCAATTCAACCCCAAAAAACCAAAATCAGTGATCAATGATGTCTTCGCTGGATGTGGGACATGCCTAAACATGTGTACACAGGGCAACAACTCCTTCAAATTAAAGTCATTAGATATATCTTAAATGCAGAAATATGAAGCCTTTAAGCCGTTACGACACATCAATGTGATGTTTCATGTTGCTGTGCACCACCATGAGGTTGACCAAGAGGGATTCCTGACATATTTCACACATTTTTTGAAGGATGAAGCCAGCGAGTCTTTTTCTTCTTCATACAAAAAAATCTGATGAATAGAATAGAAAAAGACCAACAAACCAACACTAACAAGTATTGTGTGTGTATCAAGGCTATTCTGTCTCATTCCTCTGAGCCATAGAGCTCCATTGTCATCTGACAACTATTAAAAACACATCAGTGAGCTTCAGTGTTGCACTGGTTGACATGTTCCTTCATCACCATGAACACAGACACTGTAGTTTATTTTGATTCTCCACACGTTGTCCTGCTGCCCCAAATACTCACCAGAGCACAAAATGTGTTTTAGTCCACTGCTGAAAATAGACCCCAACAAATGCACTATGTCCTCCTGTTAAAGTAAATAATTAAGATGAATTATAATGACCAACTGTTTTAGGAAAATACTTAGGCCTTTTTGAAAATGAAACTATATATTTGTGATTGAAGAAAAAGACTAACTTAAGGCAGACTGGGCTGTAGTTTTTATGACCGCCTTACACCAAACGATCGACATTACAGGAGCGTGCCACAACTGTAGCAAAACTTTCACCTGAAAAAGTGAAATTGCTGGAAAAGTAATTTTTGTAAAGCCACCAGCTGGTTGGTTTAGCTTAGCATAAAGACGGAAACAGGCATAAACAGCTAGCACGGCTCTTTCCAAAGCTAGCAAAAGCCACCTACCAACACATGTAATTAACATGTTAAAGTGACCTGTTGCCTGGCAGCCAGCGGAGACTCCAGGAAGTTACTGGTCTATATGCTAAGCTAAGCTAAATTTTGTTGCATTTTTATTTGTCTGTAATATCACAAACTTTAGCTGATTTTCCCAGTGTCAACAGTTCACACAGAAAAGCAGCTCTCTGTGAGAAAAGATTATTTATTTTGTTTTTGGGTGAACCATCCCTGATGCATTTTTATCACATGTATTGATTTACTAAGCTGGGGTACTGATCCATGTTCACATCCTCTGATTGCCGTCTTTCAGCTCTGTGCTCCGTGTGCTCTCTTCTCTCAAACAGTGGGAGCTCTACAATCACTCCTGTGCTTATTTGCTTCTTCACAGCTCAATATTTGATCACAACAGAAACAATCAGAATGGTTTAGCTTTCACAGAGAGGCTGTATGCTGAAGTCGGGGGGAGGTTGTTGTCAGAATAATTGCCAAGTAGACTTTCTTTTTATTTGTCAGCCCTCAAGGCTCAGTAGGGACCTGATCACCCACAGATGCAAGTTTAAAGAAACGCCACCTCTTTCTGCCCCTTTGGCTTCCTACTTCCTGTGAATATGTTTCCTCCTTCTTAAAACATGCCATAACCATATTCAGAATGAAGAAGCTTAAAATCAAGGAACTTATGTACTCACTCTGTAGGTTAAGTGCATTTTTAAATTTGATCATTGATTTTTTTAACAGGGACACAAGGAAGTATTAAAATCCTTAAACTACCTAAATAAAAGTACTATAAAAAAATATTCATTAACAAGGTAGCGATTATGATCCCATCTTTGACATTTGCTCAAACCAAACCAAACCTCAACCACATCATAAAACTAGTGATTTGTTACAATTTTGGAAGGTACAGACAAGTGATCCAGCCAATCAGGGTGTCAGTGATTCTACAATCATAAAATCACTTCTAGGACTGTTGTTTATGTTCACGTGTTGCTCCAGGTGGAGCAGGGAGCAGGATTGGGACAGAGACTGGGGAAGACAGGCTGGGGGAACAGGGAGCAGAACCAGGACGGGGAACAGGGAGCAGGACCAGGACGGGGACCGACTGAAGTGTACCAAATGCAACAGACAATCTGGCAGAGAGTGGTGATCTGAGCTGGGCTTATGTAGGCAGGGAAGGAGTGGGTGGCTTGATTGGAGATTGGTGTCAGTTGTGTGTGAATTGCAAGTGCGTGGGCGGAGTGACCTGGAGTAACCTCTGCTCAGGTGGCAGGTAGAGGGAGACAGAAACCAACGGGATCCTAACATTTTCAGGGTTTGATCAACCACTTTCTTTACAGGCTGCAGCAAAAGCTGTGTGCAGATAATATATACGCACCCTTGAATAGTTTCATGAGGTTTACGTGCAGAGGAAAGGCTGCACATCTGCAGCACTGTCATGTGGGATTTTATTGTTCAGCAAGTGGAGAAAAGTCAGGCGTTACACACGCACACCCGGGAACCTGAACATAACACAAAGAAAGTGACTCCTCTCTTTCCCCACTCCCAAAAGCGGCCTGTGCCTCAGCTTCAGGGTGAGCAAAGGCCAAAGCAATAAGCAGAACATTCTACAAAGACATCAGCTAATCTTACCTAACTTAAGAAAAGAAAATGAAAGTTAATACAGGGCTCTTACCCGTCTCCCTAACAAAACATAGGAGAAAAAAGGAATCAAAAGAAAAGGCTTCTCACCCCTACATCTACCAGGGACTGCTTTTAATCTACATTTGCAATATTCACAATAGAGTTTAATTAATTCTAACTCAACACACAAGGTGGCACAGGACAGTCTGACTCACAGCTGGAGCCATTTTAAAGTAGGCACCATCATTGCCCCAATCAGCCAATCAGCTGCCAACACCTGCAACTCAGCACACTGGAAAAAGACACCGAACAGGGCAAAAGCAACAGAAACACACAGTCACATCCAAATGCACATTATGACCTGGGTCATAACACAGCACATAACATTGGCCGCTTTGAATTAATGATGGCATGTTGCATTGCTCCATCAGCACCACGGTATGATGTACTTTATAACTGAAGCATTCCCTCTCAGAACATGGTGCTGCTTTTACCTGGACTTGCTTTCCATCCAATTTTCTCCTTAAAACATTTCACAGCCTCCAGAGAAGCTCGGAAACTCTTGGCGCTGCACACAGAATTATATATTTGTGAGTTCTTGTCATGGGAAGACAAGAAAAAGACTAACTTAAGACAGATTGCACTGAGTTTAGCAAACTCTGAAATTGCCTGAAAAGTAATTTGGTATAATGCCGACATTATACACACAAATGTGCTCAGCAGCACTGTAGTTGCCAAATACTTTGCATGCTTCAGAAAGAATGAAAGAAACATGTTGTACCCGCCCTGTATCTTGCAGACAGGCTTTGTTGAGAGCCACCAGAGGCTGGGATTCTCAGAGCCATGGCCGCCCATCTGTGCTTACTGGGGAGCTGAGGGCGACTGGCTACAGGTGCTGCAATAAGTCTGAATATGATGTGATGAAATATCAAAGTATTTAAAATGAATCTCATCATCATCTGTTGAAAGCATTCGGGTTCCCTCATCTTGCCAGACACATGCTGAAGCCTCACCGACCATCTTTTCCTTCTTCTAGGGCTTTAGGCCGACATTAAAGCAGAGTACAAGTAAAAGATCTGAACCGAATTCCTCTTCAAGGTTTTAAATACCTGTCTTGAACTTGTCCCTTCCAGTTATGTTTCAAAATCCAAGCTTGCTTCACAGATGTAGAGGTTTGTTTACACCGTCAGTGGGATAGAAACGATTTCTCTTTCCAGATTTATTTGACTTATTCTGTAAAGTGTTGTGTGCTAAACTTGACAGAGCCTCCTAATGGGCACATGTTTTTACCCCAAACACTGGCATGATGGGATGTGAATGTGAATCTGACTGAATGTGAATAAGTCTTTGTGACATAGGAGTCCTAAAAGGTTCTAAAAGGATGTTTAGTGAGTACAGCTTTAACTTTTTTTTACATCCAATGTTTTAATGACTACCAAATGATAGTAGTGAAAAGTAACTAGAATACATTTACTTTCTATTTTGTGCACTTCTGCTCCACTGTATTTCATAAGGAAACATGATATGAATATTAGCTCACTGCATTTATTTCACAGCTACAGTTGGTAGTTACATAAGACTAACGATGATCTTATAAAATGCGAATGCAGCACTGACAATGAATGAAATCAGTCTCCAGGCCAATACTGAAGCATATGCTACACTTTATCGACCTGATGAAATGGATGTGGGAATAAATTCCATTGGCTTCCTACATATGCTTTGAGTGCCCTCAACAATTCCCTTTCAGTATTTTAAGTTTTATGCATATCCTCCATGTGAGTTGCCACACCTCCTCTGGTAAATCCATGCATGTCTCCTTCCAGTTTGGTGCCAAGAGGAATTCTTGATATCCTGCAGCCTGTCATAGATAATAACCAACAAATCCTTTGCTATAGGGGTCTGAGCAGAGAACATCATCCGCTATGTTCCTAACCGCAGGACGGGGGAATGGGTGATGCTTCACAAGTGGCTGTTCATTGTGTGTCACCAGTGTGTAAAGCCTGACTCCACCATGGTTATCTGTCATGCCCTTTTATCCACACTGGGTGAATTGTTTACATGTCTCAGGGATGTCAAGGGATGTAAACAAGCTGAGAACTTGTCAATGGCTCACAAAACTTACAGGTCACTGACCTTCACCAGCATATTCTGGGAACCAGACACTAATTCTGCAATTAGCGAGTACAGCACAGATCCTGTACAGTTTCTTTGTGTGGCGTTCTAATGTACTGATTAAGGGGCCATTGGGATGCCATGAAGTCAAATACTGGACCTCCTATAGGAACATTTGTTGCCCGGGCATGTGTCACAGTAGTGTACTCACAGATCGAAGTAGAGCAATAACAAGTGGTCCGATAGTCCTAACTGTTGCTTTCTCAGTCACTGCGTCTGACAACAAGGCTCCACTTTTTGTGTTTCTATGAACATCGCTGCAATACAGGAAGCGGAGGCATAACAAGAACAAATTAGAAGCACTTTCAAAGGGGCTGTAGTTGTAGGCAACCAGACTAATATCTGAAGACCACCTGGTTTATTATCAGGCTGACAAAACCAGCCTGATTTATTGCCAGCTTCTGTCTAATTTTCATAGTTTTCCCATCTTATATTATAACTTTGTACTCACCAAGTTATTGTAATAGATGACATGAGGAGACATCGCTACAATAAAGACCAAATAACTACTAAAAACACGAGCAGTGAGATGATCAGACAGGTCATAATCACACCGGCTGTTTATCCAGATTACACCATTAAATCACTTTGTCTGGAGCTAAAAACGAAGGTGAATGCAGCTGAAATTACCATTAAATCCCTTGTTTAACAGGAAAAACTGTGTGCGCGCACTGACAATCGCAATGGTATTTTTATGACATTCTGGGTGAATGTTTTTTGCCTTTGCTGTCAACATGTCTGATCGTCTGACACCAGGATTCAACCAACAAGGCTGCGTCATGTTTTGTCCTGTCCTCCGTCCACGGCTTCATAAACCACCGGGGACATTGTCCTATTTTGTTGACGTGGACATTCAGATCATTGGTCATTGCACCCGTGCAGCTCTGTAGTGATTCAGAAGGATTTCAAGCTACATCTGATGTCTGCCAATTTCCTCTTTTTGACTTTCACACTTGCTGAAAAACAAAAGCTCTACTGTGACTTTTCCAAGTCTGCAATTCTACAAAACAGGGAGGACTTCTTTTTTTATTGCATAGCATTTGCATTTGAATTTGCATCAATACAACAGCTGCTGTTTAGAAAATGCCCCAGATATATAATTGTGTAAGGAGTGGAAAATAAGGTTTGAAACCCAGACATCTTAGACGCTGAGTCACAAGATGCATAAGAGCAACATGTGCTTACATTTAACCTGTGGCAGGTGGGGTGCTTCTGTTCATTTCCTGCTTCTGTCAGCTGCATTCATTTCCTTTAAACATAATCATGATGACTCCCTTTGTGTTATTCTGTTATATTCTTATATTTGTATTCTGTAACTCTAATCAAGTTGTACCTAATCCTCAAACAGGATCCAGGATCTATGATGATGGGGATATATATATATATTTATATATACATATAAATCTTGTTTCAGATTTGTTTCATCACAGCGGGGTGACTTGATTTTTGAATTTTTTGTTTTTTAGTTTTTTGAGTGATGATGATAAAAAGAATCTCACCCAATTATGTAAAACAGCTCTGCCACTAATTGTACCTTTTCATGATGTTAGGATGTTCAGTTTTTGTTGACGTTGCCAGAAATATGTAAATTCACCTATATCTGTATTATTAAGGTCAAAAAGGTCACATGTGGTGTTTTATTGGACTTCATTATATTCAGAAGTGTTTCAAATGTCTCCATTTACAGGGAATAAGGGTATATAAGGGAATATTACACCTTTGAATATGATGCAGTCCAATGGCAGCGTCTACAAAAAATTAACATTATAGGCACCATAAAAGTATTTATGAAAACCAGTTGTATTGAATAGCATTAGATTGTACAGGTGTACTTAATAAAGTGGCCCAAGTGTGAGTAACTATAATCTTAAGACAATTTGTGCAAGGTTAGTTTGATGTTGTTGGAGTTATTAAACCTTGCTTGTAAAAAAAAAAATGCAGGTTTTACAGCACATATAAAGGAAGTTGAGCCTGGCAGGTGCTCATGTGGGTTTTTTGTGATTTAATTGGACACCTCCTCAGTGCAGATGTGTCTCACAGCATGAATATGCGGCAGGTGGGTGCTAAGGAATAACGTGATGGTTGCAAGAAGACATGGATAAAGTAAAGCTGGACATGGATGCTAGAATTATAAATCAGCTTAGGACCTCGTTGCTGCTGCTGAGTCCGTCACACTCTCTCATTACAGACCTCCAGCACACAGGCTCCATCACAGCTGCAGGCTCAAAAACACAACTTTGTTATTCTTTTTCTCAGTGGAAATAAATGTGTGCAAGGTGGACTGAGGGCTTCTCGTAATCTTTGGGGATTTAAAAATGATATTACAAAGCATTTTTACATTTCCATAGATTAACATAAAAACTTTTTTTATGAAAACTTTCCTTCATGGAGATGCTTGTTTTCAAGTTGTACGTTGAGTTGGGTTTTCCTGTTGATGCTCATATGCTAACTATAAAGTCTTTTGTCCAACTTACATCATTAACAGATGGAGTCTAAAATCCTGCCCTGGCTCTTTTGGAACACTTTCTAATTTCTAAAGGCATGTGAAGGTTTTTCAAAGCTGCATAAATCAGTACTTTTAGCCCAGTTAGCAACAAGGCTCGAGGGATGACAATGTCAGTCAGTTGGTCCACTGAAATAACTTTCATAAATTTTACTCTGATTAGTCGATCTGGAGAATATCTTACATGCTGCTATCACTTCATGTCATGACTGCGACTGTAACTCTTCATGCCGGGGTCATTACCATCGCACATTCTCTGACTGAAATCGTGGTATTAACTCTGAACGCAGCCTCTCCTGTTCTTGAGTGGGACTTAATAAAAGCACTGTAATCTAATTTATCTGATATCGAAAGGAAATGAAAGCCATAAAACGAATGGTTAGAAATGAGTTGATAACTGCCTGTCAGTGTCTCAGTGGTGACTGCGACCTGAATTGAAGTAAAATAAAGAGGGGAACTAAACAAAAAGTGAACTGGAAAGTAACTTTTTCATTACAGTTTTCCCATTGAGTATTTCTGTCAGTGACTGAAATATATCTGTTGGAGTTTTAAAGCAGTCAGGAAAGTTGTGGGAAACTTCTGTGCCGCTATGAAAGACACATTTGATCAGATTTGGCTTAAACATCACACTGGGTCCGCAGACAGCTACTTCATTAACAGCACTGCGCCTGATGTGCTTATGGAAAACAAAGGCTGTTTCACTGCCACAGTTGGTTTCGATCGAGCCTTTCTTATTCAACAAAGAGATCAGCGCCTGCAGTTACAATCAAAAGGAAATCTAATCCATCAGAGTGGATGAGAGATGCTCAGTAGGTGAAGAAGAGTCAGCGCCTGCTTCGTTTTAATGACACAAAGCCTGGGAGCCAGAGGACTCCAGAGGTCCGTACATCGTCGCTAGCTGGTCGTTGTTGCTGCACACAGTGTCTAGAAGAACGAGTAGAAGCCGTGGGAGAAACTGTAACTTTCTCTTCCAGTCTTATCAACACTCCTTCAGACTGAAGGCTTGAGGATATCTTTTGTTGGTCTAATTATCTAGACTTACACCTACAATAACTGTTTTTTTTTAAACCAGCAGACAGCAGAACCAGACTGTAAATACACTGAAACAGTGAAGTTGTTAGAAAAAACAGTTGCTTTACATATTCAGCAGTTATGAAGCAATGTTAACATTAGTTTAGAGTCATGTTTGTGTCCACCTGATGAATGTAAGTGCAATATTCATTCTCTTTTTGCTCTGTTTTTGGTCTTCACCTGCTCCAGAGAGAAATATTTATAGTTTTTTCTGCTTATTTGGGGTCAGGTCATGGTGGCAGCAGGTTAACGCCAGACGTCCCTCTCCAGAGCATCGCTTTCCTGGAAGATCCTCAGGCCTTCCCAGGCCAGATGAGATCGACTGGTAAATCAAGAGCTTCTTTGCAGCCAAATGCTCCATAGTGTTCAACAGCTGGTCTCTGACTGTGTCTGTCTGCGGTTTGCTGCAGAGCAGGTGCTGTACAGTGGGTTTTTAAAGCGTTTCCTCTGAAAACAGACAGTAGTTTGTGCAAGTGCAATGAGAGTGAACCAAAGCAGAAATGTTGAGGCTGGGATAAGAAAACTCATTATAAAGCCCCACAAAGCCAAACGGAGCTGCAGATTCAGCTAATAACTCTCTGTAGGTTCATTGGTACAAGGAACCACTTTCCCATTGTTTTCTCATTTCACAGGAAAATGTTGATTAAAGCTGCTTTAAATTCAAGTCTTACACCATGGGGTTTTGTTATATTCTTATTGAACAAATGGTGGAATTAAATCAACCCTGGAAAGCTGACATGATTAGTATATTAATCAATTAGTTCATGGACAGAAAATTAACTTGCATCCATTTTGAAATTATTTTTCAAGCAAAATAAATAAATATTCAGTTTCCAGCTCGTCAAATGTGAATCATGCAGCTGATAGAGAGATTATTGTTATTATTTAGCACAATGTCTGGCCTCTCTACAAGCTTAGAAAGGGACCTCACCGCTAGATGCCACTAAAACCTTTAGTCTCTTTAGAATGTGAGTATTACTTAAACAACAGTGAGGACAATGAGCGGCACTTTTAACAGAATACAGGATCTGCTGCTGACTCTAAACCCGCTTTCCTGTTATGACATTCTCAACTGAAAAAGGGGAACATGGTGCACTTGTTTGGCTCTGCGGGGGCAACATGAAACACTGAACAGACCGCTGCCCAGAAGCTCCGGAAACTCCACTTTGAATGATTTGGCAAATGAAGCAAACTGCTCTCCATGCATGGGCACCAGAGGCTCCAGCTAGAGGTCGATAACGTGGGAGAAGATGTGACCATCATGCTGTCAGAAGAGGACAATGTGACGTTGCACTGAAATGCTCCTGAGAGGGTGAATATTTCGAGTGATTAATTAAAAGACTGAGGGTTGAAATTTAATTTTACTTTCTCATTAAAAGTGGTTGTGTAATGGCTGACAGCGTTGATTCTGAAAAGTGTCCAGGTCACATAAAAAAGCCTTTTCTTAAACCATGACCCAGGGTTGGGACTGTAACCTCACTGCAAGAAGGCTCCAGTTTGAGCCTGCAGGCTGGCAACATGTGTATTTGCACTTTTAATCTTTCTGTGTGGAGTTTGGATGTAGTCCAAACACCTGCAGGTTAACTGGTGACTCTAAATTGCCCGTAGGTGTGAGAGTGAACGGTTCTGTCTCTATGTGTCGGCCCTGTGATTGACTGAAAACCAGTCCAGAGTGTACCCCACCTCTCTCCCAATGTTAGCTGGGACTGACAGCCCCCCCTGAAGGATAAGCGGTATAGAAAAAAGACATGAAGATATAAAAGACAGAAATGACGTAAATACTCCATGAACATACATTATATACAAAAAAAGGAGTTGATGCACAAAATGGGAGATGGAAACACCTTTGTCTTTTTAAGTTCTGAAGTAGCAAACATTTAATTCACATGACCGATCAGCTGTTTCTGCTGTCGGCATCTTGGCCAGTGCATTAAAACCATTGCTTTTCTTTGTCTTCGTCTCCAGACGGCAGGAAACATGACCAGTGGTGTACTGTGCCAAATTCCAGTGGGCCGCTCAGTCTCTTTACCGGCCTGCTCTGTGTGCCTGCCAGTCGGCATGCTGCACCAACTCAATCCCACATGAGTCTAGTTTATTCACTCAAAACCAGTTGATGAAAAACACTGGTTTTGTCTTTTCCTTTTCTTTTTTGGGACATTTCCAGCTTTCTTACTTCAAATTCGCTTGGCGAATTAGATGGAAACACGCCTAATGTTTAGGTTTTGTCTGGAAATTCATTAAAAAGAGACTAACAAGCGTTGGCCCCACTGGGAGGAATCAAAAACTTTATTTAGAAGATTTTTTAGGAAAAAATAATCGAGACTTGTCAGAGAGGGTCAAAGGTCAGGATCCAATCAGAGATTCATCTGAAAGGCAACAACTCAGCTGGTTTACCTCCTGTAAAAACTACAAGCTGTTTATTCAAACAGTCAGCAGTGGTGGAGAGTAACTGTGTACATGTACGTGATTACTGAAGGCAAGAGTATTTCAAACTTTTGCTACTTTATACTTGTATGTCTCTGCAATTCAGAGGAAATTAATCCAGTTTTTACTCCAATACATTGATTTGACAGTCATCAGTTACTGTTCAAATTTTACATTAAAAGAACAAATGTGCAGTTTGTAAAACACAATAAATTTAGATTATATTTTTAGACAAAAAAACAGCGTTTAGCTTGGGACATGTCACATTCAAGACCCAACAAGAAGCACCAGAGTTCATGATGTACTCAAACCCAGCTCTAGATGTATCAGGATTATAGTTTATCATAGTCTAACTATAACATAACACATCAGTCACAGTGGCCAGCTGTCTGCAGAATGAGAATTTTTCATAGTTTAAGTGCATTTACTGATCAAATTAAGCCGGATTTTGAATGTAAGCCTTGCAATCTAGTATTTCTATCTAGTGTTGTTGTTGGTACTGGCACATAAGTAAATGATCTGAATAATACGCCCCCGACTGGAAATCAACACCCAGTATTCACGAGGAGTTTATCCTGAAATTTATGCAACAGAACGAATCAAGACATTTACATCTGAAACAGGATTACAATCGTTAGAGCAGCACACATTCAAACTGAGTCATCACTGAGTGCATTTGGACAGTTACAGACAATTACTCTGAAAACACCAACACATTTTCCCCTTACTGGGTGACGTTTCAGTGGAACTTTTTCGCCTCCTGGTGGTAGAAAGGTTTTTGACAACATGTAATACTGGTTTGCATAGTAAGGGTTTATTTCTATCCTTATAGTCAGAGAGGAACCAACAGTCTTTATGCAAAGCTCTCCCCACGAGGGTGTAACATTCTGTGAAAAAGTGAGTATCTGGGAGAATTTTCATGTAAATAAACTTTCTGAAAACTGTAATAATTTCCAACACACCTCTTGGAAGACATGCTACACCGTATTCTTTGTAAAGCCAAGTATTTATTTCCACTAGATAGTCTGTAGTCATTTGGTAGGAAGTTATTTGAACCTGAAACAAAAGTAAAACATGATACAACAGTATTAGAATTAGTATTAGTATCTTTTACCCTTATTGGACTGCAGTGATCTGCTCTTTCTCAAAGGACCTGATCAGAGCCTAGAGAAGCTGGATACTGTGCACTGCATTATTTTTATTATTAGTGGCTATGGAAATCATGTACGGCCCTGCACTCTGTATGCTGCTGCTGCTTCTGGGCAGCTCATCTGTGTGTGTAAAAACCAAAATCAATGCCCTCTCACAGTATTGTGCAGATGTTGGTAATCAGAGTAAGAACTGAATTAACTGAAGCTGAATTTAAGTCACCTTTAAAGGATCAGGAAAATAATGTTCTTCGTCAATGTGACTACTCTAAACGTTTGAGAAATTGTACTTGATGTGGTGAATATTAATAGGATCTTATGTTCACATGTCTGTAAGTATGTCAGTACGTCAGGAACAAGGTTGATGCTTCCCTCTGTCCAGGTCTCTCTTGGGAAATAGATTCTGAACCCAGAAAGACTTTCTACAAGGTTAAATAAAAGATTTATATATAGGGCACACTGAATCCTGCATTAACTCTGAATGTTTTGCTGACATAAATGAACCCTCAAATCTACTTACAAATACATTATAGTGTGTTATAAACATTTATTAGAAATGTATGTACTACTTATAAACTCCGGGTAGAGGTGGATACATTATTATCACCAAACCCATTTGTTTTCCTGAGCTTTTTGTTGATTTCATAACTTTAAAAACTGCCGTTTGTATACTCTGTGTCACTCTTTCTCAGTAGAACAGAATTTACCCCCTTAGAAAGAACATAAATGGGACATAATACCCCCTCTGACAAAATGGATTCTCTTTGCAGTGTGATAACTCAAATTATAACTCAATATGGTTACATCATTTCTACTTTTGATTTTGTTCTAATCTCCCCTGCATGGTTAAACTCACATTGCCCCTTTAAAAGAGACTCCCTCCTCCTGCTTGGATGCACCAAAGCCTGACAATCCCTCCCTCTTGGCCAGTTCCACACTGTGCACACAAATCTGTTGTTGCCTCCACACTGATATGCAAGTGTGGCGATGGTGCAAACAAAATGTGACAGTGCAAGAGCTGACGAGCCGCATTTAGTGTAGATCAGCAAAGGAACAGGAGAGAAGGGAACAGAGTTTGGTTGAGGATCAGAGCACAGACTTTAGTTTTCTTTCAGAGAAAGTGAAACTCAGACAGTTGTTGTCACTGAGAGGTGAAATGGCGCAGAGAGGAGTTCAGCTGGAAACCTTCTCCTGTTCGATCTGTCTGGATCCACTGAAGGATCCGGTGACTATTCCCTGTGGACACAGCTACTGCATGAGCTGTATTAAAGGCTTCTGGGATGATGAGGATGAGACGAAAGTCCACAGCTGCCCTCAGTGCAGGCAGACGTTCACACAGAGGCCTGTCCTGGTGAAAAACATCACGTTGGAGCTGAGTCGACTGAACATCCAGCAGAGGATCCAGGACAGAGAGAAAGACCTGCAGGAGCTCCAGCAGGAGGTGGAGGCCATCAGTCGCTCTGCTGATAAAGCAGTGGAGGACAGTGAGAAGATCTTCACTGAGCTGATCCGTCTGATGGAGAAAAGAAGGTCTGATGTGAAGCAGCAGGTCAGATCCCAGCAGGACGCTGAAGTGAGTCGAGTCAAAGAGCTTCAGGAGGAGCTGGAGCAGGAGATCACTGAGCTGAAGAGGAGGGACGCTGAGCTGAAGGAGCTCTCACACACAGAGGATCACAACCAGTTTCTGCAAAATTACTTTTCGTTCTCCCGTCTCAGTGACTCTCTAGAATTACCCAGCACCAAAATCCGTCCTCTGAGATACTTTGATCATGTGACAGCAGCTGTGTCAGAGCTCAGAGAGAAACTACAGGACGTCCTGAGGGACGAGTGGACAAACATTTTACTGCCACAGCCAGAGCCCGAGACCAGAGATCAGTTCTTAAAATATTCACGTCAAATCACATTGGATCCAAACACTGTAAACACACAGCTGTTATTATCTGAGGGGAACAGAAGAGCAACATTAATGAGAGAAGAACAGTCTTATTCTAGTCACCCAGACAGATTCATTAGATGGCGGCAGGTCCTGAGTACACAGAGTCTGACTGGACGTTGTTACTGGGAGGTGGAGTGGAGCAGGAAGAGAGTTACAGTAGTGGTTGCATACAAGAATATCAGCAGAGCAGGGTCCATGAATGAGTGTGCATTTGGATTCAACAACAAATCTTGGGCATTAGAGTGTAACTGCAGCAGCAGCAGTTATAAATTCATATATAACGGCGTCAAAACCCGTGTTGCAGGCCCCTGGACCTCCAGAGTGGGAGTGTACCTGGACCACAGAGCAGGTCTTCTATCCTTCTACTGCGTCTCTGACACCATGACTCTCCTCCACAGAGTCCAGACCACATTCACTCAGCCACTCCACGCTGGACTTTGGTTTAGTGGTTATAAGGGAGCCACTGCTGAGTTCTGTGAACTGAAGTAGACGAGGGACATTAAAGAGGAAGCAGGGAATTCTTTTTTAGCTTTAGTTTTTAGCCTTTTTTTCCCCAAACAAAGCAAAAAATGTGAAATGCATAAATCCCTGTACACCAAATGTGGAAGAGCTTTCACACAGCCTATAAATCTACAGACATATAAGTTTTCATTAACAGCATTTACTTATCTGGAAGGTAGTTGTAAACTGCAGCTTCATTTTTTTCAGAGCACAGAAATCTTTGTTTTATTTTGTTGCGTTGTTTATAACCACATTGTTTTTTAAAATAATTTCTTGCCTTGTTGTCTTTATTACGGATTGCTGATCAAAATAAATTTTGACTTTTGAATTCCGCTCTCATCTCTTGGTTATTTCTCACGCCTCCTCTTGCTTAATTTTTAATTTAATTTAATTGTCAGTATTTTAGTCTTTGGTCTTTTAGTCAGGCAGTCTCATTGAGATTAAGATCTTTTTCTACAAGAGAGAACAAGCAACATTCACAAAAACACACAGAACAAGAAATTACACACAATTACACAATAACAAGAATCAAAGAGGCAGCTACATGAAACAGTTTGAAGAACCAACAGAAAACATCAGGTAATAAGGTTTTAAAATCTCTGAGGGTAATGAGTGACTTCAGTTTGAGGCCACTGCTCATTCCATATAAAGGGTGTTTGGTACCTGAAACCAGTTGTGCCAAAGGTGGTGCAGGAGTAAGGGATCTCTAATGTTAAGTAGGCACTGGATCATGTGTTTGTGGATTTAAATGAGAGAAAAGATGTGAGGTCGTCTGAAATCTTCAACAGAGGAGCTTTGAAAGTGATTCACATGAGGTGACTGTTTGTTCTTGGCTATGAGGAACTTCATCCAACCTTCTGGTGCAGAGAGCAGTGTTGAGTCCTGAATTTGCCATTTATAATGAAGCATAATTCACTGTGATACACAGAGTTTAACTGATGAAGAGTTGATGGAGCCGCATCACAATATAGAATATCTCCATAGCCCCAAACAGACATAAAGGTTGATTGCACAATAGTTTTACGGTTGGATGGAGACAGACAACATTTAATCCAATGCACGAAATCCAGTTTGATTCAAATGTTGGATATGTGCCCTTAATGATTCCCAAGTAAATTGCTAAATATCTGTATGACTCAGTAAGAGTGCTATGTGGAGTGCTGGACTCCCCTTAATCGATCGCTGCAGCACCTCCTCTGGCAGCATTTGTAACAAGCACCTAACAAGCCAGCTGCTCTGTCCATATCTCTCCTTGTTCCCTCCCCATCAGATCTACAGTGTGAAAACGGGTGGAACCATCACGTGGTGCAGAGCAGAGCCGACCAGGCCCCGTTCACTGCAGGAACACATGCTGTTCAGATCAGAGCTCAGACTAGTTTCTATTCTAAGAAAGTCAAACTAAGTTGTTGTCACTGAGAGGTGAAATGGCGCAGACAGGAGTTCAGCTGGACTGGGAGATAATTTCCTGTTCGATCTGTTTGGATCCACTGAAGGATCCAGTGACTATTCCCTGTGGACACAGCTACTGCAAGAGCTGTATTAAAGGCTTCTGGGATGAGAATGAGAAGAAAGTCCACAGCTGCCCTCAGTGCAGGCAGACGTTCACACCGAGGCCTGTCCTGGTGAAAAACACCACGTTAGCAAATTTAGTGGAGAAACTAGAGAAGATTCGACTCCAGGCTGCTCCTGCTGATCACTGCTATGCTGGACCTGAAGATGTGGCCTGTGATTTCTGCACTGGGAGGAAACTGAAAGCCCTCAAGTCCTGTCTGGTCTGTCTGGTCTCTTTCTGTGAGAAACACCTCCAGCCTCATCTTGATGTGGCTTCTTTACAGAAACACAAGCTGGTGGAGCCCTCCAAGAAGCTCCAGGAGAACATCTGCTCTCGTCATGATGAGGTGATGAAGATGTTCTGCCGCACTGATCAGCAGTGTATCTGTTATCTCTGCTCTGTGGACCAACATAAAGGCCACGACACAGTGTCAGCTGCAGCAGAGAGGACTGAGCGGCAGACAGAGCTCGAGCTGAGTCGACTGAACATCCAGCAGAAGATCCAGGACAGAGAGAAAGACCTGCAGGAGCTCCAGCAGGAGGTGGAGGCCATGAGTGGCTCTGCTGATAAAGCAGTGGAGGACAGTGAGAAGATCTTCAATAAGCCGATCCGTCTGATGGAGAAAAGAAGGTCTGATGTGAAGCAGCAGGTCAGATCCCAGCAGGACGCTGAAGTGAGTCGAGTCAAAGAGCTTCAGGAGGAGCTGGAGCAGGAGATCACTGAGCTGAAGAGGAGGGACGCTGAGCTGAAGGAGCTCTCACACACACAGGATCACAACCAGTTTCTGCACAGCTACAAATCACTGTCACCACTCAGAGAGGCCACACACTCATCCAGCATCAGCATCCGTCCTCTGAGATACTTTGATCATGTGACAGCAGCTGTGTCAGCGCTCAGAGACAAACTACAGGACGTTCTGAGGGACAAGTGGACAAACATTTTACTGCCACAGCCAGAGCCCGAGACCAGAGATCAGTTCTTAAAATATTCATGTGAAATCACACTGGATCCAAACACAGCACACACAAAAGTGTTATTATCTGAGGGGAACAAAAAGGCAACAGCAGTGAGACAACCACAATCTTATTCTAGTCACCCAGACAGATTCACTGTATTGTTTCAGGTCCTGAGTACAGAAAGTCTGACTGGATGTTGTTACTGGGAGGTGGAGTTGAGAGGAGATGGAGTTGATGTGGCAGTTGCATATAAGAATATCAACAGAGCAGGAGGTCCGAAGGAATGTAGATTTGGACACAATGACAAATCATGGGCCTTATATTGTTATCAAAAGTGTTATAGATTTTTGCACAACAGTGTTCAGACTCCCATCGCAGGTCCTTGGTCCTCCAGAGTGGGAGTGTACCTGGACCACAGAGCAGGTCTTCTGTCCTTCTACAGCGTCTCTGACACCATGACTCTCCTCCACAGAGTCCAGACCACATTCACTCAGCCGCTCCACGCTGGAATTTGGCTTTATTATGGAGTCACAGCTGAGTTCTGTAAACTCAAATAGTCCGATTTTTTAATTCAATGGTATTTGTTCACCTTAACTGACAGTTCTCTTCATGAGAATGTAAACTTCTCAGTGGTCTAAATGTTTGAAAATGTATTTGTAGTGTCTGATATGTGCCTTTAGTGAGTATAAATATGAATGTAGTGTTTTTATAAGAAGTGACCAGAGAGGTGGCTCGAGGAAGACGAGGACAGAGAGACAGCAGATTCGGCTGGGGGTTACGCTATCTGTTCCTACAATTGGCTGAAAGTCTTCCCAGGCCTCCATGGTGCCTGTTAGACAACTGACCTCTTTGCAATAAACCTATTTTATTCACTAAGTCGTTGTCAGCGGAAGTTTCCTTTCATCAACTGCATATCATCATCATCAGAGAAGATACGACATATACAACATGAAAATATATGTAACACTAATACGAAAGAAGAGCTGAGGATGTTTTCCTCCTGAAACACCACAAAGTTCCGTGTTTATGTTCGGAGCGTTTGTCAGTCAGCGTCTGTCCTTTCTGCTTTCCTCATTAAAACAGCTTCGTCATGGAGAAACGACTTTTCTATCACATAAAACTAATGTTGTTTCAAGCTGCTGAAGGCTCAGTGAAGTTTCTTCTCGTCTTCTTGCAGTGAATGTCACAGCAGGTCGACAAGTGAAATGTGAAAACTGATGCACAACACAAGAGGGCATCTTCATCCTGCTGACTAGTATGTGATTCTTCACTTTTGGTTACAACTAACCCCAAATCTCTCCTTCCTAAATACTGGTTACTTCCTGAAAATTGATGTGAGTACTATTTATAAAGTGGAAACTCTTCTCTCCCATCTTCCCCATGTGACCTGAATGCAGCATCAGTGTTACAGGCTGTGACTCCTGTGAACAAA